>NC_137953.1:33573056-34048996 GCF_963924665.1 Micromys minutus | reverse complement strand
AGCTAAGAAAAAAGAATATTGATGACTGAATCAAAAAGTAATTCCAAGAACTCCAAATAATAAGAAAGCTCAAAAGTATCTTAACTGATATATATGCTTACATACATATATATGTGTATGTATATATATATTCTTATATATCATTAAACATAAATTTTTATTAATAAGCAATTCTCAATGAATTATTTCAAGAACTATAAAAGTCTCAGGTGATAAAACATGCAATGAGTCAGTTTGAAAAGTGATACTTATCTTGTTTACTGTATTTTATAAAAATAATTACCATTACTGGAATCATAAATATAACGCAAGAATATTAGTATAAAAGTTCAGAGAAGATGATATATCTAGAAAGTAATGCTTACATCGTGATTTGGAGACAAGGACTCTCACCTTGGTTCAGTAATTAAGCCAAGTAAGCAAATCACCTTATTCACTCTGAACATGGAACTGTGTCAGACAATTTCAGGTATAAGGAGTTGTTTGTATAAGGACTCTAGCAGAGAATTAGACATTACTTCTGCTCCCCCACACACAAAGATTTCAGTGGAAACCCCCACCACATGTCATTCATCAGTGAACTTCTATAAGATATTTAAACCCTGGTCTGTCCCTAACATTTTTTTTCTTTTAATTTTCTTTTTCTATTATTGGATATTTTTTATTTATATTTCAAATGTTTTCTCCTTTCCTGGGGTTTCCCCTTTAGAAACACCTTATCCCATCCCCCCTCCTTTGCTTCTGTGGGAGTGCTCACCCACCCACCACCTCCCACCTCCCCGCACTGGCATTCCCCTAACATTGAGACATCTAGCCTTGACAGGACCAAGGCCATCTTTTGCTATATATGTGGCTGGAGCCATGGGTCCCCCCATATGTACTCTTTGGTTGGTGGTTTCATCCCTGAAAGCTCTGGTGTGTGGGAGGGGAGATCTAGTTATTTGATATTGTTGTTCTTCCTATGGGGTTGCAAATCCCTGCAACTCCTTTAGTCCTTTCTCTAACTCCTCCATTGGGGAGCCCATTCTCAGTTCAATGGTTGGCTGCAAGCATCTGCCTCTGAATTTGTCATGCTCTGGAAGAGCCTCTCAAGAGACAACTACAACAATTTTCTCTCAGCCTGCCCCTCTAGGCATCTGAAATATTGTGTAGGTTTTGTTCTGTATTAAAGCATGAATCCCCAAGTGGGGCAGTCTCTGGATAGCCTTTCCTTCAGCCTCTGCCCCAATTTTCTTCATATTTTCTCCTGTGAATATCGTATTCAACCCAGGCTTTTTATTGGCAGATTATAAAATGGACAGTGGGAACAAGGGATCTCTGTTGTCAGCCATGTAGAGAAAGAGGTAAAGTAAGCTGAGTGCCACAAATAAAACATCATTGGTATTTCATCTAGGAAGATAAAGATTGTTCTAGGTATACAGCGTGAGCAAAAAGTGGAGGTCAGCATATGACATAAGTCATAAAGAAGAAGGAGGAGGAGGGGGGGGAGAAGGAGTAGAACGAGGAGGAGGAGGGGAGGAGGAGACGGAGAGAGAAGAGAAGAAAAAGAAAAGGAGAGGAGAGAAGGAGGAGGAAGGGGGAAGGAGGGAGAAGGAGGAGGAGGAATGAGGAGGAGGGGGAGAGAGGAGGAGAGAGGAGAAGAAGCAGAAGAAGCCGAAGAAGAAGAAGAAGAAGAAGAAGAAGAAGAAGAAGAAGAAGAAGAAGAGAAGAAGAAGAAGAAGAAGACGAAGAAGAAGGAGAAGTGCAGGGGAGGAAGAGGAGAAGGAGCTGTCTGTACTGCCTTGCCCGTGCTCATCGAAGGTGCTTTAAGGGAGAATGGAAAGATTAGGTCCTTTAATTACCCCTATCATCATACCAAAGTTGATATAGTTCACAAATCAAGATATTTGAACTATTTTTCTTCCAATTATCATCGTTCTTTTCTAAGCACCTTACCTGTCACTGGGAACAACACACATATCTACACCTTATTGCAGGAATAACTAGTTACTGGCCAAATCCCTATGAACTAAATTTTAAACTAAGTATAATATATTGTTTTTGAGCATGGTTAGATTTTTTTATAACTTTTTTTTAAAGTGATTTGCATTTATATCTACTGTTAGCTAAATCTTTTTCTTTTCCTATGGGCAGGATCTCATAAAAAAGAAGAAAAGTGCCTATTGCTCTTTTGTACTTTTCTGTGATGGCATTTTTTGTTAGGGTCTATGAAAGAAAACCTATCTAAAAATACATTTACTATTGTAAAAATAGCCTTGTAATTCTACAGACCCTCAACTTTTTAATAGCTGCCTTTCTTCTTCATATCTGTGTTTGAATCATTTCTTCTCCTTTGGAACACTGCCACATTTGGGTTTCTCAAAGATACCTCTATCAACTACCTAGCTCTATATCTCTCCTTTGGGATCATCATTATACTCCTAAAGACTTTGGTAAATGCCTGAACTCAACCCCAGACACACAGAGAAAGATTCACTTTCAACAAAACCTGAGCATTACCAGTTGAAGTTTATTTCTTATGACACATAGATGTAAGGGTCTCCTGAGTACCCTCCTTCAGATCTGTACCTATTCAATGTTATAAAACTTTCTGTGGTAGTAGTAATACTGCTGATAGGGTAGTGAAAGTTTTAGCTCATCTTGTTAGTACATGAGTAGTTGATATTGTCTACTGCAGAACTCCTTGGCTTCCATTACAACCGAGCTAAATCATCAACATCTCTCTACGTGTTCACACTTGCCTCTACTTCAACTGCTAGTGTCAAGGGAAGACAAGGGCCTCATCAGAAATGGTCACAATAGGTATCCTCTTCAGTTATATTCTTCTCAAAAAATTGGGTCCAAGTTCTAACCCTGACCCCTTGATATATGCCTCTTGACATTATATGAAGTTAAGAATGGCAACCTGAGATATATTCAACTTAAAATCTGTCCTAAATCCAGTAGATGGTCTCTTTAAAGGAAGAGGGAGATTTGAGATGCAGAGGAGACAGCAGCATGTCATTGACCAATGTGAAGGAGGAGTAGGCAGAGGAGGGAGGAGGAAAAGAAAGAGGAGGGGTTGAAATTGTGCTGCCAAAAGGCAAAAGAAAGTCAGAACAGGATCTAACACTCTAGAAAAATTGTCCATTTGGAGCCTCCAGAGAGAAAAAGGCCCTGTTGGTAGCTCAGGTTCCCAGATTCAAGACTGGAGAAGTACTGTTTTGTTGTTTTAAGCCATCAATCTCTCAGTAAGTTGTTATTGCGACCCAGAGAAACTGCTGCAATTAAAACAGCTTCTGATCTCAAAGGCAATCTCAGGAGAACTTTGGTGTCTCCACAGTTATTATTTTGTTTGTTTTAGCAAAAATATACCTCAAAGGACACCACTTTGAAGTTTCGGACAAGCAAAGTCAATGCAAGCAACAGCTATCGTTGATGTTTTTAACGTAAAAGCCATTTAAAGGTTTTATCCTTGCATAAGGGATTCTTCCTGTCTCCAAGACACATCTGTTCTGTCGGGGTTGGCTTTCCTCCTGAAACATTCCAGCCACACTGGTTTCTCTTGGGTCTTTCTATACCCACACACTGCCCAATGCCACCTCAGGCCTCTCTGAGTGCATTGTGCCACTTACCTTTTATAAGTACTCTGTGAAGACTTCCTGTTCCCTCCCAGCAATGATTAGACACATCCTACTGTGTCTAATTCTGCATTATCACAGTACTGGGCTAACTGCCCTCCCTGCAGGACGGTAGCCCCATGGCTGTAGGTATGGGAGCAGGGCTGTGCTGCCTGACTCCCAATGTATAATTAGCACTGAAACCATTTTTTAGCAAGTGAAAGAAATGTATTATTTAGACGTGGCTGGAACTGTGGTCCACCGTTCACACTTGAAGCTCTATTATTTGCAATCCACAAGATTTAAACTATAGGAAAATAAGTATATAACCTTAACTTCAAAATTAATTTGTTTTAGCAGTCTTAATTTTTCTCCTGTGAAGTTTTAAATGAGTGAAAATTCTATTCCAACCCAAAGGTATCTTATAAATAAATAGACATAGCTGAAATGGACTGGAGCTCATTATATTTCACCTTGCCATTAACCTTCATGGATAGGCCAGTTTACCTTAGGAGTCTTTATTCTTCTGTGTAATCAATTAGTGTTCGTAATAAACTACAAAGGTTATATTCCAAAGTAGTTGTCAACCTACAGAGGGAAAAAAGATACAGCACAGAACCTGTGCTGTGAATATGATGCTTGGGCATATCAGGCATTAAGAACAGCCAACAGAAGCAAATCCCTGTGACACCAAACAGTGTTAAAGGGACATTCCCCTAGGTACAGTCTCTTTAGCTGAGTCCTAGTGACGGTGGGGGAAAGTTGGTAAGTAGAAGCATCAAGGCTGGCCCGAAGTAGTTTCTGAACCTTGACATTTTAGGCTGTGTCATGCTTTGTTATCATGACAGTGCTGAGTAAAGAGCCCAGCAAGAAGCTGCTCTATCATTGGAGAGACTAAACAGCAACTGCAGGTCTGTGTGGGTCTCCTGGGGAAGGGTCAGAAGCCACAGAAATTGATAGAGAAGAAGCAAACTGGAAGTCATACACATAGGTCGGTGTGTGTTCGAGCAGGGTTTTTGAGCTTTCTTCTGAGGGTATATGTCTCTTGAAATATAGGAGAGTTCAAGGGTTTTAAAGGGAGCCAACATGGCTCCACTGAAAATGATGGAATCAAAGCAAACTGGGATAAGTTGAAGGGATCCACGAGATATGTGGAGAATGGAGGCCAAGGAATGGGAGAGATATGAGGGATGGGCTAGTAAATCTCTAAGGTTTGTCCAGGATCATGTATTAATTCTGGGCTTGGGTCATAATATCCCATTAGATAGTAATATCCTAATGTTCTGTTATAAATTAACTCCACAGCCATGAGAGGGATTATCAGAAGCTCAATTCTTTGAAGTATGAAATAGATAAAGTCATAGTATCACAAATAAGTCATAGTATCGCAGAGCTAAACAAAAAGTTCTCAATTGAGGAATATGGAATGGCTGAGAAACATCTAAGGAAGTGATCAACATCCTTAGCCATCAGGGAGATGCAAATCAAAACAACCCTGAGATTTCACCTCACACCAGTCAGATTGGCCAAGATCCAAAACTCAGATGACAGTAGATGCTGGCGAGGTTGTGGAGAAAGAGGAACACTTCTCCACTGTTGGTGGGGTTGTAAACTGGTACAACCACTCTGGAAATCAGTCTCACGATTCCTCAGAAAATTGAACATAGTACTACCTGAAGATCCAGTTATTCCACTCTGAGCATATACCCCAGAGACTCGCCAATATACAACAAAGACACATGCACCACAATGTTCATTGTAGCTCTATTTATAATAGCTAGAAGCTGGAAAGAACCCAGATGTCCTTCAGTACATGAATGGATACAAAAATTGTGGTACATTTACACAATGGAGTGTTACTCAGCTATCAGAAACAATGACTTAACGAAATTCTTAAGAAAATGGATGCATCTACAGAACATCATCCTGAGTGAGATAACCCAGTCACAAAAGAACAGAAATAATATGCAGTCACTGATAATGGGATACTAACCCCAGAAAGCTCTGAACACCCCAGAAACAACTCACCGACTGTGTGAAGTTCAAGAAAAAAAAAAAAGAAAGAAAAAGGAAAAACCATTATGCTCAATACTTACGCACCAAGAAAACTTTGACTAATTATGGGTTACATCCTGTTTTACATGTACTTTAAGCTCATTGTAACTAGTAAGACCTTAATGCACACTATCAAATCTTTGGGAAAAAAAAAAGCCAAGCACTGACAAAAATGTATTCGTATATTTTTATGCAAAAATGCTTAAAATTTGTACAATTTTCTTTGTTTTTTAAAATAAAGTTGTTCAAAAAATAAGTCATAGTATCACAAATAGGTCATAGTATCACAAATTAAAAAATAGCAAAAATGGCATTACTTAAGGCTTCAAATTTAATTAGGTCTTTTCAAAGATTCATTGAATAGTCTGGTAAAACAAACAAACAAACAAACAAATCCTTCTAGTTAGAAAAGTAATCGTTATAACAGAAACCCTTTGTGAACAACTCTCTTCTCTCATCCAGGCTTACAAACAGTAGCCAGAAGACTAAGGCATAGAGGTAAATTGAAAAATAGAGGCCAATTTTGTTGCCTGATTGTCCAGAAAATTGTCTCATCCCTTTGCTTTAGCCTCCAAATCTATATAATAATAACAGAATAATTACATCTGGGTATTTTATAAGACCGGATCTTTGACAACAGTGACAATAGTGAGAGAACTAATTGCAGTCATTTGGCAGGTTTTCTGTTTTTGGTCAGACTTTTGTCAGTATGTATAGCAAACCCTCTAGACAAGAATTGACCAGAAAAAAATGTCATAAGCACCTTTAGTGAGTGGAAAACAAGAGAGAGAGACCATGATGTCAGTCAGAAGGGGGCACAACAGAACCTGCCACTAAGCTAAGATCAAAGGTAATTAAGGATTCAAGAAATTGTCGCTTTTTTAGGCTCATTTTCTGACAAGTCTGAACTGACAGTTGCACAAAGTTGTACACCGGCCTTTGCCTCGCTCCTCAGAAATGCAGGCTATAGAGGTGACGACTGACAGTCCCACGGAGAAATCCAGGCTTGGCAAGGGGACTGCTCAAGCAAGTCCCAGACGGAAATAAGTCGAAGCTCAGGAGGAACATTACAATTCATTTGAAACTTTGAAGTCTATAAAAAGATACTCGTATGTAACATGACCTATCAGTGGGATTTCCGTGCTTTGGTACACTATATTTTTAAGTGCTCAGCTCCTATGACATTAAAAGGCATAATAGTTTATTATTAGGATCATATCTATTTTAATAAATCATCAACTGGAACTAGAAAAATGAATCACAGTTGATATCAATTACTGCTCACATAGAGGCCCTCTGGAACTCCAGTTCTAAGAGGATCTGATCCTCTTCTGATCCACAAGCTCTGCACACATGATATTTTTACACATGTGCAGGCTAAAAACTCATACACAAAAAGTAAAATAATTAGTAAAATATTTTTGTTACTAATACCATAAACACTAACAAAAGAAATTATTTCAGATCATAAGCTAAACGTAATTCAAGAATTAAACATTAGAATCTATAGTTTACATTGACCAGATATACTATTAATTCATTGTTACTCTTCAAAATAAATAACATGTTTTGTTTTATTGGTGACATACATGTAATTACTATTTTACATGCTCAATTTATTTTTGCTTATACCTTGAGAAGTAGATATAAAGTTAATCTCACTCTCTACAAAAGGAAGTTAATATTAGGGTGATCTCATTTTCTAAAGGCTATGTAGCTAGTAATTAGCAACTTTGCAATTTAATCAGAAGATTGTCCCTAAGCCACATGAAAAATAAGATAAAAAAGAAATTACTGATACATTAACCAATTACAATACCTTTGTTACCGATGCCTGAAGTGTGAGACTAGAGAGAAAGCTCAGTTCTTAGAAGCTCCCACTGTTCTTTCAAGTACCCAAGTTGAGATCCTAGTTCTCACATTGGGATTGGGCAGCTCACAAGCACCTGTAAATGTTGCTCCAGGACTTCTGGTAACCTCTTCTGGCCTCAGTGGTTATGCAGAGGGCACACATACTCACGTGTGCATGCGTATGTGTGTGTGTGTGTGTATGTGTACACTCTCGTGTGCACACGCATGCATGCAACACATACATACACATACTCATACACACACACACACACAGAGAGAGAGAGAGAGAGAGAGAGAGAAACACTTAAAAGTAAACCCTTAAAGCACAATATGAAACACATAGAATAATCTACTCTAATAAAAGAGAATGCTTATTTCTATGTAGTCTACCCTAATAATAGTATTATATCAATTTAATATGTTCTGTTAGCATATTCTTCAGTAAAAAGGGGAAATTAGAGTAATCTCAATAACTTAAAAATAACTTCTGTGTTTATACTTGTGTACTTTTGTTCCACTTCAAGTAATTTTTATTCTGAGATCTTGGCAATTCTAAAAGGCATTTTGATTTTAAACCATGCTTAATAATAAGAAAGGAAAATTGAATAACTATTTTTCTAAACAATTTCAAATTACAGAAACATTGAGAAAGCCTAAGTACCAAGAAATAAACAATTCATGGAATTTAAAGTGCATGGTTTCTACACAAAATTCCTGTAAGAAAAATTATACTGCTGAGACTTCAGTAAAAGTTTTAATTTTGTTTGTATTCTTAAAATGGTGCAATCAGCTTTAAAAGAAGCTTACTATGCCCATATGAGAGACTACACATCACGGCAGCCATGCCAGGCTCCAGCAAAGTCCTCTAAAAAGTGTATTAAATTAAAATGATAATTTTCAGTAAAATTTCCTCTAGAAGTATAGTAAATATGATTGATTTAATATATCATTGAGACTGTTCTGGAAAAAATGGCATAAAACAGCAACATTCTGTCACCGTTTTAACTTTCATTTTTGTAAAGTGACCATTAGCATAATACAGTAATATTATTATGACAGTCTGCACAGATGAAAATATCTCAAAGCCAATATCACATTTTCATCAAGTAAATGACCATGTGTTTCAATAAACACAATTATGAATGTTCATATACTAACAGATTGAGTAATTTGATTTCTCTGCATCATTGTTTATAGGGGGAAAACAAATTAATCATCTTTGAGGCAACATTTGTGAATGCAGATATTTTAAAACTGAATCTCTCTCCCTACCACTCTTCCTTTCTTACTGACCAAGGATCAAGATATACCAGGGTACTGGTAGTTACTAGGCTATGGTCAAGTTTATTTCCTGGAACAAACAAGGAATTCAAGGACCAGGAAAAAGTGAAGTACAAATGTGATAAAAGCAAAATATAAGAACTGTATATACTATGGATAGGAAAAGCCTCAAGGAAGAAGTCTAGTAAAAAGGGCTACAGCTTGGGTATTTTACAGAACCCTTGGATCCTCCACATCCCCCTAGTTGGTTCTGATAGATATCTATCCAGTGCCTTCCAGCTGTTTCTTTTATTATTCTCTTACAACTTTATTTAAAAAAAAAAAAAAAAGAGGGATACATGTACAAATTTTTAAAGGCATTTTGGCATAGCACTATATGAATATATTTTTGTCGGTACTTAATTTTTTTTGAGGTTTGATAGCATTCACTGAAATCATTAATAACCCAGTTGATTCTTTTGGCAATTTCTTCTAAGAATAAGAAGCAGGTGTCTCAAGAAGCCTGCTTTTGCTTTCCTGGTTAACCATATCCCTCCTTACTCTCTTTTAAAGACAGTATTGGGTTCTCAAGTGCACAGTTGAGTGTTGGCCCAGCATTAACAAGGTTTTGGATTATATCCTCCTCGGCATCACCACAGATTGTTTGTGCTTCTGGATTCCCCCTCCTAATATTATCTTGTCATGTAGCAAATATTTGATGTTGTGTTATTGGTGAAAAGCCAGAGGAATTGGCTAAAGCACAATCTTTGTCTTGATAAAACACACAGATCACATAATGGCAAAACAGATACATCCAAGAAACTCACTTATCTTGTCTATGACTTTAGTGTGGACAATTCCTGAGCAAGCAGCTATCCAGACATTTAGACCTGTGAATAGGGTAGGGTCTCTGAGATTGCAATGCCCTTTCTGTCCTCAAGGCCACACACATCATCAAGAGGTATTCATCTCTTCCACTTGAACCCATTTCAGCAATAGGCATGTGTTTGGGCTTGAATTATACAGAGAGGTGAAAAGGACACAAATGAAAGAATGGGAGAAGCCGCAGGTGACACTCTGGCTTCCATCTGGCAAGATGCTTCAGCTTACAATCAAAGCTAGTTCTGGTTGCTAGGTAGCATTAGGAAAGATGTTTGTCTGGGCAAGTGACATGTTTTACAACTGTTCAAATAAACCCCTGTTAATGTTAGCACAAAGCAACATTTTCACTTTCAGATACCTTTGACAACAAAGAAAATCATCAAACTTAGACCTCTTTGAAGGACAATATTGAAAAGCATTTGACCTTTTCCTTAATATTTATTCTTAGCACAAAATGCTTTATCACTCTAATTCTGGGTGACAGTGTAGTCAGTAATAGAGGGAAGTAAGTAGGGGATTTCCTTGTCCTACTTGGACAATGATGAAATAGAGATTTATAGGAAGTTCTATATTGTACTTTTGCCTCATTGAGAACTCCAGGATAAAGCAATGTGAGCACGGCCTTGTGGCCTACAGAGTATTACCACACCATTGGACTTGGTGGGATATTCATCAGTTATTTAACTAGAAATAAGAGAGGTTCCTCCACTTTTTACAAGACTCCTAGATCCCCATCCACAGCTAAGTCGTAAATTTTAAGATTTCCTGTCTATCCACTCTTCTGGTTTCTAAACCAAAATTATAGAGGACACATGGATGAGAAATTGTTTGCATCATTTAAAACTGGTACCAGAGTGTTTTGAAAAGATCTGCCTCCTTGATTTAGCACCAAGGTTAAATAGGACAAGATTTGGACTGCTCATCTTTCTCCAGCTTAGTATTAATAAGTAGACATATTCCAGATACATCCTAAACTTTACACAGGGTAAGATGAAAGCTTTGGCTACTTGATGTTAAGACTGACTTAACTATATAAAATATATTCTTCCCATCTTCAACCTGAGAGTTTCTATTTTTATTTATATTTAAAGAAATGTCAGTTAAGGCCCATTGGAGAGTTTTTTGAATGACTGCTTCAGAATCCTTGCCAGATAATTCTAGCATTTGTCATCTCAGAGTTGGCATCTATTGATTCCCCCATCTAGTCTCAGATTTTTTTCCCGTTCTTGGCGTGAGTGTTTCTCTTTTACTTGAACCTAGACATTTGGGTCTTCTTTTACAAAATGACAGGTGTATGTCGTCTTCCTCTCAGCTTTTGTTTTTCTTCCCCTACTTGCCTTCACCTCTCTCACTCAAATTCAAGTTAGAACTAAAAGGAAAAGAGCAAAGTTGGCTCACAGATGAAGCGAGCTTTATACTTCGTGTATCACATTTAAATTCTCCAGGAAGAAGCGGCTTGACATTGAAGTGCCTTCCTGAGTCCCAGATGGCAGTAAGGCGGCTGTGCACCGCCCAGTCTTTTTACTCATTCTCTACTAATGTCACTTAGATTCTGTAGTATGAAAGTAACACTGTCACTTCCCATTATTCCCAATCATAACTCACTGGTGAAGATTAATTGGAAAGGAGGCAGGTCTGAATTAGGAATCACTGATGTACTATTTTAAAAGAAGTACAACTTGATTGCACTCAATTCTAGGCTCAATTTCAAACCCCGGCTAGAAGTTGCACTACTAAAAAGCCCTACAGGGCTTTCTTTAAAGCATATAGCCATTCTGTTTGTTCATTAACAGAAACTGATGTGCTCTCCATCCTTAAAGATGGCTTGTTTTCTTGAGGGGATTAACCATTGCTTTTAAAAACCATTCCTGTTTATTCTCTTAGCAAATCTCAAGTGCATTTCAACCCAGTCTTTCTCTGAACTACAGATTACAATGCAATGGAATTCAAATTAGAGGCCTGATGATACAAGGTATTCCCATTTAAAAGGCATAAACTAAGCTACTCTGAGCTGTGTGAGGTAGAATACGGCATGGCACAATTGTTCCATGAGCTGGAATCAATTATGATTATTTCCTGGGTGAACCACAGGCTAAAAACTTAATGGTTTAGACAAGCTATGGGTTTGTATTGGTGGTGTATAAATCCTCTTATTTTCATAAATGTTTTTCTTTTTGTATGACAAGTTCAGGATTTTGTGTATCAAGCAATTATAGGGAAAAAAATGTACCCAAAGACTCAAAACACTGTAGCTCACACATTTTGACATGATACATTTGAATGTATTTATGCTTAAAAACCTTGGAGGGTTGTTGCACAGTTTGACTTGGCACAGTAAGATTATAAGACTCCAAAAGCTACTTAAATAAAACCTAAAATTATCTTGTAGAATTGTCTTCCTGTTCTTAAAAACTGGCATTTGAAATTCGGAGAGCACAATTCAAGCCTGGCATAAATAGGAAATCAAAAGCAGGTTAGATCAATTACACACACTGTGCAGGATGTTTCCATGCTGATAGCTTATATTCCTACGTCCAGATCAATGTGGACATTGTATCAGATAATTGTTTAAGATTCACAATATAAAAATTCTGGCTCCTGTTGCTGGTGGTAAGGAGAGTAGAGAGGAAAGGGATAGCTTTGTTTCAGTTTATAAGTCTCTTGAAGGTAAGAAATACTGCACTGCTTTTAGTTCATAAGTATTTAGAGGTTGGCTATCCATTATGCTCTTCTGTGATCAGAATGATGAATCCAGTGAAAGAAAAAGGGTCAGCTAGAAAAGCTAGAAATAAAAACATCTGCATATCTGCGTTTCTCTCAGAGTGGATCTCCTTTGTGTTCTATTTCTTAAGAGTATAAAGGCCACACAGTGGAATTACAATACCAACACATCTCTATAACACTTAAAACTATACCACTTCCCATCATGTCACAAGAGACTACGTGAATAGTGCTGTGAGTCCCATACTGACTAACAGAAGTCGCTACTAGCTACACATGACTGCTGGGCACTTTAAATGTAACTATTCTGAAGGAGAAATTATTTTTTATTGTATTGTATTATATTTAAAGGTATTCAAATTAAAACTTTAATACAAATATTCAGCTCATTTATTGAAAAAATTTAAGTCTAATTGAAGCAACTTGGAGAGATGAGTCTCCTTATTCAACCATAAATTATACAGTATCTGCTGGATTATCTTCAGTTCAAATGAAGAAGCCAAATTGAGATATGCTGTAAATATGCAATATATAGGAGCTTATGGCTTAAAACTAGAAAGAAAAGACTACAGAATACAAAATATTTCATTAAGAATTATTTATAGATTGAAATACACTATCTTAAATAAAGGAGGTTCAATAAAGTATTAAAGTTGAAATATTTTTTTACTATGTACACAATTTTACATGCGTTTTTATTAAGTCATCAACACTAAGCTTAGAATACCACACAGTTCAAAGTGACGTAGTTCTTTTGTTTGTTTGTTTGTTTTGTTTTCTTTTGTTTTCTTTATTTCTTGGACTTCATACAGTCTGTGAGTTGTTTCTGGGGAAGTGCGAGCCTCTGGGGTTAGCATCCCACTATCAGTGACTGCATATTATGTCTGTTCTTTTGTGACTGGGTTATCTCACTCAGGATGATATTCTCTAGATGCAGCCATTTTCTTAAGAATTTGGTTAAGTCATTGTTTCTGGTGGCTGAGTAGTATTCCATTGTGTAAATGTACCACAATTTTTGGATCCATTCATCTTCTGAAGGACATCTGGGTTCTTTCCAGCTTCTGGCTATTATAAATAGAGCTGCTATGAACATTGTGGTGCATATATCTTTGTTATGTACTAAGGTGTCTCTGGGGTATATGCCCAGAAGTGGAATAGCTGGGTCTTCAGGTAGTATTATGTCCAATTTTCTGAGGTATCTCCAAACTGATTTCCAGAGTGGTTGTATTAGTTTGCAACACCACCAACAGTGGAGAAGTGTTCCTCTTTCTCCGAAACCTCACCAGCACCTGTTCTCATCTGAGTTTTGAATCTTGGCCAATCTGACTGGGGTAAGGTAGAATCTCAGGGTTGTTTTGATTTGCATTTCCCTGATTGCTAAGGATGTCGAGCACTTCCACAGATATTTCTCAGCCATTCGATATTCCTCAATTGAGAACGTTTTGTTTAGCTCTGTACCCCATTTTTAATAGGGTTATTTGATTCTCTGGAGTCTAGCTTTTTGAGTTCTTTGTACACCTTGGATATTAGGCCTCTATCTGATGTGGAGTTGGTAAAGATCTTTTCCCATTCTGTTGGCTGCGGTTTTGTTTTCTTGACAATGTCCTTAGCTTTACAGAAATTTTGCAATCTCATTAAGTCCCATTTGTTAATCTTTGACCTTAGAGCTTGAGCCACTGGTGTTTTGTTCAGAAAATTTTCTCCTATGCCTATGTGTTCTAAGGTTTTCCCTACTTTCTCATCTAATAGTTTCAGTGTATCTGGTTTAATGTGGAGATCTTTGATCCACTTAGACTTGAGCTTTGTACAAGGAGATAAGAAAGGGTCTATTTTCATTGTTTTGCATGCTGAGTGCCAGTTGGACCAGCACCATTTGTTGAATAGGCTGTCCTTTTTCCATTGAGTGTTTACTGCTCCTTTGTCAAAAATCAGGTGACCATATACGTGAGGGCTCATTTCTGGATCTTCTATTCTATTCCATTGATCCACATGCCTATTTCTGTACCAGTACCATGCAGTTTTCAGCACAATTACCTTGTAATATAGCTTGAGGTCAGGGATAGTGATTCCCGCAGATGTTTTCTTGTTGTTGAGGATGGATTTTGCTATTTTAGGTCTTTTGTTATTCCATATGAAATTGCACATTGATCTTTCCAATTCCATAAAGAACTGGGTTGGAATTTTGATGGGGATTGCATTGAATCTGTAGATTGCTTTTGGTAGGATGGC
This sequence comes from Micromys minutus, assembly GCF_963924665.1. Classification (NCBI taxonomy): domain Eukaryota; kingdom Metazoa; phylum Chordata; class Mammalia; order Rodentia; family Muridae; genus Micromys; species Micromys minutus. The sequence continues at coordinate 34,034,399 of NC_137953.1, read as the reverse complement.
CATTTTTAAAATGTTGATCTTTCCAATCCATGAGCATGGGAGATCTTTCCATTTTCTGAGATCCTCCTCAATTTCCTTTTTTAGAAGTCTGAAGTTCTTGTCATACAGGTCCTTCACTTGCTTAGTAAGAGTCACACCAAGCTATTTCATAGTTTTTGTGATGATTGTGAAGGGTACCTTTTCCCTAATTTCTTTCTCCACATGTTTGTCCTTTGAGTATAGGAAGGCTACTGATTTGTTTGAGTTAATTTTGTATCCAGCCACTTTGCTGAACTTGTTTATCAGCTGTAGGAGTTCTCTGCTGGAATTTTTGGGGTCACTTAAGTACACTGCCATGTCATCAGCAAAGAGTGATGTTTTTAATTCTTCCTTTCCGATTTGTATCCCCTTGATCTCCTTTTGCTGTCTAATTGCTCCAGCCAGGACTTCCAGTACTATGTTGAATAGGTAGGGGGAGAGTGGGCAGCCTTGTCGAGTCCCTGATTTTAGTGAGATTGCTTCAAGTTTCCCACTGTTAAGTTTTATGTTGGCTGTTGGTTTGCTGTATATTGCTTTTATTATGTTTAAGTATGGACCTTGGATTCCTGTTCTTTCCAGGACTTTTAACATGAAGGGGTGTTGAATTGTGTCAAATGCTTTCTCAGCATCTAGTGAGATGATCATGTGATTTTGTTCTTTGAGTTTGTTTATATTGTAGATTACGTTGATGGATTTCCTTATATTAAACCATCCCTGCATCCCAGGGATGAAGCCTACTTGGTCATGATGAATGATCGTTTTGATGTGTTCTTGGATTCAGTTTGCAAGGATTTTGTTGAGTATTTTTGCATCAATGTTCATAAGTGAGATTGGTCTGAAGTTCTCTTTCCTTGTAGGGTCTTTGTGTGGTTTAGGTACAAGGGTTATTGTAGCCTCAAAAAATGAGTTAGGTAGTATTCCATCTGATTCTATCTTTTGGAATAATTTGCAGAGTATTGGTGTTATATCCGCAATAAATGTCTGATAAAATTCTGCACTGAACCCATCTGGACCTGGGCTTTTTTTGGTTGGGAGGCTTATGATGACTTCTTCTATTTCTTTAGGTGTTATAGGGTTATTTAGATGATTTACTTGGTCCTGGTTTAACTTTAGGATCTTGTATCTGTCTAGGAATTCGTCCATTTCCTCCAGATTTTCCAATTTTGTGGAGTATAAGTTTTTGTAGTAGGATCTGATGATTTCTTGAATTTCCTCAATTTCAGTTGTTATGTCTCCACTTTCCTTTCTAAATTTCTTAATTTGTATACTCTCTCTTTGCCCTCTAGTTAGTCTGGCTAGGGGTTTATCAATCTTGTTGATTTTCTCAAAGAACCAACTCTTGGTTTTGTTGATCTTTTTCAATGGTTCTTTTTGTTTCTATTTGGTCTATTTCTGCCCTAATTTTGATTATTTCTTGCCGTCTGCTCTTCTTGGGTATATCTGGTTCCTTTTGTTCTAGGGCTTTTAGCTGTGCTGTCAGGTTGCTGATGTAAGCTCCCTCCAGTTTCTTTTTGGAAGCACTTAGGGCTATGAGTTTTCCTCTCAGTACTGCTTTCATTGCATCCCATAGATTTGGGTACGTTGTGTTTTCATTTTCATTGAATTCTAGCAAATCCTTAATTTCTTTCATTATTTCTTCTTTGACCCTGCTATCGTTTAACAGAGCGTTGTTTAGTTTCCATGTGTATATGGGCTTTTTGTTGTCTTGGTTGTTGTTAAAGACCAGCCATAGACCATGGTGATCTGAGAGGATGCATTGGAGTATTTCAAATTTCTTATATTGATTGAGGCTTGTTCTGTGTCCAATTATGTGGTCAATTTTCAAGAAGGTGCCATGGGGTGATGAGAAGAAGGTGTATTCTTTTACTTTAGGGTGATATGTTCTGTAGATATCTATTAATTCTAGTTGGTTCAATATCTCTGCTAGTTTTGCAGTGCCCTTGTTCTGTTTCTGTTTCCATGATCTGTCTATTGGTGAGAGTGGGGTATTAAAGTCTCCCACTATTATTGTGTGGGGTGAAATGTGTTTTTTGAGCTTTAGTAGGGTTTCTTTTATGAATGTGGGTGCTTTTATATTTGGAGCATATATGTTAAGGATTGAGAGTTCCTCCTGACAGATTTCCCCTATAATAAATAAAAAGCGATTTTCCTTATCTTTTTTGATAACTTTTGGTTGGAAATTTACTTTATTCGATATTAAAATAGCCACTCCAGCTTGCTTCTTGGGGCTGTTTGCTTGGAAGTTTTTTTCCCACCCTTTTACTCTGAGATAGTGTCTGTCTTTGTCTCTGAGATGAGTTTCCTGTATGCATCAAAAGGCTGGATTTTGTTTATGTATCCAGTCTGATAGCCTATGTCTCTTTATTGGGGAGTTGAGTCCATTTATGTTAATAGATATCAAGGAATAGTTGTGTCTGTTTCCTGCTATTATTTCTTTTGTGGGTTGAGTTGTGTCTGTGTCGTTTTCTTCTTTTGGTTTTCTTGTTTAGGAGTTTTCTTGTTTTTACTAGGCTGTATTTTCCCTCATTGTATTGGGTTTTCCACCTATAATTCGTTGTAGTGCTGGGTTTGTGGTCAGATATTGTGTAAATTTTGATTTGTTTTGAAATATCTTCATCTCTCCATCTATGGTGATTGATAGTTTTGCTGGGTATAGCAGCTTGGGCTGGCACTTGTGCTCTCTTAAGGAGTGTATGATGTCTGTCCAGGCTCTTCTAGCTTTCATAGTCTCTGTTGAGAAATCGGGTGTGATTCTGATTGGCCTGCCTTTATATGTTACCTGACCTTTTTCCCTTACTGCTTTTAGTATTCTTTCTTTGCTTTGGGCACTTGGTGTTTTGACTATTATGTGTCGGGAGGTATTTCTTTTCTGGTCCAACCTATTTGGAGTTCTGAAGGCTTCTTTTATGCCTGTGGTCATCTCATTCTTGAGGGTAGAAAAGTTTTCTTCTACGATTTTGTTGAAGATATTTACTGTGCCTCTTAGTTGATACTCTTCTCTCTCTTCTATTCCTATTATCCTTAGGTTCAGTCTTCTCATTGTGTCCTGGATTTCCTGGACATTTTGGGTTAGGAGCTTTTTGTTTTTTGCATCTTCTCTGGCTATTTTGTCTATGTTTACAATGTTGTCTTCTGCCCTCGAGATTCTCTCTTCCACATCTTGTAATCTATTAGAAATGCTTGCTTCTGTGACTCCTGATTTCTTTTTTAGGTGTTCTACCTCTAGGGTTATCTCTTTTAGTGTTTTCTTTATTGTGTCAATTTCCATTTTAAATTCCCTCTTCCATTATTTCATCTCTTTGGTTCTGTTTTCCTCTAGTTCTTTGAGTTCTTTGAGTGTTTTTCTTGTTTCTTCTTTAAAAGCTTCTGAATCTTTTTGCTTTTCCTCCAGTTCTTGTTCAAGTATCTCTATCAGCATCTTGAGGTATGATTTCAGGTCTGCGTCTTCTTTTTCTGGAGTGTTTGGCATTCCAATGTTTGCTGTTATGGGAGAGCTGGCTTCTGGTGTTGCCAGGTTGTCTTGGTTTCCTTGGGATATACTCTTTTGCTTTCCTCTTGCCATTTTGTTGTCAGTGATATGTTCTTGCCTTTCCCTTGTACCTGGTCTGTGTCCCTGGATCTCCACTGGTCCAGGTGGCAGATGGGCCGAGCCCTGTTCTTTGCCTCAGAGTTGCCAGGTGGAAACAGAAGTTCCAAAGTTCAGTTCCTGGTCTTTGGATCAGGCAGGGCAGGGCGGGGGGTTGTGGGGGGAGAGCGCTGTCCATGCACACTCCGCAGAGATCTCTCTGCTCCCTGGCTGCCTAGATCTCCTACTCACCAGTTTTTCAACCTTTAGGATCTGCCAGTCCGGGTGGTAAATGGGCCGGGCCTGTTCTGCGCCCCTCTAAAGTTGAAATTTTTGAATCTCTTTCTTATTGCCTATTTACTATGACTACTAAAAATTTTTAATTGTAAATATGGTTCACACTATATTTCTTTTACATATACTTCATTAGAGAATTGTTTGGACACAGACTACTTAGCATGTAAAAGCCATGGTGGAATTGTGTCTAAACAAAGAAAAAAAAAAAAAATGAACTGTCTAGATAAAAGGAAACCTTCATAGTTTCAGCTTCCCAGAAAAGAAAGCTGACGAGTCTAGACCAGTAAGTGTTCTCACATGACTTCCAACCATGAACTTAATTGGAAGAAATCACCCATCCAGTAGTTACTTATGCCACCAGTGGCTGCTCCTCCTAAAACCTAGGTTTCTAAAGTTGAGTGTCATCATATTGTGATGTTTTCCCTCTAAATCTTTCCTTTTGTAAAGCTTTTATTCCACTGTGTTTTATTAATATTAACACTATAAGAGAAAGTATAAAATTCTCCCCTTACCATCCATTTTCCATACTAGCTCAATAAGAATTCTTTGTACTCATTCCTTAACCCTGTGTATGAAACAATAGAGAAACCAAATACCTGCCAGTGCCCAGCCCTCCAAAAATATTTTACTCATCATGCTAGTAGAATCAACATAAAAGTTGGTCCTCCATTTTCTAAAATGGAGTCCTACCTATTTTCATATGAATTTTCCCCTTTCTAAACAGTCTTGCCCCTTTCATGTAGACTCTACAATACAATTCTTTTCTACTGTCAATTCCCAGGAACTGTTCTCTTAAAGCCAAAGAATTACTTTCTCAGTAGAAATGAGGAAACTGAGTGATAGTGTGGAGTTCAAGAAGTTGCCGGGATACATTGAGATAAGGTTTTTTCTATGTTAAATGAAGATATAGATGACCCATACACTGGGACATCAAGCCTCCACAGGACTAAGGAGCTCCCCTCCCATTGATGCCATATAAGGCAATCCTCTGCTACATATGCAGCTGGAGCCAATGTCCCCTCCATGTGTACTCTTAGGTTGGTGGTGGTTAGAGCTTTGGCTGGAGTCTGGTTGGTTGATATTGTTGTTTTTCCTATGAGGTTGCAAACCCCTTTAGCTTCTTCAGTCCTTCCCATACCCCTCCATTGAGGTTCCCATGCTCAGTCTGATGATTGGCTGCATGAATCCAAATCTGTATTGGTCAGGCTCTGGCACAAACTCTCATGAGGCCGGCTATACCACACTCCTATCAGCAAGTGCTTATTGGCATCAGCAATATTGTCTGGGTTTGGTGTCTGCAGATGGGATGAATTCACTGGGAGGAGCAGTCTCTAGATGGCCATCCAAAAGCAAGCGGTTTTCTTAATATAAACCAAGTTGGGTGAGAAATTTAAAGTTTAATTTATTCCAAGGTAATAGTCAAAGACAAGTTTTTCTGTTTAAAAAGACTTTAAGGACAAAATTGTGTCATTTATTAAACTGGGGTTAATTGTGGGTTTTCTTATTTTAGAAAATATTTGTCAGTTTTATTGGAAAATTTAGAGTTTCAATTAAAATCTCTGGGTTTGAGGACACACAAAGCCCGAGAAAACCATGCCTCTCAGGAAAGAAAATAAAAAGATTACTAGCAGTTTCTTGGGGAAATCCTTCATGACAAAATTCAGTGAGGTCAATGACAATGCTGGTTTGAATGGGAAATGACCTGTGGACTGAGGTGTTTGTATGTGTGGTGCTGACTTGGTGGTGCTGCTTCTGAAAGACATCCTATATTTTAAGTACCTTGAGTAATTTGCTTTAAGTGTAAAATTCAAAATCATATAGTTATGGAAAAATATATTCCTAACAGAATTATGACAACTGCTACTACATAATATCTTTGCAAATTTTATTGGGATGCCATTTTCTAAATTCTGTCTTTAAATACTATTTCAGTCTCCACTGCTTAATTTCTTTTTACTAACTAAATATCACCTTATTCATTTGTTGGCAAAATGTTCCAAATGCTATGCACCTAATTTTAAGATCCTACACTATGTTTGTCTAGGTAGTGTGAACATGACTATGAAAACTTAGCAATTATTATCAAGCTATTAAAACTAGGCTGAGTAGGGTTAATTTTGACATACGGTGTAAGAATTTGCAAAACAAGAATAATCAAGGACTTGGCACTGAGAGAATTATTTCTTCTTACTTCAGCTTGTAGCTGAGAGCTAGTGTCCTAAAATCACAAGAATGTTTGTCTCTAGGAAGCAAAGCCATTTGCCATTTAGAAGCTAAAATTCAGAAAAAGAGTTCTCACACAAAACAATAAAACTGACTTAGAGTAAACCTAAACAGAGCACCAAGTAGAAAATCAGCACATCTTTGATATGGTGCTGCATTTCTAATGCAAATTACCCTCCAGCAACAGTGACTTGCTGTGAGCCTCCTCACCCTAGGGATCATTGGTTGATAAGGACTGATAGGGACTTTGGAAGACCTGTGAGTATGTAGGGTGAATGACCATACTGAGACCAGCTATCATGGGACAGATCAAATTTACTTACAGTGATTCAAGGCTTATAAGTTTTGGGGTACTGAGGGTAGGAACATCTAGGATGGGTAAAGGTCATTAACTAGGGGCTTGGGGTTCCTGAAATGCCTCATTAGCATAAGGAAACATTTCAGGAATTTCAGGGGCTGGCTGAACAGATTCTTACCAGGAGAAGGGAAACTGGTCCTGTAATCTAATTGATACTACATTTACATTTCTCAGGTAGAGACATGGTGTGGGCTTAGAATTTCCCAGACAAGGTCAGAGAAAGAGAAGCCTCAATAATGAAAAGAATCTCCCATATTAAGCTGAACCCAGAGGCTATCCAGGCATGGTTTTTTTAACCTTAATTAGCAGAGTTTTCCCACAATTTGCATCCATTTACAATGAATACCATTCATATTTAAGAAGAACAAATTATAGCAAGAACACAGCATATCAGTTTTCTTCAGAGACTGTATACAGAGACTGGATATAATACATGGTTACACAATGTATTATTTTTAAAAGTCAACTGCACACCTATTTCGGAACCGAGTGTGTTGACCTGGGTTAGGTGTATGTTCAAGGACACAGAGTAAACATTAACTAAAGTAAAAATACTTTCAACATGGGCAAAAGAGGGTCCCAGTGGTTTTTTTAGAGTGGAACACCTTTACTAACAAAAACACTAAATGTTACTTATTTTTTTAAAAGTTTCCAGGTGTGTATGTTAGGTTGTAATTTCCATCCTTCCCCCAATATACATATATATATTGAATTTATATATTGAATTTATATATATATTGAATTTATAACTATTAGAATCCTTGAATGTACCCTTGTTTTAGAAATTATAGATTTAATTAAGTTAGCAGGAGGTCATACCAAGATAGAGTGGGTATAATTCAATAAGTTCTGTCCCCATTAGAAGAAGGAAATTAGATGGGTAAGGAGAAAGCCATGTGACAGACTTAAGAAAGATACATACAAATCACAAAGCACCAAGATTTGCTGGTGAATCCAGAAAACATCAGAATTGCTGAAGTATTCAGTAAGGCATATTGGAATATTTGTCACCAGAGTCTAATGGGGGAGAGGGAGGGAAAAAGAGAGGGAGGGAAGGAAAGAGAGAGAAAGAGAGATAGAGAGAGAGACAGAGACAGAGACAGACAGAGAAACAGAGACAGAAAGAGAGAGAGAGATAGAATGTCTTTTCTGACACTTTGACCTTGAATTTCCAGCCTCAATAAATATGAAAGAAAACATTTTTGTTGTTCTATTGTAAGTCACTCGGTTTGTGATTACTTCTTATAGCAGCCATGGGGAACTAATACACAGAGTTCAATTGATCATTTGTTATAGCAGCCAGGGAAACTAATACCCAGAATTCAATTTTAACCTCATCAAATTTCCATCTTTAAGTGACATATAGCATAAACACACAAGCAACTCTGAAAATCCTCCCATTTATTAAGAAATAGTCTTTGGTTGGCACTATCCTTATAACCACCCTATGATTATTTTTTTAAACCACATGTCACCAAGAGGTTGGCAGGTCTCTTCATTAACAATATGTAGCCTTGTAACAATTAGCCATCTGTTTATAAGGCTGTTAGGGATTGACAGCATCTCAATGGAAACTTTGAATACAGAAATTTTGTATCTGCCAAGTCCTAGTCACTTGTTATCTTACATAGTAATTTGTGGTCTTGAGAGATCACTGAGGAGAAGGAAAAGCATGCTGCGCTACAGCATCAGCCTTGTAAAGCAGGTAGTCTAATAGCAAATTAATGATGTGCTGACAAGATTACAAGAAGACAGGCACACACATTCATGCTTTCTGCAGTGTAGCCAACTATACAAGGATGGAAGGCCTTTAAGATATTTCCTCCCTAGGAGATATTTGATAAAAGGGTTAAAAGTTTATGGGATAATTTTCCCCTAATGGCAGTTTGTTTAAAATATAGTTAAAGTAATATCCTTTTTTGTTGTTGTTTTGTTTTGTTTTGTTTTGAGACAAGGTCTCATGATGTATCCCTGCCTGGCCTAGAACTCAAATATTATGCATATCAGTCTAGCCTCAGACTCTGAAATCATCCTGCCTCTGCCTCTCATGAGGGCTGAGACAAAAACAAAATGTGCCACACCATACCAGTTACCATGATAGCATTTCTCTGTCTCTATGGTAAATTTAAACTACCAATCCTATCTCATTACTCCACAATTGTTCTCACAAAATATATTAGTGCAGTGGAGCTTATACAAGTAAAGATATACAACTCACAATTTTGCTTCTTGAATATTCCTCTGAAGAGGAGACCCATCACAGACTTTGTCTACCTGCCTGCTCCTTTGAACTCAATATTAGCACAGGTGCCATTTTCTAGGTACTTTAATCCAGGTGAGCCACACTTCTTTTTGAGATAAAGATCTCCACTCACCTAATATTAAAAGCACTGAATTGTAAAGGAAGTTTAATTCCAAAATAGTGACAGTTTGCTGTTACAGACAGAGCCACAAGGGTAGGCAGCCCGGTTATCCCCTGAAACTTTTACAAGACTATATGATCATTGATTTGCCAACCTAGTCACCCCTGAGAAACTTGGACATTTACCTTATTTTTTAAAGAATTACATCTTATGTCAAAGGGAATACAAGAATAAACAAAATCCACTCTATAATTACAAAAGCACCAAAACTTGAAGCCTAAGCTATGTATCAAGCCAGACTTAGAATGGACAAACTTAGAATGACAACCTGAGTTCAGTCTCTCAGATCTACATAGTAGAAGATCACCAGACTCCCTCTGTTATCCCCTGACATTTTCACACAATCTTGGCACATGCATAGTGGCACACACACACACATACACACACACAAACACACACACATACACACACACACACACACACACACACACACACACACACACTGTATATACTTTTAAAACACAAAATACCGAAGTGATTTCCAAAAATACCACCCACTTACAGCAAAAACTTTCTAGAACTCTCTGCAGTTCTTGGCAGTATATTTACATTTTAATGCAGCCACTTCAATAGTTCTCTTGACACTCTGCATTTGCAGAAAAGAATAAAACCTTTTGACAGCACTTTCCTTCACAGTGCTCTCAGAGCCATTCACTGGTCACGTGACATGCAACATTCTCAAATAGTGATGACAAGTTCACAGAACTCTCAGGGACTAAACCATCAACCAAAGAGTACACATCGAGTAACCCATGGCTCCAGCTGCAGAGGATGGCCTTGTCAGGCATTAATGGGAGAAGAGGTCCTTGGTCCTGTGAAGGATAAATACCCCAGTATAGGGGAATGCCAGGGCAGGGAAGCAGGAGAGAATCGGTGGGTGGGTGGGGGAGCACCCTCATAGAAGCATAGGGAGGATGGATAGGATAGGGGGTTTGGGGAGAGGAAACTGTGAAAGGGGATAACATTTGAAATGTAAATTTAAGAATATCTAATAAAAAAGAATATACACTGCATGTCCAGTAGGAAGAGGGTGCATAGTTAGACTCTTTGGTCTTGCTTTCAGATTGGATCCACAGTGTACATTTTCATAGGAAAAAGGACCAGAGAATCTGACAAAAAGGACAAGTACATATTGTGAGAATGAGACTTTCAAAGGAGAAGACTGGTGCCAGTGGCAGGCTGAGGTATATGTGTCATAAAGGCAGGAGGAAGTACTGTGTGTGGAGGAAGGTGATTTGCAAGGGTAGAGAAGGGACTTAGGGAGGGAACAGTGAAGAGTGGTGTGTAAAAATTGTAATGATTTTGTGCATTGAGACATCATGAATGTGTGTTTGTGTGTGTGTGTGTGTGTGTGTGTGTGTGTGTGTGTGCGTGTGTGTGTGTATCCTAACTGTTAAGAAAACTTAATTTTTGAACAATCATGTAAAGGAAGCCTATGGCCAAGGGAGGGGGAAATATTGGTGCATCATAGAGAAGAAAAGCAAGTAAAAATTTAAAAGATGTACATTTCAGATTACAAGAAAGAGGGCATTTCAAACTAAGGAGGAGAAGAAAGTAATGAAGCCGCAGTATTAAGTGGACCATTGGCCCAGAAGATACATACATCTTCCCAAAGCTGACCACGGCTGTGCTTTTGCCTTTCTGGTCTCTGCATACAGAATGGTGGTGAACATGGAGCTTATTTCATATCAGCTTATAGTTTAGTCTGAAGTATTTTATGTTTCATGAGTTCACTCATTTATATGCATCACTCTGGCCTTTGGCATCCGAAGAGGATCCTACAAGTACATGTTAATACGTACCCTGTGCTAAGTTTGTTGCTCATCTCAGGGGCAGTATAAGAAATAATTCATACAATGTCAGAGAGATAGGTGATATTACCACCCCTGCAGAGAAGTTGTGAAGGCTGTGGTAAAGGTTAAATACCAAGGTTACACAGCAAGTAAATGGCAGAATTGTTTATCTGAACTCTCTGTCAAGTAGGTTCTTGAGCACCTTAAAGGATAGCACAGGTCTAAGAGGAAGGAAGAGGGGAGAAAAAGGAAGAAACAGGAAAAGCAAGGGATAAGATGCAATTCTAGAAAGTTTTAGCAAGGTTAATGGAAACTCTTCTGCCCAGTTGCCCTCTCAGGGAATCACACCTTGTAGAAATGAGCTTGCACAGTGACTCTGCCCTGCTTTATTGTCTGGGCTAGCAATAGGTAGAACGGACTCAGACATGACAGATCACCAGTTACCTATTTCCTTGCCATCAGGAAACTGGAGAGGCCATTTTTTTTCCTGATGCTGCATCAAGGATTCCAATTCTGAATCCTTCAAGAAGACTATTTAAGCAAACACTGCCACTGTGTGCTTGAGAACCTACATAGAACCAGAAAATGCAAAATCCAGATGGAGCAGTCTCTACTCTTATATACAAAGTATTTCTATCCATTTTTAAACATTGCCTCATATCCCATGCTGACTTCAAAATACTATAGAGATGACCTTGAACTTCTGATTGGCCTATTTTTACTTCCCAAGCATTGTGTTTACAGACATCTACCACGATACTAATTTGCACAGTGCTTGAAATTAAACCCAGGACTTTGTGAATGATAGATAAACTCTACTGGCTGAGCTACATGCCCAGGAGTCTTTATTTATTCTTGGAATCCCTTTGTTTGCATCAAATCTAGAATGTCTAATACAAATATTATATTCCTCCTTATGAGAATGAGTAGGAATGACTTAGGCTGAACAGTAGAATCCAAGGAGGACACATGACCCCCTATCATATTGTACTTTTCAAGGAAAAGACATTATGAGGAAGGTAAGGGGAGCTGGTCTTTTATCCTTCTGTTGGAGGAGAGGCATCTTTTTCAGTGGGTTGATCCTTTACTCTGATTTAACCCTACATTTCTTTCTGCCATTAAATTATTACCTGATCCTAAACAAGAAAGCAAAGAGGCCTTAAAGCATAGTTGTTTTTTGTTGTTGTTGGTGGTGGTGGTTTGTATGTTTGATTTTCTGTTGTTGTTTGTTGGGAAAGGGACTGGGCTTTTCAAAGAAGTAATTTCAACAGAAGTACAGCACCCTGGCTATGTGTTAGACTACAAGTCACTTGCTTTCTCACCATGAGCCTATATGGCCATCTTTTGCAGAGATTACTACACCCCTGTAACAGCAACAGAACACAATGTTGTCTTGAATCTTACTAGAGAAGTTTATTGCCTTTTAGTCATGATGGATTGGTATCATTTGCATCAGAGAAGGCATGTAAAAGAAATTAATTAAGCAAAATTCTGCAAGAGAGAGAAAGACTGAGTCAGTCAAAGGGATGTGTAATATTCATGGTCCCATGCCTAAAAAAATTCACTGGGCATAAGTTTTTAAGACTACGTTTCTGTCTTAAGGAAAATGTTAGTGTCTGCTTCACAGCCCAGTGTTCTGCTACCAACCAATGACAGTAAGTCCATCTGCTCTGCTTGCCCTTTTACCTCACTGGTCACCTGTTGCCCACATCAAGGCATTTGTTTCCACCAAAGCCATTACAGTATGGCAGCCAACCCACAGCTAGAACTTCAGATGTCCCTTTCCTTGACTCTCTCACATTCATTTTGGCTTATTTGTTCATCCTGTCTTCTGGCAGGGGACACAGTTACAACTGCTTTCAGACCCCAGTTGGCTTGATTTTGTGATTGTACAATTAGACTACTCACTTTCTTCTATGAAACAAAGTAAGGGGCTAAGCAGAGGGAGAGGTAAGCTTTATAGATAACAAAGGACTGAGAAAGATAGAAACAAAGGAACAAAAAGAAGTGGGTCACTTGAAGGCACTTTCCTTGTGCAGGCAGTGGTGAGAGACAGAGCTACAAAAATAATATGAGATTAGTTCAGGTTGCTTCTTGAAAAGATTAAAGCATGTGAGGATTAAAGCAAAGGTAACTTCACAGTCATGCCTGGAGCCTTCTGGGAAAATCTGGCAGGCTCACACTCTTCTCGGGGGTCAGATAACAGCTTAGTTCAGGTTTGGTGACCAGTGACTCCATTTAAAATTTTTGGTCTAGCCTTGTTGGAGCATCTGTGAAAACCTAATCCAAAACAATGGTCTCTCTAACTTTATATTTAACTTCTCTCATTGGTTACTTTCTGGGGTGTTGCTCTCCAAGCCACTCAGGCCTATCAGCTCCTCCCTTCCTTGAGACTTTGTGAACCCTGACAGAGCCTTTCAGAGCTTTACTCCACAAACCCTTCACAGCTTAGTGACTGCCAAGCTACACAGACGCCTACGTCACTTTCTTGTAAGTTCCAGGGGCTGCCTGCAATTCTGATTTCTTGGTTTGATCAGAGGAAATGACCCAGAGGTGTATGTTTCTGTTGGTTTTATTTTCCTGTGTGTTTTAAGCTTCTCATTCCCAGTAAGTGAAATGGTTTTAAAAACATCAAGAGCCCCTATAGGAAAAAAGCATGAATAAAACTTAAAGCTGCTACTATCATTAATTTATAACTATCAGAGAAAAAGCCTTGTGTATTTTACAAGGTCCTGGGTCTTTTCTAGGAGAAAGAACATATCCATGAGTCATTTATAAAAATGACTTTTCAACTGTTCCTCCTACATCATCAAAACCACACACAGTTTTACAGTCATAGATGGTCATAGATGGTATGAAGAAATTGAGAAAGTTGCCCACACTGTATAGTCCATGTTTTTCAAACTGTAATATAGAAATGACTTTTTCACCTTTAGAACTTCCTTATTTTCAGATTGCATGGGTCTTCTTAGGCCCCTTTCCCCCAAGAATTTGGACATTCTATGCAACTTTGTGATTTTTATAGTCAGAACTTGATTATATATATATATATGGCTTTCAAGTGACAGCTGTAAAATTGCTACATATTAAATCATCCAGTGACTCCCCCACACTGAGACCCTCAACTGGTCTCCACCTTAGACTTAAAAATTGAAGGGAAAGACAGAGTGAGTGAGTGAGAGAGAGAGAGAAACAAAGAGAGAGACAGAGACACATACACACACACACAGAGAGAGAGAGAGAGAGAGAGAGAGAGAGACAGAGACAGAGACAGAGACAGATACAGAGACAGACCCCAGAAGTCTGCTGGAAGAGCTTCTCTGCCCTGTGTCTCCCCTTCCTTCCACATTTTGCTCTGACTCCCTGTCCTGTGTAACTTTAATTTTTTCAAATGCCTAATTTTAATGATAGTTCTTAAATGCTTTAACATCCCTTTTTGATCACCACCCACGAGAGGTAATGGGAAGGAAAGGATGGGGGTGGTGGACCTGTTTAGAAAGGTTCTGTGGAGCAACTCCTGTCTATGTTGTTTGGAAATTGGCAGTTCATTTCACAGGTTAGCAGACAGCAGTAGCTCGATTCACTTGCAAAAACTTCAAAGATATACCAGCAGTCCAGATCAGTAGTATCAGGATAGCAAATTCGAATCAGTAACAATGGCACTACCTAGCAGAGACAGACAGACCTCAGCCTCTGCTCAAATAAACCATAGGAACCAGGAGAAAAGCCAGAAGTTCTTAGATGTGCCTTACTCGGGGAATTGAAGATCAGCAAAGATGAACTACAAGCAATTGCACAGCTAGCTTTATAAGCAAGCCTAGCTCAGCCTCTGTCACTGTCTGTGGGGTCCAATTCATACTCTCCAAGCATCATGTATTCTCCACTGGTCTTGTCTCAGCATATGTCTTGCCTCAGCATGCATGCCTCTCTCAGCTGACATCACTCTACCAATCATCAGGTCCTTGGAAGCAGCAAGAAACTGCAGCACATACTACCAGAAGTAGTAGTAATAGTAGTAGTAGTAATAGTAGTAGTAGTAGTAGTAGTAGTAGTAGTAGTAGTAGTAGTAGTTTGGTGTTTTTCTCTCTATGGCATCTTGACAAATACAGCTCAACTATACAATGTATGCAGACCAATACATGTGTGCAAAGAATCCTTCATCTCATGCCCTTTCATGTGCTTGCTTTAGCAGAGCATTCTTTCACCTGTGTCTGCTTCAGGAAAACACTCCTTCACATGTTTGCCCCAGCAAAACACCATCCAACCAACTTTAAGTTTCCACTTCTGTCCTGCTCTTAATTGTCATACTTTTTCATTGTCATTTCTCTTAAGGGACAAGTCATTAAAATAATTTAAAAGCTAAGAAGCTTGCAGAAGAATTTACCAGGCTCATAGCACTGTTGTGGAGCCAGTTGAGGACTGACATTTTGAACAGCAATTTAAGAGTTGCACACTTTGTATTTCCAACACTGAATTTTTCTCATCACAGTATATTTGTGGATACCATTTTCAAATAAAGTAATAATACTGGCCAGTCATCAGCATGACTTTTTCAATGGGGCAGGGGGTTAATATAAAGTTCAAGGGTTTTTTTTGTTTGTTTGTTTTGTTTTCTTTCTTTCTTTATATTTTCAGTTTTTCTCTTGCTTGGTGTAATGTGCAATTGTTTTATTTTTAACTTAAGGAATGGAATCTCAAGACTGGAGAAATAGCTCAGTGCTTCAGAACACTCATTATTTCAGAACACCAAGCTTTGATTTTTAACATCCCCATGACTATGCATAGAAAATAAAATTTAAAAAACATATAAAAATATAAAAATAAAATCTCTAATAAATGTGTTTAATTTGCTTTGAAAACCAAGAGTCACAACCAAACCTCAATTAAAAATGACGAAAACATCAATGAATGAATGTACAGACTCTGATACATTCATACAATACAAAGAAACTCAGTAAGAAAGCAGAACTAAATGACATTGCATCTTCATTATGTATACATATATCATATGTCTTCAGTGACATTATTGAACTAAACAACAAACTACAACAATAACAAACATTGTGCTAAGTCAAAAAAGCCAGGAACATAATGTTGTAGCTATGATCCTGTGTACGTGAAATATCTAATGGGCAGAAAAGATGAATAGTTGCCTGGGGCTGAAAGCACAATACAAGTGCCCTACTGGCTTACTTCTGGCATGCTGAAGATAGTTTATAACTTGATCTGTATCGATGGTCTATATCAACCTTCCTAATACTGTGTGATCCTTCAATACAGTTACTCATGTTGTAGCTACCACCAACCATAGAATTATTTTCACTGCTATTTCATAAATGTAATTTTGCTACAGTTGTGAATCACAATGTAAATATCTGATAAACAAGATATCTGATATGAAATCTCATTGAAAGGGTTGTCTGACCGCACAGGGTTCATGACCCAAAGACTGAGAACCACCTATCTAAGCACAATACACAAATGAATAATGTCATGTGAACTCCTATTCTCTCTTCTTAAAAAAAAGTCATAAGTTGAACTGTGCAGAATATCTGTCCTCTTTTCTCTATCTATTCACACTCAACATGCCCTGAGATGCAATTTATGAATTATTTCTTTTTCCTTATTCATTCAAATTCTCCTTTATGAATGTGCCTTACATTCCTTACAGCAGACATTAAAACTATTTGCAGTTTAATGATTTTGAGTAAATCCACTAAGAAAAATGTTGTAAACATCTTGTGGGAAAAGATATGCTTTCCTTGCCTATATACCCACAAGCAGAGTGGGTTTCAGAGGTGACCTATATTTAGCATTGATAGATACCAATGACAGTTTTGTAGGGCTTGGTCAACTTAGGTTTTTATCAGCAAAGAATAAGAATATCTTCCCCTTATATACCTTCCCCAAAATTCAGTATTATATTTTATTAAGCATTGTTTTAAGACAAAGTGTAATGGTATTTAATTTTCATTAAAACTTTTCATTTCTTGAATGGATTGAGTCTCTTCTTTTTCTTTTTCTTTCTTAAATTTTATGTTAACATATATTTATTGAAATGGAATTACATCACTTCCCTTTCCTTCAGACCCAACAGACCACAAATAATTTAGGGTGATAGAAATATAGATAAATTGTTCAACATAAATTATATATGTTACAATTGCCTTCGGAAATGAAGTTTCAAGGAGGCAGGGAAAGTGTGTGTCCCTCATGCTGTATCTTAGGAGGGGAGCAATGAAGAAGCAGGCCAGGTACTGAAACAAGGGAAGTTAACTGAGGAATTTAGCAAGGTGTGAGGGCTCAAGTCTTCAGAGATGATGACAACTCTTCCTCTAGTTAAAAGAAAGGCTCACATGGAGTAAATGTCCTCTGGCCTATTTTCTGGGATGCTCAGGTAGGTTTGACATCCTATGGTGTCATATTTGAGGGTAACATATTTTGAACCCCATGAATAATATGTGGTTCCCATGTTGTAGAAACTATTGTATGAGATAATGTTTGAATGATGCCTGAAGCAACACAAAGCTGAGTGTTTGGAAAGACTTAATGACTATTAATGAGCAAAAAAGACAATTTTACCTTTAAATCAAGGAACATTACAAATGAGTTCTTGTTCTACGGCTCACACAGATGTATTTAACTTGGTTTTTCACAAGGCCAATTGCTAATCATTTAGTGGTAGCTAGAGTTGCTTTTGTGTTTATGTATTTCTTGAAAAGAACTTACTCTGCGTTTATTCAGTTTTATAGTAGTCTTTATGGGGTTTATTTTCCCTCTCTTAAAAAACTCAAATTTATCTCTGTGTTCTTACCAGATACTTTTGTAGATTTAGAAAGTAATTCACTCAAGTTTAAAGTGTAAAAGTTGGTTGATCATTATTACCCACTTGCTTATCTTTCTTTGTTTCTGTTAAAGAAGAGGGGAAGATGACTTTAGATTATTTAAAAATTATTTTGATCTCATCCTAGACAGAATTAGGTAATATATATTAAACCCTTTTGAGAATATACAACATGATGGTGACAGGGCATAATACAGCCAAACAAATTTCTACCAAATTGAAGCTCTGGGCTTGTTTTGACATTATATTCAATATTGCTTTTGCCAGCTTCTTCTGACGAGGCTCTATCAAGACATTAGTTAATGTCCTGCCAATTGCATTTAGGAAGGGTGCTCCCTCTGGAGCTGTCTCCATTCCTGTTTTCACTGCACCACACATACATCAGTTTGTTACTATCCAGAGTTGCCGTTTAAAAGCCTCTTTCTCTTGTCCTCAATAAGCTGGGAAGCAGCAATTTCACAATCCTCAGCAGTTCACCCTTACACAATGTGTGGACAGTTCTGTGTGTGGTAATTTTTGCTTTCAACTTGCAAAGTGGCAAATTGATACATATGGGGGATTTCTGACAGCTTCTTTTCCAGTCTGGATTTCATTCCTGAGATTGTGACTCTATATAAAATAACAAGGCAGCCTTGCTAGAGAAAATAACACCCCTACTCTGATGGGGACGGAGTTGTTTCCATGGGACTAGATCTCTGATACAGGGTCCGTCATAGGGCAGCTCTCACCAAGAGCAACATGAAGTCGTCAGCAAGTATGTGCAGTGACTGCCAGGTGCCAGTCAGACAGCACAATTGTGCCTTCCGGTTTTGATTAGAGCTTACTAATTCTAGAGAAAGATAGGAGTTGTGTTTTCTTTTTAATACGTGCTCATCCAAAGGTCAAAACAATTTTAAGCAAGGGCAGGCATGGCACTGCAATAAAAATGCAGCAATCTAGCTGTGCAGTAAGTCTGTGAAGGGACTGAGAGAAGTGTCATGTTTGCCTGTGTGGAAAGGGCACTTTAATCAAAAGACTGAGACTCTGGATTTGTTGTCCTATTTCTCCTGCATCTGCATGAAATGGTGTCTTTGAAACTATACATTATTGAGATGAGTGATGCCGGAGAGAAACCCATGCCTTGAAGTAAACAGGAGGATTTAGGAGCCTATAAAATGCCTTGCCCACTTTCACTGTCTCCATGGGCCTCATTGGTAAGAGATGTGTGGAAATGGTGTTGAGGGGGGGGGGTCTCCCACTACTATAAAGAAGTGCTGCATCTTTCCTTACCTGTGTGTTTTCTTAGGTAATGACAGTCAGAAGAAAGGCCAGTGCCTGCTGTTCAACCGCAGCTTGAAAAATGAGATTTAAACATATAAAGAGTACTGCTGATGACATCCAACTCTGCCATTCCTCACCTAAATGGGATAAACACCTTTCTCTCCCGCAGCTACAGTGCTCATTCTGACCCTCTCAGCTGGTCAGAGGAGGGACTTCTTTAGAAATGGTACAGGCATTAGATGGACATCACACTTTTCTCTGGGGCTCTGTTCAACAATGCGAAGCATACAAGTTCCATAAAAAGAAAAATACTGGAAACTGGCAACTGAAACAATAGACTGCGTTTTGTGCATACCAATTCTCAGGCAAGGTTTCTTACATGTAGCAAGGTGGGTATGCTTGCTTCAGTAACTGAGCCAAAATTTAAAAAAAAAAAAAAATAGTAGCTACCATGTTTACATAGAAAACCTGTTACTCTTAAGTTCAGTTGCAGTGAATTTGAGATAGCCAAGGGGATGTGTTGAATAAACAGTTGTACCTGTCTGAATAATTGAAGAGAGAGCTAGATTGTTGTTTTCAATACAAAGGATCAATCTCAAGGTCATATACACAGAATACAACCTCTCTATCACTGAGGTACATCCCCAGGCAGAGAACTTGCTTAAATGTGTAAAGTGCCTTTTGAAGAGCTAGGTGTAAAATACACTACTGCACAGAAAAGGGAGAGTGGAGAAGATGGTAACATGGGGAGGGGAAGAGAGACAGAAAGGAAGAGAGAAAGGAGAGGAAGGAGAGAGGGGAAGATTAGGAAATGAGAAGAGGGGAAGCAGTAGAGAGATAAAGAGAAAAAGA
This sequence comes from Micromys minutus, assembly GCF_963924665.1. Lineage (NCBI taxonomy): Eukaryota > Metazoa > Chordata > Mammalia > Rodentia > Muridae > Micromys > Micromys minutus. Next base: position 34,014,766 of record NC_137953.1, on the reverse strand, counting down.
GACAGACAGACATATAGACACTTGGGATAATACAACCTTGAATCAAGTCGATGAAAATTAAGATGTCAGTGGAGTTAGAAATAGCCATCAGAGAAGTGAGCAGAATCTGAATGAGGTGTTAGGGTAGTATTCAAGTAGGCACGGTGTGACCATCATTCTTGAAATTAGAACAACTGTGATTATCCACACAGGAGAGTCTTACAAGATAAATCCAAATAAAATTACCTTATAGAAGGGAGAGACGGCACAAGTTTCAAGTTACTCACTCATCCCTACCCCATCCAGCTGCACATAAGCCAGCTCTAGCTGCAAATGGTCTTAAGGAAGCTAAAGTACATGAAAGGTAGAAAGACACCCTAACTGCTTTTGCCTATGGAATACTGCTATCCCCTTTCAGCATGGACCCTTCTTCCTCAGTCAAGTCTATCTGGAAAGAGTCACACTGACTCACCTGAGGGGTTTCTCCTATCATGCTAGCTACTGAGATCAGTACAGGGCCTTCACTAAAATTAAATTGTTATGAGGAAAAGGACTGGAGCTGAGGTGAAAAGTAGGGTGTATTACAAAGAGACTTTGTGTGAAGCAAAGTCCTGGAACTTGTATCACATAGCCAATAATAAAGATACTCAGATGTCTCATAGTAAAAAAAAAAAAAAAAAAAAAAAAAAAAATGCTACAGGAAATCATGAACAGAGAGCAAGATGGCCCCATTCTATGCATTCAAGAATGTAGCTGGTGCTTCAGCAAGTGACATTGATACAGGATGATATGAGCTGGTTTTTTAATCAGCATCATCAATGTTTGTGTTACAGTAGCTCTCTCTGTTTATGAGATTCAGAAGAAGCTTGGATAGGGAAGTGTTTGTAGGAATAAATAGTGATCTCCCTGTTGAAGGAAGAAAGAACAAGGCTATTTATTGATAATTGGGGGGAAAAGTTGGGAGATGTTGCGACAACATGTGAAATGTGGACAAACCATGCTTAGCAGTGGTTTATGTCCAGAGTTAGAGTACAATGACTCCCTAAGGGCTTCTAGGCCTTTAATCACTCCCCTCACAGAATCTGTAGACATCTTGCTCTGCTGGAAATGAAGCAGCCAATGCAGCCCAATCAAGCACAAGCTAGTGAAAGCCACATCTTGTCAAACCTCTGACCGTTGCCAAAATTATGAAGCCCAGAACCTAGAATCTAGAATCCCCTAACAATCCAGACCCACACACCTGTTCTCACACTCTCACACTAAAGAGACAAAATAATAAGGAAAAGGAGCCAAGTTTATGAAGTCATATAGGGATAGTGGAACAAAAAGACCCAGTAGCACCTCCTACACATGTCTCCGTGTCCATTTCTTGTCCTCACACAAATCTAAATGTTGAAATAAAATGCCAGAGGTATGTATATCTAAAAAGCGCATGGTCTCCCAGAATATGGGGTATTTAGGAAACTTTTCAGATGAGACCCTTTTCTCTGCAGACCAATTAGTCTCACCAACCCTAACAAGCAGATCATAGCCAACTCAACACCACCTTATTTTGTCACGTCAATCATCTTAGAAGTAACTGCCAATATTAACCTCTAATTTACCTTTAAATCAATGGAAACAGCAGTAGTGTATTACTCAGGGTGTTCTAAAGAAGCAGAACTGATAGAATTTTTTAAAAGCACAAACCTAGATAAATAGATGATAGATAGATAGATGATAGATGATAGATAGTAGATAGGTAGATAGATAGATAGGTAGATAGATAGGTAGATAGGTAGGTAGATAGGTAGGTAGGTAGGTAGGTAGATAGATAGATGGATGGATGGATGGATGGATGGATGGATGGATGGATGGATGGATAGATGATAGATAGATAGATGATAGATAGATAGATAGATAGATAGATAGATAGATAGATGGATGGATGGATGGATGGATGGATGGATAGATAGATAGATAGATAGATAGATAGATAGATAGATAGATAGGTGTATTAGAGTGATTTACAGGCTATGATACATCTCATCCAACAATGGCTATCTACCAATGAGACATCCAAGAATCCAGTAGTTTTTCAGTGAGGCTGGATACCTCAGCTGATCTTCAGTATATGCTGGAAACCTGAAAAATCAGGCTCTAATGCTAGTAAAGAAATGAACATACCAGTGAAAGCCAGGACAATCAGGAAAAGAGAAAGAGCTTCCTTCTTCTATGTTCTTTATTTAGGCTGCCAATAGAAGGTGTGGCTCAGATTGCAGATGGATCTTTCTATCTCAAAGGATCCAGATTAAAGATGAATCCTCCTATTTCAAATAATTTAAGGAAAATCCCTCACAGCCACTTGGGTTTTAGTTAATTTTAGACATAGTCTAGTTGGCAACCAAAAATAGCCATTACAAATGGATTATTAAGTTTTCTGGAAGGCCAGATTTAAAATTTGTTTCATAATGCTAAGAAAAAAAATAATGTCCTATAAAATTGAAATTGTACTCAAAAATACAAATGAGTCCTTTGTTAGTAGATGAAGGCTGATGAAGCAGAGATCAGTTGTAGATATTACAAATCCATGATCAGAGCTGACTACCTAAAAACTGTAATTGCTGCACATTTTATTTAAAAAAAGTACAATATTTCTTGCATTAACTGAGGCTTGGTAGACCAATAAGTAAACATCAAATTGCACCATGTAAAATCAGTTCACAAAGAACACAACAAGAAATGGCAAAGTAGTACACTAAAACCACAAATAGAAGGATTCAGACTGCATTTGTGACTCTTTTCTCTCTCCGTTATTTTTTAGGGATGGGGATCTAGATAGGAAAGAATGAAAAAATAAATTCACATATTTGAAAAAATTACTGGGTACCTACTGTGAATTGTTGCACAATAGTATTTATCAGTAACAAAAACAAAAGCCTGACTCTACTCGATGTTACACTCTATTGTAAGAGCAGAGAGGAAACAGAACCATAAACCAGGAATGTAAATCAGACAGAAAAAATGCAAATAAAGAAAGAAAGTAGGGTAAGTCAAGAAAGGGTGAGACTGTGTTATTTTAGGTATGTGACTTTTCCTAAGGCACCATGAACAAACATCTATTCATCCCAGGCAAGAAACCAATGGCAGTCCAAAAATCCCATCCAAGTCTAGCTTAGAAAAGCAATGAGACAACTGAAGCTGTTTGGAGACAGAGATAACTCAAAGGCATCAATGTCACCAAAAAGCCCATCTTAGCACAGGTGGCACCTCAGGAAACCTGCATCTCTGGAAGCAACCAGAAAGCCCTGTTTCTCTTTGTATAACCTTGTAGAGGGGGTCACTTCAGAATCTTTCAAGCTTCATTTACTTCCTTAGCCTTGTATATCTCCTTTACTTCCTGTTTTTTTTACCACTTCCCTTTCTCCCTCCAGAAGAGAATGTTTCAATTTATGGGAAATAACTATACATGAGCTCTTAAGAGAAAACAAGGGGACATTTAAACAATATCCTTGGGGAAAAAAGAGTGAAGATCCCTGTGTAATATTAAAAGAAAAAGATCCCAGGCAGAAAATTGCAACACCCATCTAGCTGTGAGCTGGGAATATACTTAGAGGTTTAGGTATACGAGTAGGCAACCTGAGCAAAAGTGCTGAACTAAGAAAGAAGTTCAGTAATAATGAGGTCATTCTTGATTGCTTACAAAAAAAAAAAAGTGAAGCAATGGATCTGTTTATACCAAAGATGAATAATTAATGAAAATCAGAGAGGAAATTGATTTAGGTATGTTTAGGGTTTTATTCCCTCATAAGCATCTTGATATAATTAGTCATCTGAGTGACTAGTGATTTGCCACATTCACTACAGTCAGTCTGAAATCAGTTTCTTAACAAAAAATGTGACAAATTGACAGGATGTGAAGGGCTTTGAAGGATCTCAAGACCAGCAGGTCAATCCTTAGTCTAATAGAGCAAGTTTTAGTTGAATATATATGGAAAAGATTCCATTCCATGTTCTAGTGTTCACTCCTTTTCTCATAGAGTGGAAGGAGTAAGGTTTGGTTATTTTTATGTTTAAGCAAGTGTTCATTTTTATCCACTTGAAAAAATGCCACTTATCATCGCTAGTGGTCTTTGTGTCATCTTCCTGCCCTTCTGTGAAATTGGAAAGCTTTGAGTTTGTGCCACTTTTATTAACTGCTTGTGTTGTTGAAAAAGACATTAGCATCTCAGTTTCCTAGGAGAAAGACCAAGTAATGGATAGACAATGTGTGACTCTGCCAATTTGCTATGTCATGGATGATGAAGGGTTTCTGCCCAACCAGAGCAGTAGGCTTGACACATGACCTTGAGTGATGTGTAACAAAAGCAGTGTCCTGCTCTGCTTTGAAAAACTGGATGCATCTTTTCTGACAACGCTGTTGTCTTGAGAATAGCAGGTTTGGCAAAGTTCAAGGATAAAATTATATCTAGTGCTTTCAGGGTTTGTTTTATTATTATTATTTATTAAAAGAGTAAAAAGAAAGGAAACAGGGGAACTGTTCAAATTCGTCAGACTAAGCTCAGCTTTTCCTCTCAGCCTTTTTGAAGCTCTATACTCAGGTCTTCAGCTGGAGACTTCTAAGGAGTTTGTGTAGGGTTTACTCACACTTCATGACTAGAGGAAGGAAAATAAAAGTCGTCGTGATGATAGGTATGAATTAGTATTGTGATGATGTTTATGGATCAGTATTGATCTGATTACCACAAATTTGATCTTTTCGGCTCTTTATTAACTTTTGTTAGTTTTAACTACAAATATGTTTGAAAGCTAATGATCTTGTCAAATCCACATCTCTATTCTGGACATTAGTAGGTTCACTTCCATACACCTGGACACCTCTTTTGTCTTGATTTTTCCCATTTGTATACTTGTGACTTCATTCCATGACCTCACTCACCGACACCATTCAAGAATAGCCACAGTAAGCAAGTGAGCTTCGTGGAGAATGCCCACCATCTTGCTTGGATGCAATGATTGTACAATGGAAAGGCAGGGTCCTAGAGGGTTTGTCCCAGTATTGCTTCTTGCCACTGATGTGCCCTCTTATGTTTGTCATTCCCATATTCCTCATTTATATGGCTTGGTATGAGTAGACACCAGAAGACCCTCGCTGCCTTTAGCCTGGTGTGGTTACTTCCTGGGTGCCATTGGGCAAGGTCCTTGCAGATCAATGCTATTTAGATCAGTGCAGATCCTGAAAATAAATGCTATTTAGATGAGTTAATGATCTTATGAAATTTCTGATTTGATTTAAGTAGTTTTGGAAACTTATTTTGATTTAAATAATTTGGGGAAGTTAGGATAGTTCATAGAAAGTTTAAAGTTGAATCAAAAATAGAATGTGCCCCTTCCTCATAGAACAGCAAGAAGCTGCATAGTTGAGAGGAGTACAGTGAGCTTTCATGCCTAACAAGCATGTAGTTAGAGTAGCAAGAAAATTAGGCCTGGTACAAATTAGTGCTCAAAGAAAACATTTATTCTAGGTTGGGCCTGAATTTCTTGATCTTGTGACCTAGGGGCGTGGTAACAAGTTTTTCAGTGCTCATCATGAAAAAGGTTATGAATAAAAAGTAAATAATTCTATTATTATATGAGAACATAGAACAATAATTAGCCAGTTTAGTTGATCAATACTTCAGCAATAAGATGTAAGTCTGATGACCTTTTCCTTAGTAAACACAGATTGCTGCCAGTGAAGCATAGGAAAAAAGTTGTTACTATAGACTGGCTTGCTTAAACGTTGTTAATCTATGACAAAAGAATTATAGTTTCGGGGTTGCGATGATGAGAAAATTTTAGTTAGGTATATGTTTTAAAAAGAAATACATAATCAATAATCGTGTTGTGATTTTCTTTTAGGGAAATGATTTTAATCTCTTTTTGAATGTTGTGTGTGTGTGTGTGTGTGTGTGTGTGTGATTTCACCTTCTTCTGTCTTGTAATCACTAGCTGCTATAGACAACGACCTTATTCAGTTATTGTCTGAACCAACCCCATCAGCCATTCTAGTCATGAACCCTGTTGGCTGCTATTAGCAAAGACCCCAATTGCCAAATCCACTTGCTGTCTTCCTCAGATTAACCCTGTAGTGTTGAAGTTGGCCTTTGACATCTCATGAAACTGATTAATTTCATATATGAACTTCCCTTTTGAGTTGCCTGCAGATCATCGAATTGATTTTTTTTTTTCCTTTCAAAAGGAGTCATCATTCATTTGCTCACTGTGAGTGTGCTTGTGTGTGTATTCTGGGAGCTGTAGGAAAATGGACAGAGTAAAACTAATGGCTTGTGAACTTGAGGCATTTTTTTTTTTTTGCAAAAAAAAAAAATAAAAGAAAGAAAGAATGAATGAATGAATGAATGAATGAATGAAAAACTGTCTTTCTCTGCTTTTAAACATGGACATATGTTTCAGCCAGTAACATACTACCATCTTGAGGGTAAAAGGTTTGATAAAGCATTATGATAATGTATAATACAAGATGGTAATACAGAGAGTGTGTTCTGTATAGACTGGGATTCACCACATAGTGCATGGATGCAAAGCAGCCCTGGGAACGGAACTGAACCAAGGTTTCAGAGATCAGAGATGTGTACTTTCTGCAGACCACATTGCCTTGAGTCTTTCCATTTGAGAGGTGCCTGTTTTTAAATACTTCTCCTGTGTCTGTATTCACACTGTCCCCATCTGCAAATACTCATGGAGGCTGAATATTGGATGTACACACTGATTTCTGATCCACATTTCTTCAGTGCTGGGTAGAAGGCCTTTCCATTAGGCTGTTCTTGAGGTAGCAGGCATATCAGCTGTTTGTTGTATAGAACTGCCTTTTAAATTGCTGGGTATAAAACAGGACATCCCCACAGCAGGACACTAAACACCAGGAAAAGTGAAAGGGAGCAGCCATCTAGAGATGTTCCAACAATGAACCTGTGAGACCAGGCACTCAAATACAAAGGAGCAATGAGTAACCAGCAAATGAGATTGGGACAATCTGACACATCTCTCATCTGAGTTATGGATGATAAAGTATGACAAGATGAGGCTTGTTGTTAGGACCCATAAAAAGAGCTAAAGAAAATATGCAAATACAAATTTAGGTGATAGAGCCACCTAAAAACATTCCCCTAATATTTAAAAAGCTGTTATAAAAAACCATAAAGTACACTATAAAGTACACTACCCAGAAACCACTGATAGTGATATATATATATATATATATATATATATGATTGGTAGGTAGATAGATAGACAGACAGATAGACAGACAGACAGACAGACATGATAGATAGACAAGTAGATTATAAATAAGATCTAATGATGTTCTTAAAAAATAAAATATTTTCAGAAGCACTACTCATAATAGCCAAGACTTGAAATCAAAAAGTGTTTGTCAAAAGATGAACGGATAGAGAAAATGTAAAATGTAGATGCAAAAGACTCTATGAAACCTTTCAAAATAAGGATGTTATATCTTTACAGAAACAGGTATAGACCTGAGGGCATTATTTTTAGTGAAACAAGCCAGACATTGAAAGACAAATATTACATAATCAAACTTACAAAAAGTGTTGCACTCATGGAAGTAGAGAGTTGAATGCATGACCACAGGATGGAATGGTTAAGACAGTAGGGAGAGAAGGTTGTCTAAGGATAGAGAAAGTTAAGTAAGAAGAAAGCAATCAAAAGACTTACTGTACAATTCATAAAATAACAGGACATTATATTTGGAGAAATCACTGAAACCATGTAAATGTTAAGAATGTAGAGTAATACACAGTTAATTAGGTAAATTTAGCCACACCACAAGGACTATATGTTCTAAGATGTTATGTTGCATGTGACAAATATATAAAATTTCTACTTGTTACTTGAAAGTTCAAATAATTTTAAAGGCAGATTAGATGAACTATCACCCATTCTTTTAGTCCAGTATCAGCTTGATCCAAAAACTATGATGACAGCAATACAAAGAAAAATGTAGATCAATGGCATGCTTGTATGTAGTCAGAAAATCCCTAGACCAAGTAGCAAGTTCTCTCTCTCTCTCTCTCTCTCTCTCTCTCTCTCTCTCTCTCTCTCTCTCTCTCTCTCTCTCTCTCCCTCCCTCCCTCCCTCCCCCCTCTCCCTCCATATGTATATCATATGTATGTCAAATGTAACATCATAATTTATGAAGTTTTCTGAAAAGCTGTGTAAGCGGTACAGTGCAAACGAAGTTAACAAGAGCTTACATACCACTTAACAAAGTCGCTAACAGTTCATCTTTTTAAAAGTCTTCACGAATGACAGGTAGACACAGCTTTCTGAGACACAAAGATGAACTGTTTGAATCGGCAGCAACAGCATAATATGAACATTCACTAGATTTTCCCTTAAGATTGGGAAGTACAAAAGCCTCAAAAGAGTTAAGTTAGTGTTGGAGTTAAGTTAGCCACAGCCACTGCACTAGGACATGAACAGTGTGAAGGGATGGAAGCTGGAAACAATGATACAGACGAATGTTAACAACCCTAACTGGAAGTAACAGGTTGATTTCACATATCTACTCGCATGTGCCCATATCTATACAACTTTAATAAGAAAAAGGGGCCACATATTTGAGAGATGAGTGAGGTAGAGCGTCATTGGAGGGGTTAAAGGTGAGAAAGGAAAGGAAGAAAATAATGGAATTATATTTTAGCTAAAAAATAAAGATAATACAGAATTATCAATCTTCCAATACTTTCAATGTAAAATAAAATAGTGCATTTTATTTAAAAAAAAAGAAATAGAAAAGAATTAAGAGGAACAACAACAACAACAACAACAACAACAAAGAAATAACAGCCTGCAGTTCTATCCTGTCCGTGGTAAACTCTACCACAGTTTGTTCCCAGAGCTCTTGATCTAAAGAAACCAACCAGGCTCTTGGGGGGCCATGGTGCCAGTGACCTTAATTAAAAACCAAAGCTAAGTTCACTTGGAGTGACTTGGCTCAGTCTGCTCTCTTTAAGTCTGCTCAAAATGATGAACTCCATCAAATCTGTCACTTGATTCCATTCCAATTAATACAATTCATTTGAATAGGACTCAAATGATTGAATTCAACTGCATCAAATTTTGCTCAGTGAAATTGGTCTTTGATTGAAATCTATTAAGTTCAATTCAATAAAATAAATTTAAATATTATGCAGTAAAATTAATTCTTAATTAATTAACATTTCAGTTTAGGTCCAATCTGCACTTTCATTCTACAGTTCTATATTTGGCCCTGATTCAAATCAATAAGATAAAGCAAAATCCAATGTGATTCTGAACGATACAGCCTTCAGCTAATCAACTTCATTCATTTCTAGTCATCGCTAATCAGATGAGTTTAGTGACATTAAATCACAGAGAGATAAAATGTTCACCTTTAATGATCAAATTGAATGTTTACATCCGAATTTTAAAATGAAGCGTTTTCCACAATGGTCTTCAATATGAACTCTGCATAACATTTCTGGATTCATTCTTTTGTTTGGTCTTTATCTGAACATAGAGTGGCATAGAATTAGATGATTGGAAAACAAAGAAGAATATGATTATACAGCTTAATACATTGATTTCTCAAAAAATTATAAGGCGCTTGAAATGATAAGCTGCTGTATCTAAGGTAATACCAAGATGTGTGATGGGTCTCATTTTACTTTTATAAAGTCTTTAGTTTAACCAGTAAAATACATTCATTTGAATGCAAAATCATTATTATGCCATTGAAAAATAAAAGATAATAACTATACTATGCTAAAAATATGAATTAATTTAAGGTGCTACTGTAATAAATGTCATGACCACCTCTTCATATCTGTCTTCTGCCATCCCCTTTTTCCATGATGAATTTTGGAAAAAAACATAATGAAATCATTGGTGCCAATCAACCACTATCTGTGACCTGCCTGTGAATCCTTTTTTTCTTAGAAATCTTTTTTTCTTAGATATTTAGCAAGGAAAAGCAAACTTATACAATGTCTTAACTGGGAAACAAGCTGACTTCTGGTAGTAAAGGTACTTGCGTCTGTTTTATTACATTCTACCCCAAGTGTCCAGGAGATCATTAGTGTCCTTTCTCTAGATCAACATGTGACAGGCTAGTCTGGTGAGAAGTTCCCCCAGGTAGGCAGTGACAGTGTCAACATTTTCCGTTGAACTTCTTTTCATAGCCTTATTCCATATGCTAGGAGATCTAGATTGTTTACTGGACTCTCTAGGATGCCAGGCAAACTGGAAACCCTCGCCTACATTTTTATGTTCTCTTCCATCAGTGTTGGGAGAGGGAAGGTCCTGTAACCAGATGTGATTTCTCCATGTCTTCACTGCCTAGTCCTCTTGATTCTATGGCTCTATAGTCTAGTTTTTGAAAGTGCACATATTGTGAAAAAACAAAACAATAAAACCTCCACATGTCCAAGAAGACAAAGTGACACTAAACCAGAAAACTCTAGAACTGGTGATCTAGAGTTCCCACTTTCCATTCCTAGGGTCCTTTCACCTTTAGTTCAGAGCCCTGAATTTCTTTGACCTTGCACATTTCAAACTGAAACAAAAGAGCACTCCAGTCCATTTTTGGAAACTATAGCTGCCAGATTACCTGAAGAAGAAGAATTTGGCTGCTACCATTCCTCAAAACTTTCAACTTGCTCCCTAACAGAAAAGTTTGTTACTCAAGCTCTTCAGTCTTTCTTCTGAATCAGTTCCAGGGTCTTTAATTAATTATCATATCATTTGCAACTTGATGGCTGTGATTGGAGAGGTGTGGCCAGTACTATTCACTGAGGCAGTAGGAGAGGAAGGACCAGGCTGTGCAGTGGTACAAACAGAAGGAATGGTGTGAGAGAGATATAAAAAACCGGAGTTACTAACCAGGATCATGCTTGAGATGATAAACTGGTTAGTTAATGCATTTTACTCCCCAGCAATGACCACTGTACTTTTTATATGTGTCTATCCCATTTCTTTATGTACAATTTGAATCTATGTGATTTAAAAAAAAAAAAAAAAAAAGATATGTGATAGGGGTTGAATCCTGCCTTGTAAGTAGAGGCCTTGAACATTTCCAGTATTCCAAAATAGATTGGCTGCAAAGGAGATATCAGCTGGGGGCACTAAGTACCACAATGGTTTGGGGCTATTTGAGGCTGTTCTGTTTTCTCTTCCTAAAAAGTCTCCTGTGAATCTATAAAAGATAAGTTGGCAATAGTTAAACATTTTCATTTGGGACTTTATGAAGCCCTGGGGCATTGTTTACAGTATCTTCCAGAAGTAGATGAATGGAACTCATTTAGATGTCCCAGTCACAAAGCTGAGTCTTATTTGGGCCATGCCTGCATCCTAGTTAAGCAGCTTATTAAGCTATAGTATAACCCAGTTCTCTATTCTATGGAACACATTCTGGAAAACTCATATATGGCCTTTTTTTTTTTTTTAGAGTTCTCATGCATTTGGTCTGGCACTTCTGAAACAATTTGTTATTAACAAAACCTACAATCTTAAAAAATAAGCACCCTCATTTCTCTCCATTTCTAGCTCCATCCAGCTCATAAGAAAAGAACAGACATAATATGCAGTCACTGATAGTGGGATGCTAACCCCAGAGGCTCGCACTGCCCCAGAAACAACTCACAGACTGTGTGAAGTTCAAGAAAAAAAGAAAACAAAACAAAACAAACAAACAAAAAACATTATGCTCAATCCTTACACACCAAGAAAATGTTGACTAATTCCGGGTTACATTCTGTTTTACATGTACTTTTTGTTCATTGTAACTAGTAAGACCTTAATGCAGAGTATCAAACCTTAAAAAGAAGAAAAAAAAAAAGGCAAGCACTGACAAAAATGTATTTGTATATATTTATGCAAAAATGTTTAAATTTTTTTTCTTTTATCTTTGTTTTTTAAAATAAAGTTTAAAAAAGAAAAAGAAAATGGTTTCATCTAGAGAATATCATCCTGAGTGAGATAACCCAGTCACAAAAGAGCAGACATAATATGCAGTCACTGATAGTGGGATGCTAACCCCAGAGGCTTGGACTGCCCCAGAAACAACTCACAAACTGTGTGAAGTTCAAAAAAAAAAAAAAAATTAGGCTCAATCCTTACACACTAAGAAAACTTTGACTAATTCCGGGTTACATCCTGTTTTGCATGTACTTTTTGCTCATTGTAACTAGTAAGATCTTAATGCAGAGTATCAAACCTTTAAAAAATGCTTAAAAATTTGTACATTTATCTTTGTTTTTTTAAAACAAAGTTCTTCAATAAAAATAATAATAATAAAAAGAGGAAAAAAAAAAGAAACCCATTGTTATGATACAATTTGAAAGGGAAAGTGGTCCAAACAGCAGACTGATTGGACTTCATCCCACCCGTGTTTGGCTGCTGCCTCACCTTAACCTACTGTCTGGTTAACCTAGAATGTGGCCCCCACTGACTACTGTGACTCACCTAAACAACACAGTTAACTAGAATCTTCATAGCCTAAGGTTAAAGTTTCTAAATTCTTGGGTAATTAATTTCTTTTCTTACCTTTTCACATTCTTATCTTTTTAAAAAGTCTTTTCATTTCGAATGCTTTTAACTGTTTTCCCCCAAAGCCAGTTAACAGGTAAATAATGTTTTGTATGGAAAAATAAAATAACATTTCATTAGCGTAGTATTGGAATGAGGTAGTTTTTTGCTCAAAGAAAATTGCACCACTCTTTTCTTGCTGAATATAAAACATACAAAATTAATAATTTATTTTTGTTATAGTGATTTAACCAAATTAGACTGTATGAATAACAAAGTATACAATTTTATCTTTTGCCCAGGAATGATTTTGTCTTATTGGTGTTTCCTTTGTTGCTTGTGCTGAAAAGAATGCAGCTAAGTCATGTGCTTGTGCTGGACTTGATTTATTCTTCTAAGAAAGAGAGAACATAAACTTTGCATTTCCCTAACTCGAAGCATTAGTTATGCAGACAGTGGTATTGCGGTTGGAGCAAAGTTGGGGACAGGAATAAAGGCTTGGTAGTCAGGTTCTTGAATTCTCTCATCTGATCACTGGCATGTCACTGCTTCAGACTAGATGAAGAAAGTGGCACTTTGGAACTCCTCTGTGTATCCTAGCATCTGGTAATAGTCTTTCCTTGCAGTCAAATGGGGCTCTTCTTGTAAAACTGGTACATGTGGGACAAGAGATGTTCAGTTATAAAAGTGCAAATGTGAATTTGATCTTCAGATTGAATTTCATTTAAGAGAAACAAGTTAGGCAGGATAGTAATTCCAGTGCTAGGAAGTTGAGGAGCCTGGGGTGTTTGCTAGCTATTCAGCATACCTTTCATGATGAGTTCAGGACAGTGATTGGCCTTAATTATGCAAAATAAGATGTGAACACCTAAGGAGTGACAACAAATATTGATCTTTGTCCTGTGGATACACTTGTACATGTAGACACGTCTGTAGGAATATAAAATCCATTTCTACATGTAGAAACACACACACACAACAAACATACAAACAAACAAAACTGATTCAGAGCCTGTTCTCATGCAGACCTGAGAGTTCTTGCTGTGTGTGCATCTAAACAAACCTAACAATGAAACTTCCTTTCCTCAGCATCTAGGCAGCCCCTGTATATACTGCTAGGGATCAGCTGGCGCTCCTCCATTTTCGTAGTCTCCTTCCAAAGTTTAGAGTGAATGTTATCTTGTTTCCTTTCTTGACATTATTTCGATTTTCACAAAGAATATTGAGCCATAGATAGTTCTTGGGTCATGTTAGTTCTACTTCTGTCTGAAATTACAAGAAGAACATAGTGGGGAGCTATTTCTATTAACCACTGGAAAGAATATATACATGAGGCTCAGGGCCTGAGGTACAGATTCTTTTGCTGAGCATTTTGGCGTGGATTGAATAAGATGTTTCCTGCCCATTGGTCCATTACTCCTGTTCTAGTTGTGTCTAGTTTATCCTTGTCACCATTCAGAAAGTATAACATCTTCTAGTTTCCAATGACACCAACAAAAATTAACTGGTAAAAAAAAAAAAAAAAAAAAACATCTATCATTACTTAGCTAAGAGGTAAATGCTCAAATTGGTAGCTAAGGAGGCGATGCTTCTATATTGGTAGGGTTAAGTCTGGCACATGTGCTGTTTCCAAGGTCAGCACCTACTGTTACATACTTTCTATGCTTGATACAAAAAGCATGGCTCTCATCTAAAGGGGAGTAAAAGATAGTTTGTTCTAGAGCCATGTGGTGACCAGGGCTTGAGAATGCATATTTAAGTTACCCCAAAATTCCATGTTCCAAACTAAAAGCAGTTTTATGAAGTTCTTGTAGTTTTACAGAATCAATGAAAATTTAAAATGGTGGTACATCAGAGGTGTGTATTGGTGAAGACAGCAGAGAGGCAGGTATGTCAAGAAGCAGGTAGCTTTCCTATAGGCCTATGAGGCTCTCTGATCTTCTGGATTGATAGAAACTAGTTGTTTTAAATCAATAGATTCTAAAAGGGTTGTTTATTATTATTATTGTTGTTGTTGTTGTTGTTGTTGTTATTATTATTATTATTATTATTATTATTACCATGTCAGGAGATTTTATTTCCAGTACAGAGATAAGCAAGTTATGGCTGTTCCAGAAGGCCAGAAATTAGCCTAATATAAGGTAATTAGCCTCTGGACCTGCAACATTCCAACCTCCCAATGGTACTGAAATTCTTAGAAGCCAATCAATCTCTGCAGACAGATTCTTTCAGGAGTTCTCATGCACAGCCATCTTCCAGTTCTTTTCAGAGATTTCCTTTCCTCTGTAACACAACCAGAGACAGATGACAACTTCTCTTGGGATGGCAAAAATTATATAGTTCCTATAGACAAAACTTTGCCAGGCTTAAAAAAAAAAACAAAAACCAACAATAAAACCCAAAAATCAAACAAACAAAAACTCTGAGTGGCAAGAAAATAAAACAATAGTATATTGTGAACCATGGCTTTGACATTGAGAAACATCAAAAGTCAGGTACTTTTCCCCTGGCCTGAGAGAAAAAAAAGGGAACTTGAAGCAAAAGAATTCAAATGCAGTTTAAATTCAAATGCTTTCTGTGTGGAGACAGGCCCACTGGAGAGGACACAACTGCAGAGGACTGTCATCTCAGCGAGCTGGCACCTTTGTCCCTTTAAATGCAGTTGGAATCTCTACCTACCTAACAAATCTAGTGAATTTTTTTTTTTTTTTTTTTTTTTTTTTTTTTTTAGTTTTAAGACTCCCATGATGGTCATAACATGGAAAACATTAAACTTTCCAAATTAATTAAAATCTGGGTACTTACATGGAATAAAATAACCGACTGGTTCCTTTTCAAATTGGAGTACTGGCTCCATCATTACAGAGAGCATGATCCTGAGTCCCAAACCATCTCCCATGGCTTTAAACTGCCTGAATTTTTAACAAGACTGTTCTTGAGGGAAACTAATGTAGAAGTGTGTGCAGTAACTTGGAATATTGTTTAGATGTTGTGATTGCTGGGTTGGTAGTTGAAAAATATAAGGCTTCCCTACCTCTTTCTTCCAAGCAATGGCAGATCCAAGTGTGTACTTAGCATCCCGAAAGGGTGGGTGGAGGTGGATTCTTATGATGAAGTTTCACCCCCAGACACAGAGATTTGAATAGATTTCCTCTTTGGCACCACCTCAATTTATTCCATTATCCCCAGTTGTCTCTAAGGCTTGTTTGTTCTCTTAGTATATCCCCAAGATTTGTCCACATTCTTATCTATTGCAGATTTTTTTATCCTTTTCAAACTAGTGTTGTTTCATTATAGAAACAATAAAATAGGAATAAAGACTGACAGAAAGAAAAGGCAGACAGGAAATTGCATTGTATACAGATACACGGGCTGCATGCATCACTGCGATTGTGTCAGGACCTAAAACAGCAAAATCCCAGAATCAAAGAGACTGTATGTCAGTGAAGCTGAGAAGAGAGAAAGCACCGCCATTGCTAATCAATAAAGGTTTCAGTTAAGCAAGGGGATTGGGTTCTAGAGCATATGTGGACAGCACCATAGCTGTGATTAACATGCTGTGTCAATACTTAGACAATGTGTTAAGAAGGGAGATTTTACCATAAAATGAAAGAAAAAGAACATCTTTAGCATCTTCTCAATCTCCCCTCTGATTCTTTCTATCTCCAGGCTTTTCTTCCAACCATTCTCTTGAAGTGGATTCATTTTCCTTGCACTTCTCACAGCCTTCTGTGGAATTCCAGTGTGGTTTCAAATGCTGTTGTAGTCTTACAGATCCCACCTGAATCTCTGCCTCTCCCAATATTTTCTGGTTTGCCCTGATGGTTCCCAAAACAAGACTTTCATCCCAGGAAATGCTCTGGAGATTGGATGTCTGCCTCCAGTTTCCTGAAGGATATGTCAGACTCTTCATCTTTTTTCAAAACTCCTTGAACTCCAAAACATTTTTTTATTTCCTACCCAGACAGAATATACCAGTATTCTCTTAGTTACTGATATCAGCAACCCAGAGTAAGCTCAAAATGTCTTTTTCCACCCCACCCCTAAATCCTACTAGGCCAGCAACCCCAGACTCTTTTTTTTTCTCCTCTCTTAGTACAACTTTATTAGTTATCTTCTCCATTATTGAGGGAACTTCATATCTGACCCCCATCATTTTATCACACAGAAACTCATCTTTCATCTTACCTGAGATTTTTAAAGCCCAAATTGAACAGTAATGATTTCCTGCTGCAAACCTTTCAGTGGCCTCCCATTATTTCAGGATAAAGTTCAGGCTTCTTAAACTGCAAGAAAGAAGCCTTGGAAAGCAAAAACTAGTCAGTGTGAAATCATTTCTCATTTGGACAAAGACCTCATTTGCTATCTAGTACTGCCCTCTCTTGCTACACCCCCAAACTAATCTCCCCAACCCTACTCTACACCGCATCCATTCTTCTGCATACATTTTGCATGTAAAACATCCTGTTCCCTTTGCATATAGCATGTTTTCCTCTCTTACATCTTGGCTCACTGAGGTCTTGCCCAATCAACCTACAAATCCAGCTCACAGATAATATTCATCATAACCTCCTTTCCTTCATGCTCACTCCATGTTCATAGTACTGATTCACCTGCATCCCTAGCCAGCATTTCTCCTCCATTGTTCTAAAAGGTGTCTTGCAGAGTGTGGCTCAAAATGGAAACACAATGGGGTTTTAATAATGAGGCAAAGGGATGAATAAGTGAGTGGAAGAGATAGGAAATGTGGATCCAGTATCCCCCCCCCACTCCCAATATGTGTAGACAGAGTAATCAGGTTCCTTATGTCACATGGGTAACACTCACTTAACCTACGTGATGATGCAGACATCTTTTCTAATATGTTACATCAAATAAAGACCAGTTCTAACAACTTATTCAAGATAAATGCTGTGTAAATAGTTGTTGCACACTATTACTGAGAGAGTTACTATGAGGGGTCTGTATGTACTTGGTACAGATGCAAGTTTTTCTTCCCCACCCCCCCCCCCGAGTCCCCTTGATTCACAGCTGTTTGATTGCATGGGAACAGAAGTTATAGACAGAGAGGTGACTGCAAAGCACACAGTGAGTGTTGCCTCACATGGTGTCCGACCTCTGATATGGTGATAAAAGAAGGGCTTAGTCTCCCTAGACCTAAGCTCTTCGTGGATAAAATTGGGAAGTAAAATTCAGACATGACAAAACCCACTATTAGCTCCAACCATCTCTTATCTCCATACTTGTGTCAGTTCACAGAAAAGCAAAGTCAGCTAGGAAGTTCGTAGCATATCACAGAATGGTCCATATGCCTTCAGTACAGACTGACACCATTTAGTACTCTAATTCACTTATTTATACCTAAGACATTCCGTACGGCTTTTTAATTAAAACCCCTCTTGTTGAACTAATTCTACCTTAAAGATGGGGATGTGCCATTCAGTCTGTCGGAGACTGCTATAGCTCCCAAGGAAGAGGGAAAGGACAGTGACATTATAATGATGCACTTCAGGCCCCTCTCTAAACGTGCCTTTCTCCTTTCTTGCAGATGGAAGTCCTTACACCTGGTGGGTTGGCAAAGCCAATGAGAAGCACTACTACTGGGGAGGCTCCGAGCCTGGGATTCAGAAGTGCGCCTGCGGCATTGAGCGCAACTGCACAGACCCCAAGTACTACTGCAACTGTGATGCGGACTACAAGCAGTGGTGAGTGCCCAGGGAGCACAGCCTCCCTGAGGCTGCAGGTCAAATGCCTTAGTGGAAGGGAAGTCTGGGAGAGTTCTAAAGTAAGAAGATAATAGGTGAGAAGCATGGGGAGCCAACTCAGTGGACAACTTCAGGGGCACCCTAACAACACAGACACAGCAGGGTCACTGTGACAAGGCGTTTGGAAGCTGCCGGACACATAACTGATGTGTTCATATTCCATTCTGAGCACGGAGAATAATGAGCCGGGCTGCAGCACCGATTTGCATTATAACGTGTGCCCTGAGAAGATGGCGAGAACACCTAGGGCAGAATGCAGTGTGCAGATACCGAGAGGGAGGGGGACTGTCAGCTCCTATCCCCCAAAAAATAAGCAGAAGGAAAAGAAAGGGGAAAAGATCTTTTGTTCCTGCTGCCTACAAGAACTTGTCTGTCTCTTTTGCCACCGTACTCTGAATTGTTTATAACCCTGATACAAATCAGTTCAAGAAAGATCTATTTTGGGTTATTTATATCCCTCCACTGGCTTTTGTCCTGCTTCACAGTGAGTGACTAAGGCACTGTCAGTCACAGATAAAGATAAAATCAGCAGTCCTTCTCTGGGAAAAGAAGAGAGGCTCTAGAAGTTTAGCTGGAAGAATAAAAACCAGAAGAAAAAGCCTAGCTTCCTACAGGTCAGTGTCAGAGCATTCCTGTCTATTCCTGCTCGGCATGCATGTAGGTTTCTCAGATAACCAAACCTAGGTTTCCCAAGTCCACCTGAATCCACTGTCTACAAGAATAATGTACAAGATAAATTCATTTTACTTGTTACTTAATAACTTATTCTCAGACTAGAAGATGGTAGGATTTTAAGACAGAAGGTATATAGATTTTCCCAACAGTTTGATGAAGGTAAATAGAATATATATATATATATATATATATATATATATATATATATACACAACATTTACATAATACATATATGTATGTATCCTATATGTATGTAATACATATGTATGTATCCTATGACTTATGACTTAGAATCTATGGGTGCTACTTGTATGTAAAACATAAGTAGCTATCATTATGTTCTTACTTTTTAAGATTAACTCTGAAAATATGTGCCTGTGTAAGTATCTGCCACTTGTGTGTGAAGCCCCTAGAGACCAGAAGAGGGCATCAGATCCTCTAGAGCTGGAGTTCCAAACAGTACTAACCTGTCCAGTATGAGTGCTGGCATTTGAATCTGGATCCTCTGCAAGAGCAACTAGTGTTCCAAACCACTGAGCTATCTCTCCAGTTTCTCATTATGTTTGATTCTCAGGTGGTTTGTTGTGAAAGGAAAGTTCTAATGGGTAATTTTCCCTTCTGTCTGAAGAACACATCTATACATACATGTGCTGCACAAAGAATGGAAGTTGAAAGTGGGGAGGGCATAGGCACTCTGGTCAATCTTTTGTTCATTCCATTTGTCTGTTGATGTGTCAAGTATTCAGCAAATACTACTTGAGCATTCACACAAAGGGCTTCTGCCAGGTACTGGGGATGAGACAGCAACTGGAAGCTCTGCTCTGACTCATTTCACTTTTTACAGATTATGTCTGTGTCAGTCGGCAGGGCTAGAAGACTCTTTGATTCACTTGTCTCTTCTGCTCTGATTCCCTGGCCCTTCAGGAGGCCAGCATGGCACAGCCAGAATGCAGTTACCATCACCACTGTTCAATTCTTCTTGCCCTACTTCATAGAAGCACTGAGAAGGCATGGAGAGAGAAGAATCTAGGGCATGCCTCCTAGTAAACCTCTTTGTTTCTAGAAATCATGCTGGGTGCAAAGGGACAGTTGACAATAAGTTACCTCCTTCATCCACAGGAAACTCACAAAGCAGTTATAGGAAAAGGCGTACACATGTGGTCACCAGGACCCAGTCAGTGCTATGTGGAAGTTTAGAAGGACACAACTTGCTACTGAAACCAACTTTAACACTAACTGAGGGAAGAAAGGGAGGAGTCAAAAATGTCCTTGGAAAAAGTGACACGCTCAAATGGGAAGTTGGGTTTGCCTGGTTTGAGTGCTATGATGTGACTTGAGGTCAGCTGTGCAGTCCTGTGAGGGAAGGCTGAAGAGCAGAAGGATTCAGCAGTATGATGTCACAAAATCTTTCTGTTTGTTAGTTACATTTCTATTGATGTGATACAACACAACGGCCATGGAACCTTATAGAAGGAAGAGTCTCTTTGAGCTTATCATTGGCAGAGGAGTGGGAGCCCATCACCTTCATAATAGCAGGCAGGCATGGCAGCTGGAATAACAGGCTAAGAGTTTACATCTGGAGCATCAATCACAGCATGAGGCAGCAAGAAGGAAAGGAAAAGCCAGCACATAGTAATGTACCTTTTCCAACAAGGTCAAACTCTTAAGACTCCTTAAACAACTGCAGCAATTGGGATCCACGTATGCAAATGTCAGAGAGGATAGAGCAAATTCTCATTCACACCACCACAGTACTAGAAAAACATTGAGTTTAACGCCTAGATTGGAGGGACTATTGAGAATTACACAGTATGTTTGAGAGTCTCATGAGTCAGTAGCTACTGGGCCTGGAGTTTATGTCCATGCAGGCCTTCTGTTTGGAACCCTTGAAATAGAGTGGCAACCATCTATAAACAACCAAGAAGTCTAGATAGAGGAAACAGATGCTGAGTTCAGTTTGGGGAATATTAACTTAGAGACACTAATGATCAAAATTACCATTAGTGGAATTTCAGGGAAGAAAAACAGATTTTGGAGAAATGCATTTGCCTTTTAAATCTTCCAAAGAACGTTGTTGCCATAAATATTAAAAACAATAATTGGTTTATCTCTTTACCTGCCCTGTGGTCTCACTTCTCAAGCCCAAGTTTAGTTCAGAGGCGCATGCTCCTCTGGTGCCCAGTCCAAGCCAGCATCATGGCCCAACTTGTCTGTAACTCCCTTCCCTGGCGGTTTACTACCACCTGTTCTCTGCCTCTGTCCCAGGTGCTTCTCTACCCCAAAATCCCACAAACACGACTCTACAGCCCGATAGCTTTTCATACAGGTTTATATATTCAACTCTCAATCCACAAACCCTCTACACAACAAGATTACATCAAATAGACAAAGATACAAACTGCCCTTCTATATGAGATATTAGACCTGTAAAATCCTTACTGTTCATAGCTTTTTAATACCAATAAATCCCACCCGGGTTCAGATGGTCCTTGGGAAGCTCCATGTTGCCACGAACTCTAACGTCTTCTGACCTCTCAACTTCCCTCACCCTGCCCAATCACTGGCTTTCCCTTATTTTACTGATTAAAATGGGAAGGGTTAGTTGGAGTCACATTACTAGCCAGACATTCTTGGTGAGGTGGAATTAACATTAAAATACAAACAGCTTCAAGAAAATCTACAGAACATAACTGAATCCAGATCCTGAACAGAAAGCATGGTGTGAGTACATTTGTCCCAGGCTCTCTCACAGACCTCAGGCAAGCTTTGATAAACTGATTTTAGATACTCAGAACCCCTGTCACTGCTGGCACCCTGTTCTCTCATGACTAAATAGCAATGAGAATGTCCTTGTTACTGCTTTGCTTCTGTAGAATTTGCTAATGCCACATGATATAGGTACTACATTTTAAACAAATTTAAAAATATAATTCACTTATAATAACAACTATCAAAATGTTCCATGATATAAGAAATAAAATTTTCAGGCTTTTCCCATTAGTACACTAAACAAAGAATAACTGTGTGGATGCTTTAAATATTTGAAGTCAGGACAGGTGTTTCTGGAGTCCTCTTTCAAAATATTCAGGAGCAGTAGAGAACCTAGCTTGAAGCTAGACTATTTTATATCCAGATTTATCACTTTGAGTCATTAGTATACTAGCAATAAATCATGCAGAACTATTTATTGGGCATTAAATATAAAATAGAAAAGTAAACACCTGGTGGGTTTTGTAGCTAAAGATACACAGTCATTTGGCATTCTCTGGATGGTGTGGGGAGATATGAAGATGTAGATCTGTGTTCAAGTATGTATGTATGGATGGATGGATATGTTCTGTGTATGTGATATGTGTGCAGGTATCATGTGTACAAGCCAGTATATGCCTCTGTGTGTGCTTATACCTGTGTGGAGGGCAGAGAACAACCTGGGGTGTGATGTTGCTCAGAATGACAATCAAGCTTATTTTGAAGCATTATCTCCCATTGCCCTAGAGTTTATCAATGTAGCTAGGCCGGCTGGCCAGATCTGCCTCTCTGCCTGTTAAGATTATAATCAGGCATGGCCACTCCCTGCTCTGGCTTTTCTGTCATCAGTTCTGGGTATCAAATCCAGGTTATTGTACTTGCAAAAGATACTTTAATCACTTTACCAACTGCTCCGTCTTCCCAGCCAACATGAAATTCTTTTATGTGGCTTATATTGCATTTCTCGGTGATTCTAATTAAATAATCAGAAGTTAACCTAACCAGGATGTGATTCCTTCATGCTCTTGCCTGGCTCTGCAGTAGGCCTCAAGTCAGATTCCCTTCTTCTCTCTGCAAGTCTTATAAACAGTAAGAAATTATTGAAGGGTGTTTTGTTTTGGTCTCCTGTCCTGCACCCCCAGAAATGGCAGACCGTTCTACAGAATGTACCCAGCCCTTGCTTCCCTTCCACTCCACTGGGCATGATCAAGAAAGGCTTTTTCAGGGGCAAAGCATCATAGTCCGTGGCTCATAAGGCCTGGGTTTAAGAATGAGCTCTGCAGCATTGTCTGGGAGCCTGTCCTCACCCCCAACCCCCAGAGCAGGCAAAAAAGTTGACTTTAGATGCCACTGCCTCCCTGTCTAGGAGATGTGAATGAAGAACAGTATCCAGCTGACCCTCAATGCCCTCCAGTGATTACTGCTCTTACTTCTGCTGAGAGATTCAGGGAAACACAAGTGTGTACCTACAAGTACAACTCACGTGGGAAATCACTTTGAATGTGTTGTAAGGTAAGAATAATGCCCCAATGGCCTCTATTTCAGACTGCTTTCAGCCTAAAAAGGGAGTTATTTCTTCCCACGGGCTTATTTCAATAGCAAAGACTTGTTTCATCCAGTGGACTGAGACTCAAATGAGTGCAAAGTTCTCCTATATCATTCCACACTCTGAGGCCCAGCTTAGGACATTTGATTTCTAAAGCTGCTGCCTTTGCTGTGCTGCTGCTGCTGCTGCTGGTGGTGATGTCGGCACGTGATTTATGTATAATGATATGCAAAGAGGAACAGCAAGGTGGAGAACACTTTATACAGTCTGTTTCTCTTCCCACCTTTAGATGGATTTCACAGATTCAAGTTAGATCCTCAGATATATGTGATGAGCACCCGAACCATCTAAGTTTTATTATCAACAAAATAGTATCCGATGTTACTCTTCAAGCCACATGAAGATCACAAATGTGTTTATGAATATTTTCTTAAAATTATAGTGGAATATTTTATTTTTTATGATTACTTAAATACCAGACTGGCCCCTGCTAAAATCATCACAAATATCTGAATCTGCAGATGCATGAGTTAAGAATCAAAACAAACAAACCAACCAACGCCATAGACTATAATGAGCAGAGAAAAGGCTTAAACCCCATTTCCTGTTCCCAGGTTAGAGTTTTCACACATTATCATGACTATATCCTCATTAGTTTTATTGTTTGGACAATTTATACATGCAGTCAGTGGCTTTAGCCAGCTATTGGAAAATTTTAAATTCTAAGTTTAAACCACAGACCACATGTTAAATGGCTAACACTAAAACTTAGATAGAACATTTACTCTTATCCAATAGAATAAAATGCATACAAATGAAGCTGAGATAAATGAGATCATACCTCGGAGCAGGACAGGTCTCACAACAAAGCCACCATGGCCAGAGAGTCCTATAACCATCTCCGTAATTGCCCGATTATCTATGCTGTGAGAAGTTTTGCACAGTTATTTCTGGGATTGGAAGTGATTTAACATTTATGATTTACTATTCACAGCAATAGGCAATATCCCCACCCACCATGCCAGAATCCTAATTAAGCGATCGTGGGTCTGGGCTAAGTAGCCACTGCTGGGTAATTCCAGGTCTCATGCAGCCTGACCCACTAAGCAAGATCATCACCTCCAAATGAACCATTCTGAGATAGAATTATGGGTGAAGGAGCATCATGTGCTGCTTGAGCACCCTTGTCTCATTCTGTAGCTCTTGTAGAATTTCTGCAGAATTACACCCTGGCCAAGATGATACAGGCATGAAGTGGGGTGAAAAACCATCAGAGCAGTCTTTGTGTAACAATTAGCAAGCAGTTCCCAACCCTGCATTAGGAAGGCTGATCAGGTCCATGCTAACTACTTGGATCCTGTTCTGTTCTTTCTGAAGGAATCTGCTTGTTTATCAGGTTTTTGCTTTCTGGAAATAATCCATGTCTACATTTACACAGTCCAGAGTTGATCCAAGGGCCTCTCCAATGTTCCAAAGCCAGCAAATTGCTTTCCATTGTCCTAGCTTCTTAACCACCAACTAATTACTGAGTATCTTGAATATTTCAAAAAGTGTTCATCATACATTTTCATTGTTTATAAATGACTTCATCTAATCCTTTTGCTGACATTTTCCTACAACGTTTTCAGATGGCTTCTACATGAACTGAAATATTTATGAGTTAATTTCATCTATATTATTGGTCAGATAATGCTACTGGGACCATCCATCCTTGTCAGTGACTGGAATGTTTCATGTCATTTAAAACTCACTTTTGTGCTAGGATAGAGGGCAATCATGTCACCATATAGGTGAGGAGATTAAGTCCCTGAGAGGTTTAATTTACCAGAACACACAGCTAAGAACTGATGGAAAGAGATTGAAACTCAGAACAGACAACTTACAGTAAGACTTAAATATTATACAAAACACACACACACACACACACACACACACACACACAGAGAGAGAGAGAGAGAGAGAGAGAGAGAGAGAGAGAGGGAGGGAGAGAGAGAGAGACAGAGAGACAGAGAGACAGAGAGACAGAGGATGTGGGAGAGATGTCAGGATTTTTGTATTTATAATTGTTTAAATTATTTTATGGGTGATTGAAATGCTAAATAATATTAAGTATATTCATTGTGTTGTGAAATAATCATCTCTCATTCATGTTTAGAGATCCTCACATCTGATAAAACAGAAGCCCCATGCCAATTGAACAGTAACTCCTCAATGCCCCTGGTAACCACCATCCTATGTCCTGCTTCTTTGACTTTAACCACTCTAAGTACCTTTCATCAAAAAATATTATAAAAGATTTGTCTTGTAGGACTAGCTTCTTTTGTTTAGCATAGTGGTGTCAAGGATTATGCATCTCACAATGGGTACCAGAACTTTGTTTCTTTTCATTGCTGTTTCAAAGTCTCCATTGTTTAAATACAGTGTTATCTAATTCATTAATCTAGCTGTGAACATCTGAGCTGTTTCTACATTTGAAGGACAGCAAGTAGTCACAGTGAGCATTAACACTTAACTGCTTTTTGTTTATATACTTTCACAGGCCTAGATATTCTTGATGTTTCTGTGCTTTGCTGTTTTAATCTTGTAATAGAAGAGGTCTTTGGTATTAATTGGTTTGAATGATTTCTAACTGTTGAATCCTGACCAAGTAGCTTGCTGGTATTGTGCCCATCAGGAACTTATAAGAGCTTACACTGGCACGTTTTTGGCCGCAGAGTTGAAGTTGATAGCACATGGTAGGTATGATGTTGAATATGGATTGTTAATTTAAGAGGACCTAAGATCACCAGGGAAACAAACCTCTGGGCATATCTGTGGGAGAGTTTGGGTTAATTGCCCAACATCTTCTACTCTGGCCTCAGGTACCCAGCCATGTTCTGATTCTGATGCTGATAGTGCTTTGCAAGACCTTTGTTCTGTTGATCCTCTGTTGCGGTAAATATTTTAAAAATAGGTATAGTACCAGGAACCATATCATGCTACCTCTTGCTACTCTCTGGCCCCAGCAGCAGCTGCCTTCTCACAGCTCTCTGCTGTGGACTCTGCTCACATTCCCAGCATCTACCCCTGGGGTTATAGTCACAATTCCCAGTAACCCCAGTAACCCGACAAAAATCAAAGCTCTAGAATCTTGTAATTTATTATTCAGATTTATATCAGTAATTTCTTACTCCACAAAAATGTATACACAACAAATTTAAAGCCAGTCAATATTGTTATAAACTGCCCCTAGGTAAGACAAATTGTCCTGTAATTATCTATCCCTTATAAGTTATTCATGGCTATTAAAGCTCCAGGTCATCCTTCTCTTTCTCCATCTTTCTTTCTTCTTCCTTCTTTTCTATCTCTCTCGCCTCTCAAAAACTTTGGCCCCACCTTTCTTTTTCACTGCCCAATCACAAGCCTTGCCTTATCTTGTGCCTGACCTCGCCTGCATATAGACATCAATACACACTCCTCCCCTGACCTTTCAGTCTATGCCCATCACAGATGCTCTTGTGGATCAGATCAGGCTCCTTACTCAACTATTCTTCAATGGAAAACAGACCATGCCTCCAGCAAGACTGAAAACTGGAAACTGATGGAATTGTCCTACTGGAAGAAGTGCTTCCTGAGATGGCCATATTTGGAGATTATACAGGAAAACAAACTCAAAAGTCTTCCCAAGCTCCTGTGATGCCTTCTGTAGGTGTCAGTCTCAATATGGAATCTCTGTGCATCCATGGGCAGCCCCACAGACTAATAGAAAATATCCCTGGCTCCTGCAAAAAAGAAAAATGTACCTTGTCTAATTGATGGTTCCAACATTGTTTTCCTTTAGGAAGAAAATTTAAGTTTCTGCCACACTGCCACAGATAGCTGTCCCTCTCATCTGACCTAAAATAGGCCACCACTGAGCTGTTACCCAGTCTATGATTGCATTTTTCATGTCAAAGAGCCAGACTTGGGCAACATCTCTGCAGCCAGCATGACCCAATGTGTGCATGGCTAATATGAGTCTGTTTTTATTTCATGGCTTCTCCTTATTAGGGGAGGGAAGAGTCCACAGACACCACCTGCTAGTTGTTTAGAGGAAAACCTTGGTATATATAATGATGGCTTCTCAGAGACAGAGCAATTTAGATATAATTCATGGAAAAAAGAAGTGTCTTCTAATACCACCCAGACAAGGCTCCACCACTCCTACATCATTACACTAAGGGCACACACACTTCAAGGGGAATGTGAAGCTTTGTATTCTGACCCCAAATCTAAGAACAGTCTGGAAATCTACAATCTACCTGAAGTATCCAGAAACACAAAGCCACAGAAGTCATTTCCTAATGACTACCTAATTATCTAGAATCTCTCAGAAGCACCAGCCTGTTCCATTGCTCCCCAAAGAAACAAGTACAGCTCTGTTGCCCTTGGATTTTAAGATATAACAGGCCATTTCATGGAGAAAGGAAGACAACAGATTCTGCAAGGGGCCTCTCCCTTTATAGGGGAAAATGATCAGAATTATAGGAAATCCTATTACAAAAGAGAAATTCTTTCAGGGAAGTGGAAGGTTGTTCTGGAAATGCAGTCTCCCAAAATAGTTCCAAGAACTAGGAGCTAAGCATTCAAATACACCAACCTAAGAGGAGTTTACATAACCAAACCATAACAAACTTACCAGCACTTTACATCATAATAATCCTCCAAAAATCTAGAGCCCTTTTAGAAAGGCACAACCTTTTCAGTGTGTGCGTATGTGTGTGTGTGTGTGCGTGCATGTGTGTCTGGATTAGGACCCCCAGATTAAAGCTCCTGCACTCTCATTAGGGACCCACACTGGGACACGGAGCATGCCAGCTGGGCTTACCCAGGAAAGGGTGGGATGTTGCAGCGCTTGTGTTTCCCTCAAGCCTCTGTGCTTCCCTCAGCACTGAGTAAAAACATCCCTTAACTACAGAGATGGGAAATGTCTCTCTGGTATCTAGAAGAAGCAGAAAGGCTGATACATAATGTACTGTCTCAGACATATGCTTGCACTGCATAGACCCCCTCATGACACCTCATGGATTTTACCATGACAGGAAGGTAATTGGACCCCAGAAAGATGTCAGTGAAATGTCAATATGGTTTGACCATAGCCCAAAGTAATATTAATGACAGCTGAGAGAGACAGAAAGAGAGAGAGAGAGAGAGAGAGAGAGAGAGAGAGAGAGAGAGATGAATCAGGCAAACGCCTGTCAGATGCTCAGAAGGCAGGTTCTGGAAATAGATGGGCCTGGTAGCCGAATGTTAAATGGACTGGAGTGCAATAGATGATGTGGTCATCTTGAGATAAACAGAAGAATGAGCCAGGAAAACATTCAGAGGACAGACTTTATTTCCGACACATAGTCCACTCCGTGAGTTCTGTTATATGGTCCAGGAAAGAAAATACATTTGCACCTCAAATCAATCACACCACAGGAAAAAATTAAAAAGCACGTTGAAGCTAGAACAATCGGCCAGATGATAAAGTGCTTAGTTTGCAAGCCTGAGGGCCTGAGGTTAGTCCCTAGAACCTGTGTGGTGGTGAAGAAGTGGGGAAGGGAGGGAATGAGGAGGAGGCAGTGGCAGCAGCTGCCACAG
This sequence comes from Micromys minutus, assembly GCF_963924665.1. Classification (NCBI taxonomy): domain Eukaryota; kingdom Metazoa; phylum Chordata; class Mammalia; order Rodentia; family Muridae; genus Micromys; species Micromys minutus. The sequence goes on along the minus strand of NC_137953.1, from coordinate 33,985,900 downwards.
CAGCAACAACAATAGCAGCAGGCAGCTGTGGTGTCACTTAGACACCCAGAGTTGAGAAGAGACCTGCAGGTCCATAGGCTTTCTGGCCAGCCACCCTAGTCTACATGGCAATATCCAAACCAGTAAGAGACCCTGTCCCTACCTGCAAAAGAAGGAAAATAGTCTAGGACTCACAATACTGTCTTCTAGCTTCCACAGACATTCAGGTATCTGCTCACAGCTACTGCACACTACACACACACACACACACACACACAGAGAGAGAGAGAGAGAGAGAGAGAGAGAGAGAGAGAGAGAGAGAGAGAGAGAGAGAGAAAGCATTGCAACATAACATTATTGGGTGATATAAATAGTTTGTTTGTTTGTTTACTATGCGCGTTCCCTTAGACTTGAAAGTCCTTGTAGCTGAAACTCATCACCCCATGTCCCCCATCAGGGTCACTCACCTCTTCCCACTGTCCTTGTGTCTGTTCCCATGCGTGCTTCTACCCTTGCAGCTTCCCAAGCCTATACACAGCACCAAGTCCACTATCTTTCCAAGCAGTCTTCTGCTGCAGGTTCTTCACAGACACCTGGCCATCTCATCACCTTAGCCTTCCTGTCAGTTCTGGGGATGGCGCTGTAACAGCTCTCCAAATTAACTTCCACCTTAATGTGGAATGTCTTTCATGACAATCCTCTCTGTCTGGGCCTGCAGTTTTCTTTTTCTTTTCTTTCTTTTTTTTAAAAATTATTTTTATTCTTTAATTCTTTTTTTTTAACAGTCCAAACTTCATCCCTGTTCCAAACTGTACCCACCCTCACCCCCCAATTGCTCTTCATCCCATACCTCCTTCTCCCCTACCCCCATCTCCAAGAGGGTATTCCCACACTTCTGCCTATTCCACCAGGCTTCCCTGCTCCCAGAGGCTTCAAGTCTGTCAAGGATTAGGTGCATCTTCTCTCACTGAGGCCAGACCACAGACAGTCCTCTACTGTATATGTATCAGGGACCTCATATCAGCTGGTGTGTGCTGCTGGTTGGTGACTCAGTGTCTGAGAGATTTTGGGGTTCCAGGCGAGCTGAGACTGCTGATCTTACCATCAGGCCACCCTGCTCCTTATCTTCTTCCAGATTTTCCCCTATTCAACCACAGAGGTCCCCAGCTTCTGTCCATTAGTCTGGAGCTAGTATTTGATTCTGACTCTTTCAGCTGCTTATTGGGGCTCACAGAGGGCAGCCATGCTAGGCTCTTGTCTGCAAACACATAATAGCATCAGGAAGAGTGTCAGGCCCCTGGGCCTCTCCTTGAGCTGGATCCCAATTTGGGCCTGTCACTGGACCTCCTTTCTCTCATGCTTGTCTCCATCTTTGTCTCTGCAGGGATCTACAGTTTTCTCTGGCTGGATTTTTATAAACATGATCAGATTGATGATCTTTCTAGTGTGTCGTTGGAAACCATTGCTCTCAAGTGAGGTTGAGTTTTTCCAGGAGCCAAAATTAATTCTTTCATCCTTAAGTTGCTGTGAATATTAGTACTGACTGTTAACTTGAGAGGAACTACAGTCACCTAAAAATCAAACCTTTGAGGGATTTACTGAATTAGATTAATTAAGGTAGGAAGACTCACCAGGATGGAGTTTTGGACAGCATAAAAAAAGGAAAAGAAAGGGAGCTGAGCACTGGCCTCATCTGTCTCTCTTTGCTTCCTGGCTGAATAAGCAACAACCATCTGTCTTGTGCTCCTACTGCCATGACTTCCCTGCCCTGATGGGCTGCACCCTCAAACTGGGAAGTAAGCCTTTTCTTCTTATGATGCTGTTGTCAAGTATTTTGTCACAACAAGAAAAGTAATTAATACGTTCATATACTTACACACAAAGCTATGCACATGCATTGGATTAGTATCCTATCACACACACACACACACACACACATATGCCGCATTGTCCTCGACATGCTCTCTTGGTAGTTTTGAAGGTAAAGGAAGGGACCACAAGTCAAGAAATGCAGGCAGACTCTAGTATCTGGAAAAAGCAGGGGAGCATACTTTCTTTTAAAGGTTGTCTACAGGCCACGGCCTTAGCACTACCTTAGTCTAACTCATGCAGAGTTCTGACTCATGGACCATTCAGGTGATACATTTGTACTGTTTTGTGTATGTCAATTTCCTGTGGCCAAAAGAGAAAACCAGTCATTTCCTTTCTGATGTGGTAAGACATTGAAAAGACTCCAAGCAACTTGAGTTTTCTCCCATGTTGGTATAATAATATATTATTTAATATAATAAATTATTGACTGATAGAATGCCCTGGTAGAAAACTTGAAAATCAAGTAAATAAACTGGCTAGAATTGTGTTTCCAGACCTTCCATTGCTTGCTTATTCTGGAAGCACTAAAGCTACGAGAAGAGGAATGGAACTTTCTTTGTGCTAGTCTGCTGACCAACCAAATAAGGGAGGCCCAGTCTTACCTATCAACGGGCCTCCTTCATGTAGATCATACACTGCAATTGACAGAACCATTCATTGCTTATTCAGCAGTCCAGCCCATATGAGTCCAACAACAACTTGAGTAATAGAGCCTTCACAGAGGTACTTAAGAGTGGGTGGTCGGGAAGTTTCATTGCGTTGTCTCCTGATGATCCTCTTGCCTTTATTACTATAATTTCATGTATCTAGCCTATAAATCATCTTTTTATGGGCAGGCATAGAAAAGGCTGCCTAATGAGGCTCTATCCATATTTTTAGTTTTATAACATCTAGCAGCCTTCAGAGGGATGAGACCATGGTAGGAGTTTCTTCAGCATTGCCTTGCTGCAAGGAGAATGCCATCAGCCTGTCTTCCAACCATTCACATTCGTAGTCTGTACCTGTAGCTGCCATGCTCTTTATGAGCCACATGACCTTGAGTCTACTTATCCAAGGGCCTTTAAAACTAGGATACTGCCTGGAAAGTTACAAATACTTTTGTTCTTTCTTCTAATTATTTAGGGAATGTTTGGTCAGTTTCCTACATTTCATGGGAGCTATCTTAATTCTTAAGGTCCTTAACGCATTCATCAATTATCAAATAAAGTTCTCAAGAGGTTTTTTTTTTTTTTTTTTTCATTTACATACCCACCTATTTACTCTCCACAGGACCAATATCAGAAATAGATTACCGTTTCTACTAGCTATGAGTTATATAACTGCCTTCCTTCCTTTTCCTGTTGGTGAGATGAAATAACAAAAGCAGAATAAGGGAGAGTTAATTGTGTCTCATGATTCAAGGTCACAGAGCTTTACAACAAGGAGTTACATACAGCATCAGGAGCTTGAAGCAGGTTGTCGCTGTATTCATAGTCAAATAGTAGAAAGCAATGACTGATACCATTCAACTCACTTTCTGCTCCAGGACCCCTGCCCAGGAACAGTCCTACCCTCAGTTAAAATAAATCTTTCCACACCAGTTAACTTAATCAAGATAATCCTTCACAAGCACACCCAGAGGCCTATCTCCCAGATAGCTGTAGATCCTGTTGAGTTGACAATTAACAGTAACTGTCACTTCAAACTTTGTGAAATTATTTAACTTTTCTCACCTTCATTTCTCTAGCATTAAAATGAGAATACTAAATCTGCCCATTGAATTTCATGAAGTTTCATATTGCTCTGCCATGTCTAAATTGTTTTCTTGGCCTCATATTTCTGGAGTTTGTAGGTAATGAGTGGAGCTGTGGGTTGAATAGACAAAGAGAAGACATGCTATTCAACAAGCATGCTTACTGTGCCCTAAAACTGCATATCACTGTGAGCTGGGAACTTCCATGATGAGAACACAAAGTCACAGGGAGACCTGGGGCAGGATTTTAGAGTGCACATTTTGCAAATGAAGTCAAGCTTGTAAACACTTCTAAGAACTCCTAAGAAAATTGTCCAAAATGATTCTGTCAAATACTAATTAACAGGATACAAATTATCTCCATTGTGGGCCATCCACAGTATATATTTCTAGTATAGAAAACATTCACAAGGATCATACTGAATTCTTGTTACATCTTAAATATGCATGCCCATGCAAATTACAATATTGAATGAAAAATGAAGGCACATGAGAAATAAATCAAACAATTTGTTGAGGGAAAGAGAAACAATGTTTCAGAACAGCTTAACTTACTTGTTAAGAGAGGACATCATTTGGAAATGTTTCTGTTGATTTTGTATTCATTCATACTAAGACCATGACCACCATTTAAAGTCAATATTAGGAGAAATCCACCATTGGTGCTATCACAGCAGTCTTTGAAGGGTCAGGCCAAGACCTTCTGAACAAGATGCCTGGGCTTCATACCCTCCTCCGGAATGGCTCAAATTACTGCATGATCTCTCACAAATGAATGAAGGCTACATTGATTCCTTTGTGTCACTGTGATAAAAAAAAAAAAAAACCCTGACAAAAAGAAAAGTGTGAAAAAAAAAGCTTTGTTTTGTCTTACCGTTCAAGAAGCACAGAATCCATCAAAGTTTGAAAGGCCTGACAAAAATCAGTGGGGACACAGGGCAGCAGGAACATGAAGATATCTGATCACAATTTATTTACATTCAGAAAACAGAGAGAGAACATAAAGTGGGGCCAGTCTATAAACTTTAAAGCCCCCCTCTGGTAACATTCTTCTCTAGGAAGTCTCCACTTCCTAAAGGTTCCATAACCTTTCCAAATACCACCTATGGACCAATTGCTCAAACATGAGTTTATGAGGGACAATTACTTCTAATCCACAACAGTGACTTTCATGGACTGTGTTCATTTTCCAAGGGCAGGTTCATGCAAATAAATGGTTCATGCTGTTTTTGTTGGTGGTGGTAGTGGTGGTAGTTTTCCTACTGATGAGTTATTTTCTCCCATTAACTAATATTTTGTTAACTTGCTAAACCTGTTCTTTTTTTTTTACAACTTTATTTTACAAAACAAAGATAAATGTACAGATTTTAAGCATTTTTTGCATAAAATTATACAATACATTTTTGTCAGTACTTTTTTTTCAGATTTTAAGATAATTTTTACATAAAACTATATGAATATATATTTTTAGTCAGTACTTGATTTTTTTAAAGGTTTGATAGTATGCATTGAAAACTTAATAGTTACAATGAGCATAAAGTACATGTAAAACAAAATGTAACATGGAAATAGTCAAAGTTTTCTTGTTGTGTAAAGATTTTTTGTTTTGTTTTGTTTTCTTTATTTCTTGGACTTCACACAGTCTGTGAGTTGTTTCTGGGGGAGTGTGAGCCTCTGGGGTTAGCATCCCACTATCAGTGACTGCATATTATGTCTGTTCTTTTGTGACTGGGCTCAACCTGTTCTTTATCACTACAAAAAAATATACTTCATTTCCAATACCTTGACTTCCCTTTTTAAAGTCGTTATTGTTGGAGAGTTTGTGAAGCACAAATTTCAAATCTCTCCACTGTCCTCCTAAATCAGTTAGAATTATGGACCTTCCTTGTTCTGTAGGAATATACACTCCAAGGGATATACACTCCTGGTAATTTAATTCTACCATGGGTTTATAGTTTATTTCGGTTTTAAGTACATTGCATGGATTTTTTAGGGAGTCTATTTCTATTCATCGATATAAACAGGGAATCCCCAACTTATAAAATGGTACTATGAACAGCTACCTTGATGAACCAATGAATTAACCTGTGTAAGTTACAGGAATCAAAGGAAGCTTAAAGGCAGAAGACCATGAGTCTTCTCTAAGCAATTGCTAACCACCTATATGCCCCTGAGAAGAAGCAGGGCTTCACCAAGCTTCTTAGGCTTCCCTCCTCCCTAGACAGAGAAAATGAATGAATTCACCCTTCTGAGGATCTCCTGAGGGTGAACAAAACAACCCCGGTTCAAGACCTCAGTGAAATGATCATATACAACAGAAAAAACAATTATACTACAAGCTATAGGTGACATCATTCAGTAGCAAATTTTGGAAATATATTCTAAGGAGTGAATTATTGTTCATTTAATAGTACAGATATGTTCTGTTTTTAATTGACTAACTTTTAGCATAGTTGAGGTTCATACCATAATCAAATAGATAATACAAAGATGATAAAATGGATGATACAAAGGTCCCCATATAAACACACAAAACCACAATCTATACTACTGTTTATACCCACCACCAGAATATGTTAGCTACAAGTGAGAAAATTAAATTAACACACTATTATCACTCAAAGACCATATCTTACTTTAGAATTTATAACAGGATATTTCTGTTAGTTAATAAATACCAGGACATATTTTCTAGCGTTTGTTTATGATTTGATAGTTACATACCATATATATTACTAATAGTTAGATATTACTAATAGTTAGACATTAGTAATAGTCAGAATGCAAGAAAAATTAAAGCCACCATTTGTTCACATGTGAAACACTTCAAAGCACTTTGATTTACCCAAAATTCTACCCTCCTCCATGTCAAAATAGCATTAAAATTTGATTGATGGTATACAGATTATACTTCAGGAGAAGTCATTATAATCGTTATTTCAAAGATCATCTTATGAACTAGGGATAAATGTCAACACTAAAAAGAAAAACAGATTTTTTTATGAGAGCAAACTGAAAGCACAGAGATTCACGTGAGAAAAACAAGAAGTGCTTTTTTTTAATACTTTATTGATTATAATTTACGTAACAAGACAATGAAGTCTTGGATTTTAAGACAGGCTGACATATCTGAAAGTACAGGAGATGATCTGGAGATATCTAAGGACTGTATTTCTACTCTAATTTGAATTATTTATAATCTCATAATTACACAGAATAAAACTGAATTACTAATAAATGCCAGAGAAGCCAATTTAAATTGACATTCATTTCCAAAGTCAGATGCTACATAATCATCACAGGTTTTTTTTTTCTAGGTTTAATATTTACCACAATAAGATAATAAAGGAGCAACACATACTAGAAAGAGCAGAAACTCCAAAAGCAAACAGAATATGCACTTATTATTCTGTTTGAAACTAATAAAGAAAACGGTCTTAAATATTCCCACTTCCTTGAGAGAAAATTTTCAAGCAAAGAAAATGGAAAATGCCATCCTCTCTGAAACCATGAGCAGCCTGTCAATTACACTCCTCCTTTGCCACATTCAACTTGAGAGCCTCTGAAGTCATGGCTGGAATAGTTGAAATACCATGGATGTCAAAGCTTAGTGGGGTTAACAAAAGACACTGGGCTTAATCTCAGTCTCAGAAACATGGAATTAATACCATTTTGGGTGCTATGAAATAAGCCAAGTGTTGAACTTCAGAAGAACAGCCAAATTAAGACTCTTATAAATAGACCTATAGTTTTAGACTTTTAAACACTAAGACATTGCTTTTCAAACATACAATACCATCAGAATTTTATGGACCAAATTAAGCTATCTTTGACTACTAAAATTTAAATAATTAAAATAAGTACAAAGAAAAAAAGTTATTCCCCAGTTCAGAAGTATCTCTGGTGTAATCAGGATGACTGTGGCAGTAAATCCCTTCAGATGAAAGGAGTGTAATGGTCAAGACTCCAGCTAGATCAAAAGCACTAGCTACAAATACAAATGCAGGGTCTTAAAAAACTAAATAGTCTCAATTTCTTGGTGTTTGGAATGTGAATGGGTAGGGCAGTGATGAGAAAGAAGTGGTTTGCGATATTAGCAGCACCTCCCTAATGAACCAGACTATGGGAAAGACAGTCTGTATATGCTTAGCCCAGGAAATGACACTATTAGGAGATGTACCCTAGTTGATGTAGGTGTGAAACTGTGGGAGTGGGCTTAAGACCCTCATTCTAGCTGACCAGAAGTCAGTATTATCTAACAGCCTTCAGATGAAAACGTAGAACTCTCAGCTCTTACTGCATCATGTCTACCTGGATGCTGCCATGTTCCCACCTTAAAGATAATGGACTGAACCTCTGAACCTGTAAGCTAACCTTAATTAAATGTTGTCCTTATAAGAGTTGCTTTGGTCATGGTGTCTGTTCACAGCAATAAAACCTTAACTAAAAAAAAAAAAATGGTTAAATTAAGTAATTTGAAACAAGTAGAGTGGTACACACCTGTAACTCTTGCATTCTCTGGAGGTGCAGACAGGAGGATCAAGGTCAATTTCATCCTGAGCTGCATATAGATTTTGAGGCTAGCCTGGGCTATATTAGAGCCCCAACTCAGAGAAAAATAACAAAAGTTAAAAATGTAAAAAGAATATGTAAATTGGTAAACACTGTTAGATTTTGCCTATACTCATGTGTAGTTCTTTGGGCCAATTTTCCTAGATTATAGAATTCAAATGTAAAAAAAAAAAAATTCCCCAAAGTTAGAATTAGGGCTAAAGTGGAAACTTTTAGGTTTATAGGAAAGTCAGTTGTGTCAAATGGAGTTTTGCTGGGGCAGACACATGAAGGAGTGTTTTCTTGAAGTGAACACAGATGACAGGATGTTTTTCTAAAGCAAGCGAGTGAAAGGACATGTGATGAAGGGTTCTTTGCATGTATTGATTCACCTTACATTGCATTGTTGAGCTCTGTATGTCATCACTCCACAGAGAAGAAAACACACCCAAAATAACATTGAGTGTTGTGCTGTGGTTTCCAGTGCTTCACTGGTCTCACCCCTTTGCTGATTTTGAGTTCCTTGAGAGAGGCTCAGCAAAGAACCTCTTCTGGCAACTCTGCTGATCCTGAACACTCCTGCTGACTTGTACCAATTTGGCTCAGGTGTGCTGCCTCTGCTAGGTCATGCCACCACTTCTGATTTGTGTTTGTTATCCCAACCCTACTGAACTGGACGGTGGGTGTATTTGTGAAGTGTTTGTGACTGGATCGAGCTGTCACTGCTGAGACCTGAACTGCTAATTTCCAGACAACACAGATTGGATCTACTCCAAAGAACAATTTCTAAACAGATCCACTTTCCCCATGCCCTAATAACTTTTTTCCCTACTGCCTCTAGTGGGTAGTGGGCTAAAAGGGAGGTTAAAGCATTTAAGAAACCATATTAAATAGGTTGAGAAAAATCAAAGCCAGCATAGTGCCTTTGATAAATAGTATTGGATGAGGTTATTAGGGTGGTAAGTCTGTGGCTGCATTAGTGGTTGTGGAAGGAGAACATGAGATACAGAAAGAAGGAAGAGGAAGAAGAAAAGAAACTAAAGCCAGCACAGAATGTCCATAACAGCTCTGTGTGCCCTGACTCAATAAGGTGGCCTTAAGTAGATAATGACCAGATGCCAGCACAATGTTCTCAATCTTTGAGTTAAATAAACCTCTAAATAAGCTATTGAGCTTGTGCAGTCTGTTCTTAGCAATGGAAAACAAACAGATACAGGTGAGTTATTCATTTATTTTCTTCATTAGGGAAAAACTCTAAAGCTATAAATTGTCTCTGTGAAAAAATCTTAGAGTCTTGACTATAGTTGAAAGGGTAGGAAAAGTCTCTTGCCTGGATTCAAGGCGAGGAAAGCTGTAGATTTTAGAGCCTTGTATAAACCTGTATTTTATTGACATGGATATGAATAGCTTTCTAAGCCAAAGCCCATGATTCTCATACTCCTGACTTGTCCAATTGGTAGTATATTAGTTTTGGGAGAGTCCTGCCTGTTGTGTGACATTATTCTTGGGGCAATATTGAATAAACTTTAATCTGAGCAGTCATAAATAATAACTGTAAAAATATATAAAAGAATAAGGTAAAAAAAATTAAAGTAAATCAACAGTGATTTACAAAGCAACCAGCGAAACACAAATGGAAAAAGCAAGAGAGGAAAAGGAGTCCAAAAAACCCAATGCAGAACACACACGACGGCAGTAGTACATTTACTTTAAAAATAAATGGATTGAGTTCTTCAATCAAAAGATACAGAATGACTAGATATTTAAAAATAAAAAACCTACCACTAAAGCAGGAATCTACTACCTATCAAAGACTCGCTTTAGAGATAAGAATATTCATAGCTGAACTGCATGGTATGAAAAACTATTTTCCATGAAAATGAGAAAAAGACTTTAAAAGGCAAAGGGACATTTTATAATGATTAAAAAAGATCAGTCCTCGAAAAGATATATTAAATATCAATATATACACCCATCATTAGTGTACCTGCATTTAAAAGAAAACACTGATGGAACTGCAGGGGAAATAGACATCTGTACACTACCAGGGTATTCCAGGGCTGGGGAGGATTTCTCTCAGGGTAGAGTGTCTGGCTTGTATTTGCAAAAGGCTGTGCATTCAATCCAGCAACACAGATACACATGATTTTTCTCTCTTCCTTTTCCATAGCCACATCTAGTAATATATATTCCATACAAATAGGAAAATAGCAAATTCAATAAGGAAACAAGTGCACACTGAAAGGCCTGACACCATAATCAGAATACCTGACTCCTCGGCAGCAGAATATGTATCCTCTCAAAGACACATAGTACGTCCTCCAAGAGGGAACACATTAAGTCACATAGCAAGCCTGGACAAATTTTAGATTGAAATTTGAACTAGCCGCTCCTTTGATCTTAGGAGAATAAATATGGATAGGCGAGTGGTGCACAGACATGTAAAATTAAATGATACATTCTTCAACCATGAATGTATCTAAAAAGAAGACAGAACCATAGAATCTTTGGGACAAAAGGGTTGTGAAATAACAGGGCTCAGAGAGCAAACTATAGTAATAAACACCTTATTTTTTTATTCTCCTACCATGTGTTACATATATTATATCCTGACCACAGCTTTTCCTCCCTCCTCTCCTCCTAGTCCTTTTACCCTCTTGCCCCCTCCCCACCAGAGAGCCATTCCTCCTCCATTTTCCTTGAGAGAGACAGGGGGAGTTCTCCCAGGGATATCCACTGAATGTGGCCTAGCAAGATACAATAAAACTAGGAATGAACCCTCATATCAAACCTAAACAAGGCAACCCAGTAGGAGCAAAAGAGTCCCAAGGACAGATAGAATACTCAGAAACACCCCTGCCCCCTCCCACAAGAACACGAAACTACACAACCATATGGTGTGCGCAGAGGACCTAGCTCAGACCCATACAGGGTCCATGTTTTACGCTTTATTCTTTGTAAGCATCTATGAGCCCTGCTTAGTTGATTCTGTGAGTGACATTCTCATGGTTTCCTCTAGCTCTTGACTTTGGCAGTGAATATGTCCTCTACCTGTTCTGCTAGGTTGGTTCCCCTGGCTTCACCTAGTTATGGGTCTTTGTGTCTGTACTCATTAGTTGCTAGATGACACCACTCTGATGACAGCTGAGCTAAGCACTGAACTATGAACGCAGCAAAAATCGTTTCATTGACTTTTTTGACTTTTTGTTGTTGTTTATTTGTTTGTTTGTTTGTTTGTTTGTTTTGCCAGTTGTATTTGGTTCTATCCCAGATCTCTGGGTTATCCTTCTTCTGGTTCCTGGCTATCCAGGCAATGTCAGGCATGAAGAAAAAGAGAGTTCTCAAAACTCCCTTAACCAGCATTAAACTTCATGAAATTAGATACAGAAAACCAAAGCCTAAGTTTAACAAGCAAGAAGAAATAATAAAGGTCAGGCAATGGAACCAGAGAATCAGTAAAACAATACAACAAAATGAAAGAAAAAAAAAGGTATTCTGAGGAACAGCAACAAAGGATAAACCTTTACTCTGACTAAGAATAAAAAAAAAAAAAAAACTCAAGTAAACAATCACCATATCAAATAGGCAGTCACTGACATCTCCTTTCCATAGGTTTGGGTATCCTCAGGAATCCCAGGGAGTCCTCCAGGGATACCTTGATCGCCACACTTGGCTACGATAGAAACATACAGATCTACTGAAGCCTTCTGTCCTCTTGTGCTATACTTAAAATTGCAAGTCCCAGACTTTTTCTTATTATTTAGCTACTGTATTTTAGAACTGGCTTGAGCAAAGGTTTCGGGTATGTCCTTGACCATATACTTTAGAAATCAGTTTGATAGGTGATCTAATGTAGAACTGTTCATTTCATCTAAAAGTCTCAGTTAAATCTCCCTCGAAAGATACCAAAGCTCTGTTCAATGCCCTGCATTTATTCGAATCAGCTCAAAATTGAATTTCCTGCTGCCTCTTGGTCAACTGTGAGTCATAATGGTGTAGCCGAAATTGTTTACAAGATTATGTTAAAACAGGACTGGGAGGGGAGTGCATTTTTGAAATAGGATTTAAGGTTACAGATTGAATCATGCTTCATATTTTTAGCGACTTTTGAACTATTATGAATACCCAGTGAGTTCTCTATTTAGTGTTTTGCCCTTTCATTCTCCTTATATCATTTACAAGTAAAATCTGAGCTTCATTTTAGAATAATATTGTTTTTCATTTAATACAGTAGAAAAAATATTAAGTGCATTATTTTTGTTCAAAAGTGTCCAAATACCATCTATGTAAAGTGTGTTTTCTTTCCTCACATAGTTATTTTCTCCTCAGAATGGAAATGTCTGGAATCATATATACATTGTGGCATGCAGATTCCCAGGCTATTCAGATTATATAGAATGCCCCTGACTGGAAGCCCTTCATTTCAGTCTTCACTTGGCTTCAAAAAAAATTCATCCTTTAACTTCCCACTTTCATGGAAAGCTAAATCAAGGTATGATTGTTGAGAGAATAAAAACAAAATTCTAAAAAATATTAAATAAATAGACACTTCTTATGTCTTTATAATATCGTTGAAAAATACAGTTGCAATAACATTGCCAAACACAAGGACTCATTTTACCAAAGTGAGAAAAGTCTTGTTTTCTTTTCTTTCTTCTTTTTAAGAACCAAACATAACAATATGTAATTTTATATAATTAGTTTGTATATACAAGTTTATCTTCTTTTTTGTGGTTATCTATGCTTGCAACATTATTTTCCCAAACTTATTAGAGATCAGTGAATCTTTTCCCGTTATCCAAGTTGAAAAAATAATAGTGGAAGGTTGGTGTTCATTTAAAGATGAAGAGCCAGATTAGAATGGGTAAAAGACTAGTAAGGTGAGATCCTTTGTATTCAGTACCTTGGAATAGGAATGCAAAATAGAAACAACCATTTCAATGTGGGATGATAAAGAATGCTGTTGAGACAGGCTCTGGAGTTGGTTTTGCTTCATTCAACTGTGAAATGATTACATGCATTCATTTATCTCTCCCCTTCCTCATTTGGAAGGGATAATAAACATATGTGTTTTTTCTTTTCTTCTACTTTATTCAGTTCTGTCTCCTTGACACGAAATAAATAGAAACAATGCTGCATTTCCACTCATCGGGGTAACCAGTATGGATTTTTTTTAATCAAGCATGCTTGACACATATCAATTTAGGGACACAAAACAAGTATCGTGGAAGTGACTCCTTGCTTTCCTTTGCCCTTGGTCTGTTACCTGCTCTTACCAGTCTCTGTACTGAGGAAATTCAGAATACTGATCTAAGCCCGACCAGCTTCTGAATCTTGGAACCAGCTCTGTTTAGGATCCTTTTGTTCAATAAACTCCATGCCACTGTTTCTTTCTCACAATTATTTTTAAATTGCTTCTCTCAACTTTGTGTTTATGTCCAATTACCTGTCATAACAAATTCTAGAAAGAGTGTCTGCCTAGAATTTGCGTAATGTGGGCAATATGCACTCAGAGGCCAGGTAGTGGCCCAGAGGTATGTGTGACACAGATCATCTGATTATTGGGGTGCTATCACTGTCAGCAGGAGAGGACATCTTACAAGAAAATTGCCCTATGAACTTGCACTCGTCCCCTAGTTCCACTTCTTGGTGCCCCTTTCTGGAATGAATATACCCCAGTCCTCTAATATTAAGCAACAAGCAACAACTTCAGACTCATTCCCTAAGCCTCATTGAGATATTAATGACTGCCTGGATTCTGCTCCTGTGCCCAGGATTTGGAGATTGCTATTTCAAGAATGATCCTCTAAACAATAATTTAGATTATAGTGTCTCTCTGTTCTTTGAAGTCATACTGGGTCATGGTGACAATAATAGTAGTTAACAAGCACCTGTGGTGCATATAGCACCCCAAATCCTAACTGTGGCTAATCTTACAGGTGATCTTCAAAGTAAGGTCATGTGCACTTCTCAGGCAAGGGACAGGAGTCCCAGGGGAGCAAGTCCTTTTCTTTCTCTCTTCCTTTCTTTCTCCCTTCTTTCCTTCCTTTCTTTCTTTTTTTCTTTTATTGGATATTTTCTTTATTTACATTTCATATGTTATCTTCTTTCCCAGTTCCCCTCCAGAAGCTCCCTATCCCATCACCCCTCCCCTTGCTTCTATGAGGGTGCTCCCAACCTACCCATTCCCTCTTGCCTCCCCGACCTGGTATTCTACTGGGGGATCTAGCCTTCACAGGACTAAGGGCCTCTTTTCCCATTGATGCCCTACAAGGCCATTCTCAGCTACATATGCTGCTGTAGCCATGGGTCTCTGGAAGCTGGGAGCTCAGGGAGAACTGGTTGGTTGATATTGTTGTTCCTTCTATGGGGTTGCAAACCTTTTCAGCTCTTTCAGTTCTTTCTCTAACTCCTCCACTGGAGACCCAGTTCCCAGTCCAATGGTTGGCTTTGAGCATCTGCCTCTGTTTTTGTCAGGCTCTAGCAGAGCCTCTCAGAAGACAATAACATCAGTCTCCTGTCAGCATGCACTTCTTGGCATCCACAATATGGTCTGGGCTCGGTGACTATATATGGGATGGATCCCCAGTTGGGGCAGTCTCTGGATGGCCTTTCCTTCAGTCTCCGTTCCACACTTTGTGTCTGTATTTCCTTCTGTGAGTATAATATTCCACCTTGTAAGAAAGACTGAAGCATCTACACTTTGGTCTTCCTTCTTCTTGATCTTCATGGGGTCTGTAAATTGTATCTTGGGTATTCTGAGATTTTGGGATTATTGGTGAATGCATACCATGTGTGTTCTCTTATGATTGGGTTATCTCACTCGGTAACATTTTCTATTTCCATCCATTTGCCTAAGAATTCCATGAGGTCATTATTTTTAATGCTGACTAGTACTCCATTATATAAATGTACCACATTTTCTGTATCCATTCCTCTGTTGAAAGGCATGGATAAAATAAAAAACTCAGGGCACAGCAGATGCTGGAGAAGATATGAATAAAAAGTAACACTTCTCCATTTTTGATGGAATTGTAAGCTGGCCCAACCACTCTGGAAATGAGTCTGGTGGTTTCTCAGAAAATTGGACATAGTACTGCCTGAGAACCCAGTTATACCACTCCTAGGCATATACCCAAAAGATACTCTAGCATATAACAAGGACACATGCTCCACTATGTTCATAACAGCCTTATTTATAATTACCAGAAGCTGGAAAGCAAGTCCTTTTTATTCCTCTTACAGTTCTCAACTGGCAGCTAGATTGTGTCCCCCAATCTGACACTAAATGACACTTTTAAACTAGAGATTGAAACTGTGAGCTGTCATTTTTGGTTCATGTTCCTGCATCAGAAATATTTTTTTGAAATTAGTATCAACTGTTACCACTCACAAAAATATGATTATGGGCCAAGTATCCTCACCACATACTAAGGCTACCTCTACCTGTATTTGTAGTATTTAGAGCTTGCAGTATTAGAATCAATTATACAAGTTCATTTCTAAACAATATAAAATGTATAAAAACCCATGTAAGCATTGCTATGTCATAGTGAAAGCATAAGACATTGTTTTACTTCCTCTTTCTTGAGAAGACAAGCCCACCCAACAGTTACCCGGGATTCCTGGAATGCCTCTGCACACAAATGAAGCTTTCACTTTAAACTCAAGCCAATGATTTTACAATCACCCTGAAAACTCCCTCCTATTCTCCAAGGTTCATATATAGCCTTTGTCCACCCCATATAAAGTATATGGATACAAGCCCACCCCCAAGATCCTCTAAGAGAGCTATTTCATAAAAAATCGCAGAGAAACACACACATACACACACACACACACACACACACACACACACACACACACACACACACACCCTACAGGACTAGGATCCTAGAGACCCCACTGGTCTAGGTCTCTGGCTACATCCTTCTATTCTGGTGTGCAACAGTACCTGGACACCCTAACAGAGGAAAAAGAGAACTCAGAACCACACCCCAGCAAGCATGAGACTAGAATTCTTACCCTTAGAACTATTGTAAATATTGATAGACTTGGTGGCTAGCATGTAATTCCAGACAAGGAAGCCCCAAACCAAGTTGGCTAGCAAGACCAGTCCTATTGATGAGTCTGACATTTGATTAAGATACATTTCCTCAAGCAATTAAGTGGAAGGACAATGGGAGATGACTTTTCTACATCAACCTCAGGCTTCCACATGCACTGACATGCATGTTCATGTATGTAGCCACTCACATGCAAAGCATGCATAAATACACATACATACATGCATACTAAATACATACATATATACATACAAACAAACACATGGAGGAATGGGGATGGAACAAAAGAAAAAATATTTCTCTCCAGATAAATCCAGAGCACCTCAATTCAAAACATAAACTCAAACACATTTTACAGGAATCTTTAAAAGTTCCATAGCAAAATGCAGTAAAACCTTTGGACATATGAATAGCAAGCCATCAAGGAAATATTCATAAACTTGGCCCTATAAAAGTTTAAACACAAACATCACATCAAAGATACGAGGATAGGCAAAGTTAAAGCATGAATAATCGATTAGAAAACGATTATAAGTGACAAAAGCTTATTATCCAGGCTAATGGAACAGACTTACAAAGAAGACAAGACAAGAGAGGGAAACACTCACACTGTGAGTTAGAAATTGGCCAGAATGGTCAGGCTTAAAATGCTTTGAGTAAAGTTTTCACGTCGTGGCCTCATTAGTGTTCCCACCATCACACTGTTTTTACTACATTTCTTCCTGATTTTAGTCTTCCTGGTATTCCTGTGGGGACAAGTACCCAGAGATAACTGTGTTGGTTAATCTGTATCTTATTCATGTGAAAACAACCTACATTCTTGCAGCCATCAGGTTTAGACCAACAGGGGTGAGCACATGTGTGGGGGGAGAGGCTTCCTGTCAAAACAAGGATAACCCCTGAGTGGGAAGGGGGCAGGAACTTCATCGGCAGACTTCAGCCTGTAGGTATGACTGGTTGTAATTCAAAAGTGAAGGCCATGTACATTAAGTACGGCAGAGTTTTGATTTCAAGATTAGGCCAAATTGGCACAATTTATCAAGGGTGCATATTTCTTAAAAAAAAAAAAAAGTTGATTATGTAAGATACAAACCCCAAAGCTCTTCACTTTGCACTAAGTACTAATAGCTGGAAGCTGTTACCTTCCTCTGGTTTCCTATCGAAGAGTGCTGTCATCCGTAGGACCTGCCATATCCTCTCTCTGTGTGTGTGTATGTGTGTGTGTGTGTGTGTATCCCAAGTTGAGTCACAGTTTTGATTATTCTTTCAATATTAGATTTTACATTCTTTTTACTCCCAGTTGTCTAGCTCAGGAGTTAGTTTACTCTTGACGCTCATTTCCAAGCACATGGACTGTACTCCATGCCCCATCACATGAAGCATAAGACATTGTCAATCAACTGTGAAGGATTAGCATAAAATATAAACATGTAATATGTATGAGGGACCAAAAGAAAACACGGAGCATTGGGAGTGAGATATTTACATTTAACTAAGAAGCTAAATATTTTGTCTATGAAGTAAAAAGAAAAAAATTAGGAACTCTAGATGTATCTCTTAGCAGCTATCCATATAGAAGCCATGGTCATAGGTCTATGGATCAATCATGAAAAATAAAAAAAGAAAAAGAAAAGTGTAAATGCATTGTGATTAATAATGAAAAAAATCTAAATGCCATTGTTTTCTGAGTAAAAGTAAAAGCAGCTGTCCATTCCTGATACCATCAATATACTTGCAGGAAGCATGACTTCTTTATAAACTAGACTGCATGTGAAGAATGTCCATGGTAGTATTTGAGGATAGTTTCTCACTACGGGCCTACACTAACACTCTCAGTAGCTCCTTTGGAGATGATTAACTCTCCCCTGTCTCTTGCTAGATCTAAAGTTCTATGGATAATAAACACACTGAGATTTCTAGTCAATACTCACAGAAGTTATTATGGCCAAGATCTCATCATTTGCAGAGAATGTAGCAGATAAGAAAGAGTCATGTGTCTTTAAAAACTGCTATGGGTGGCAACGGGCACACAAACATGGGCAGTCTTCTTCAGAGTTCCCTCTTCACCCAATTGCTGGGCTTGCTTCTATTTTGATTACAGGATTAGAATGCAATTAATGTTTTAATGATTCCAAATATAACATATTAAGTTTCAGTAATTATTATAAAATGATGTGATTCAATGTCCCCACAAACAAGGCCATCCCATTCATTGCTCAGTTATTACTGCCCTTAAGACCACCACACTTTCCTCTGTGAATATAAAATAAATGTAAGGTTTAACTGATTATAATGGATTATTGGGGGGGGTTGAAAGATCTATTTATTTATTTATTTATTTATTTATTTATTTATTTATTTATTTTGTATATAAGTACACTGTAGCTGTCTTCGGACACAGCAGAAGGGAGCATCAGATCTTATTACGGACGGTAGTCAGCTATCATGTGGTTGCTGGGAATTGAACTCAGGGTCTCTGGCAGAGCAGTCAGTGATCTTAACCACTGAGCAATCTCTCCAGCCCTGGATTCTTGTTTTTAACAAAATCTCAAATGTTCAATTTTACCATTAAAGGCTTGAGACCCAGATAGTGAAATCCTGCTAGTTCAGAAAGGCAGAGAAAGCACCCAGCTGACATTTCTTCCTCAGCCACCCTCTCAAAGAGAAGAATAAGCTTTTTCCATATCTTCTCAAAAGCTCCTCAAACTCTCAAACGAAACGTCCCTTTTTCCTTCTTCCCCGGTGTCTCTCTATTCATCCTCCTCGGGTCCATTACGCTCTACGGATTTTTTCTGTGTTCACTACCTGTCAATTGGTAGGTTGCTCCAACTCTTAATCTGTGGTTTGACTTTAATTTTTTTTTTAGAATAAGCAGCTCTTGGATTAAAGGTGCATGCTAGTACTGATCCACACGAACAGAAACAGGTTTTTCCAGCAAATAGCAAACTTGGGCTTCACAAGGTAATCAAAATCCATAGCAGATTATCACACGTATCTACCAATTGAGACAATTAACCTGATAATTTTTAAGGGGGCATCATATTTCCTGAAACTGGAATTAAAGATGCCTGTGAGCTGGCATGTGGGTGGAAGGGATTATACCTGGGTACTCTGGAAGACCAGCCAGTGCTACAGTTACCCCTCAACGATCTCTCCAGCCTTATCTTGATATTTCTCACACACACACACACACACACACACACACACACACACACACGAGAATTGCTATTTCCCAATTATTAATTGGAGAATATAATTTTCTTTGTGGCCACACTTAAAGGTTGGCTTTCCAAAATAGTGCCTGGTGACGATGTGGACAATGGAGTAGTGCATGTGACATCAGGAATGATATAGATATCTTTCCTACAGCTGACTCAACCCCCACTTATTTCGTCAGTATGATCTTGTGTGTGTGTGTGTGTGTGAATCTCCCCAGTGATGGCTGCAGAATTTTGCTCATCTGCCTGCCTACATGCAGAAAAACTTCTGAAAGCCCTACCTTTCATTCCTAAATACTAATTGATCTTTATTTAATAGAAAACCTAACATACTGACTTGTCATCTGTTTTTCTCCTGTATCATTCTGAACATCAAACTGTCATTACAATTTTACTCTTATGAAGTCGTGTATCATTCCCACGTATGCACCCATACGAAGTGAGCCTCACCTCCCTGAAGCAATAGGATTAATTTATAAAACTATTCGACATTGACAACCAGTTTTCCAAGATTTCAAGATGATTAAATGGGAGGTGTTCTTCTTATAAACAATTTTAAAGGCATGGAAATGACAGCACTTCTGAGAAATCAAAATATAAATAAATAAATGAAATAAAAATAATGTTAAGAAACAGATGCTCATGTTTGTAAGGTAAGGGAAATTGAAAAATGTCTGGAGGTTTTTTTTTTTTTTTTTTTTTTTTTTTTTTTTTTTTTTTTTTTTTAAATCCCCCTTATCTCCTTACAGTTAAACAAATTAAGATTAGTAATTATAATTTTTTCATTGCCATTGTTTTAAATGGGCTGTGATTACTTCCAAACAATTCACTGTGAACAGCCAGGACATTTAAAGACTATGAGAATGAATACATAGGGATTTTGCAAATTAAAACACTTAGAATAAATAAAAATTGTGTGTTTGTCCTTTTCTTTTTCAGTGTTGGCCATGGTTTTTTGTAGATGATTCCTTAAGGTGTGTGTGTGTGTGCGCGCATGCATACATGTGTATTTCTTTTAAGCAAATTCTCTGAAAGTCTTCTATGTGGTTGAGGTTTTGTTTAAAACTATAAAGTACTATTCGCTGTCTGCCAATTAGAAAATCATTTAAAATTTGATACCTCTATGAAAAAAAATTTAAAGAAGATTATGTAATACATAATATTTTCTTTACATTTCATGGCTTTAACAGTTTGCATAGAAAATAGCAAAATTACTAAGTAAATCAATAATAAAATTATTTCCTCTAAGAAATCTTTTGCAATGTTTTTATTTTTCTTCCTTTGGTTATGACCGTAGCAAATATGTTTCCAAAATGGTTGAGATCTATAAAAATGTGATGAGTATAAATATAACATTTTAACATCAAATTCAAACTTCTAGAAAATTCAGCAAGTCGTAAATTTTTAAAGTCAATTTGGAGTAATTAAGAAAAGAGTTTATTAAGCTTCCCAGATCTTTTCTGCTCTAAAATGAAATGGTTGTACTCCTTTGTGTATGTAAATTATCCATCATTCATGTGGCAGAAGAAGAGAGTTCTAAAATAGAGTGAATCTGTGTTTATTTTAGAGAGTCAAGTGTGCTTTTGAAGATGCAAATGGCTTTTTGTCTAGGCTAGCAGAAGGATGTGTTAATCGACGTGAAAATAAGGGAAAGAAGGAAACAATTGTTCATATAACTCTGCCACCTTGCCTGTATCATCTGGAAGGCAGCCAGGCACTGTTATCAGAAAAAAACAGACAAAAGTCTTTTTCTTATTCAGTCACGAACATTCTCATTTTCCAGAATCTGCTTTGGAAGTTGTTTGCTTTACTCTTCCTTCGTGGATGCACTGAATACACTCCCAGACGTCTTTTCTCCATCTTTGTCTTTTTCTCCCTCACACAGAGAAGCACACTTTATACAGACACAGCTGTTGGGGTCTGCAAATCTCATTTGTGGTTCTTTCTATTTCTTCAGAAGCTAGCACTACCACATTCACAAGCCCAGCTCCAAGCTTAGTTCCAAGGCTGGGGGAAGGGAGAGGAGAGAGAGTTTAGGATTGCCATCTGATACTGTGTTGTCATTCATGTCCTGTTTACTTAAGTCAACAGCAAAAACTGAAATGTGTAGAGGTCAGCCCTGAAACCAGATATGCACAAACAACAAAAATGGACTCAGCAAGTTTTATTTATGTATATGCAAGTAAGAAACACACACACACACACACACACACACACACACACACACACACACACACAGAGTTAAGTAAAAAAAAGTAATAAAAAAAAAACAGGCTGAAAGTGGAGGGGTTGTTGGAGGGTTTGGAGGGAGAGGAAGTAATTTTGACTTCAATTAAAATTTTGATTTTTAAAAATTAAAATGTATAAATATAAACACAAAGAACAGTATTATGGGGGAGGTTATAGTGCCAAACCAACCACATAGGTTTAATTTATGTCAATATAACTCACCCTGGTTTCTAGATAATCAGTAGTTAATATAAACCTTGGCTAAAGGATTTTGTACTAAGGAGTCTTTATGATTAATCTCAGGAACTGTTAATTAAGAAAATTTCTTCAAAATGAGGAGTTATTCTGTTAATTGATAGGTGTTTGATGAGAAATTTTTAGTTTTCTATAGAAAACAAAAGCTAAAGACTTGAGCAAGTATAGATGGGGAAGAAAAGTCAGGGCATCCCAGGCACAGCAGAGTATTCTCATGCCTTCTAGGCCATAAGATAAGACAGATACTTAAATCATTATGGATGTAAGAGGGGTTTCTTGATGTTCAGCAGAAGCCCAACAAATCTATTTGGGTATGGCTTCCTGTATATGTATTTTAAATGGCTTATTTATTTTTTAAATAAATGGGTTCATTTGTCTTAAAAGTCCTAGAGACGTTTAAAGTTTCAAGGCAAACATGTTCTCACTTGGTTTAATGATCAATCAGAAGACAAGTTAAATTTCATGTTTTATGAAAATATATATTTACTTTATAAATAGAAAAGGAGAAGGAACAATTTTTAAAAATACATGATCTGGAAGTTTTATGCTCATGTGGTCATGGTTTATCCCAAGTACTTTATATAGTTTCTTTAACTCTTCCTATTCTCCAGGATGAGTTTAGACAAGCAGTTTGGCTCTTTTATAAAGAAAAAGGCATATTTGGCAAAACAAAATATGCATAACCATACCACGCATTGCAGATAATATACATGTCTTATGTCCTCATGTCCATCTTCTGCACTTGAGCATTAATTTCTGATCTAGTAGATGTATGTATGTAAGCACGCACATGTGTATTAGTAATAGCTACTTTCCTGTTTCTCTGACAAAAAACCTGACAAGCAACTGAAGGAAGGGGTTTGTTCTTGCTCACAGCTTGAAGGTTAAGCACATGATGGCAGAAAAGCATGGTGTCGGATGTGTGAGACAACTGGTCATTTGTTCTCACTGTCAGGAAGCAGAGAGAGATGGATACTGGTGTTCTGATACTAGGTCTTCTGCTCCTTTCCAGTTGGGAACCCAGCCTGTCTTGTTCCCATTTACAGATGGGTTGAAACTTCCTCACAGAACAAAACCCTCTGGGGGGAAAAAAAAAGCTGCATCTGGCTGTGAATGAAAACTGAAAGGATTCTCAGCACAGAGGCTGGTGGGCTGTTTAGAATTTCAATACCTGGAGAGATTGGAATGTTTCAGAACCAGAGGCTAATAGCTAATTAATTTATCTTGGGCTAAATTCTGGCCCTTTGGAATAGTCATTATTTCCCTCCCCCACATCTAACCCCAACCTCAATGTCAGAACTAACATCTTGTGACAATAGATTAAAAACCTTTTATAATCTGTTAATTTAGCAGGCAACTAGCTTCTACCAATCCCAAAGCTAAATGCCATCAGATAGCATCTGAGGCTACAGAATAGTTCCCATCTCTTGTGCCCACCAATGTATTTTAAACTTGCCTTGACTTATGACTTTCTCAGTTCTGAACAACTATAAAAACTACATGAAACTGCTTCCACATTGGAACATCAAATTTGTGGTAACTTCTGGGCTAGCATCACTCACAATGGCTCCAGAATAGCTGTCACTTATTCCCTCTAAGTTGAAAGCTGTGGTTTTTTTGTGGAGATTCTCAGAGTAATCAGTTTCATCAAAGTGACAATTAAGATTAACTACCACTATTAATCTCTATTTGTCTGTCTGTCTATCATCTGTCTATTCACCTATCTTGCTACCACAGGAAAAAACAAAACAACAACAACAACAACAACAACAAATAACCAAAAAGGAAGCCCTTCTCTCTAAAGCCACAGATTATATGAAAGCACTCCTGAGTGACTCACATTACCCCCTCAAAATTTTAACTCAGAAACACAGACATGAATAAATTGCATCCTGGGCTAGCTGATGGTCCTCCCAGGAAGAGATTCCATAAGCAATTTGGTTTTGAGCTAAAACATCAAATGGGATAAAAATGAGAGAGAGCCAGTGAGCCTCCTCCACGGCTGACTCTAGATCAAGCCAGAGAACCCAAGTCAGAATCTGTAAACATCTTAAGAAATTTCAAATGGCTTCCACCCAGGAATGAGAGCTGAGCTGAGATTCAGATAGACTGGACCTGATCACAGTCCACAGCAAATGTGCAAATGATTACCAGACACTAATCTAAGCAAGCCTGTTCCTAGAAACTTGAGAACATAGGGAGTCTGTTAAAAATGTTCATTTTCTAGACACCTGTGAAGATTTAGGAGGGAGTGCACCTTTGTGAAGGCAAATGGAGGGAGAGGGGGGATGGAGGGGAGGTTAGCATCTCAAATGTAAATACAGAGTATCTAATAAAAAAAAATGAGGAAAAAGAAAAGATTTCTCAGAGCCTAGGAAAGCTTCTGGCCACCAAATATAGGTGGGAAAGTATGGGAGCTTACAAAAAAGAATTCTTCAAATGGAAGAGAGTTTCCAGCTGTGACTGTGTCCCAAAAATTAATGGAACCATGTGTTGACTAGCATGTGATGAACTACCCAAGATCTACTGAGAACCTTTGCTCCAGAGTTTAAGCGATACACCTGGGAACTCTTTTAACAACAGCAAAATTTGCCTTTCCAGTTTTATTTATTGTGTTTCTCTTCAGTGCAGGAAGTTCACATTTGCATTGCTAATAGCCCTCTTTCAGAGTTTGTTGACATTTCAGCAGATCTTTAATGTGAATGAAGGTTAAAACACCCCTGGGCAAAGTCAGTTCCCTAAAGTGAACTAGGCAACCTCTAAGCTCCCTTGTGAAAGAGGAAGAAATACCCAGGGCAACCCTGAGTCCATAACATTGAGTAGGTGTATTCTGACCTGGTCACTGGAAGGGGATGGATGCATCACCCCACAGTATGGCACTCTGGGAAAAAGAATGTGTTAAGTTAAAGACCCTTGAAAACTAGTAAAAACAAAACTGACCTTCAGATCTCCTATTTTACTCTAACAACAGCAAAGCAGCTGTTAACAGTAAGGCCCTTTAGGGGAAAATGACTTTCTTCTGGTCAGAAGACTGACTTGTCTGCCTGGGTAGAGAATTAACATCCCAGCTACTCAGATCATAAAACAATCAATCTCCTTGAGTATGTCAATCACCTGGTCAAAAGATCACCCCTCAAGAAGACTTTAAATTGAAGGGGGCCCCCAAATGTCCTTGCTGCTGACAGTGCCCTAAAGTGACTCTCCTGGCCTAATCTGGACAGAACTCTTACCAAGGTAAACAAA
Organism: Micromys minutus; assembly: GCF_963924665.1. NCBI lineage: Eukaryota > Metazoa > Chordata > Mammalia > Rodentia > Muridae > Micromys > Micromys minutus. Next base: position 33,960,755 of record NC_137953.1, on the reverse strand, counting down.
AACATAAACTTGAGAGTTCCTCAGGAAGCTGATCAAGGCAGGTTTGTCAGGAAATCCACTACTTCCCTGCCCTGCTCACAGTGCTCAGTTACCTTCAGCAAAGGGCGCTTAGGTCATGATCATCCAAACAGCACACTGAAGATCCGAGTCTACACAGTGACTCCCAGGCTATTCTGGCCCATTTGCCATCTCCCATTGCCACCTGCCTCACTGAAATTGACAAGGCTTTTTCCTGTTGCTGTTCTCTGCTCTCTGAGGTAGCCAGCCCAGCAGTACTCCCACCCCACCCCAGCTCTTTCTACTCACTGAGTAGTCTAGTTCGGTGATTTTGCTGTGCCCCCATTACAGAAGCCAGGACTACTCTTAGGAAAGCTGGTTTACTTTAAGTCATGCTAAAGGCAAAATATGTAACACTATGATGAGATTCTGAACGTCTTTCCTTCCCAGAATTCCTGACGCCTGGCAGAGACCCTGACAGAGTGCAGAGTGCTTTGTAAGTTCACCCACTTCTCTGCATTGTTCAGAAACATGCCTTTTCCATTTCTTTCTGTCTCTAATCTGAGTATGTTTTATCTAATATGTTGAGCTTCATTCTTCCTCTAAAGCCATCTTCCCCACCATTTGAGTTACTCTTATCATGAAGAAGGAATGATTTCCACACCAATTTTATTCAAATGCTGTGGCTTTTCCCTTCTCCATTCACCTCCTCCAGGAAGCTGCAGAGATTTACCTGCTCTGGGGAGTTTCTGTACAGCTCTAAAAAAAATTGTCCTCTCTGAATAAATTTTGACTTTGCTTAACTTTCAAACTTTCCTTCCCTTCGTTCTAAATCTTTAAATAATTTAAAAACAAAAGAAAGTTCGGGTACAGTTTTATTAGGCAAGTAAATTATAAATCTGGTAGCTGCCAGAGGAGAGAGAAAGAAAGGAAGAGAGGAAGCCATGTCTTTATTAAAGCAGGCATGTTTTGTTCAGTAATGGATGTCAGTAATCATGGCAAGCAAGAAGATGCAAAGCAGAAGATGGTGTTTCAGAGACAAAGAGGCAGAACGCACGGTTTGAATTTGGCCATGGTCCAAAAGAACAAGAGATAAAGAGAAGGGAAAGGTATTCTTTAACACAGAAAGGCAAGCAAGCTCTGCAGTTCTACAAGATTGAGTGTCTCAGCAAGAGTCAGCAAGCCTTGCCTCTGAGGGCAGAGCTTCCAGGGAAGACAAGAACACTCTCATAGCCCGTCTTAAGATAGACTAGCTAGATTAACTCATGCATTTATTTCTTTGTTTTTACACTTCAGATTTTATTCCCCTCCTGTCTCCACATAGATGTCCTCACCTTACCCACCCCATCAGACCATCTAAACTCCCTGCAGCCTCCAGTCTCCCGATGGTTAGGTGCATCTTCTCTGACTGAGTCCAGAGGAGTCCTCTGCTCTGAGGACTGACAGAGGACTGAGACCCGGCAGTCCTCTGCTATATATGTTAGGGGCCTCATATCAGCTGGTGTACGCTGCCTGATTGGTGACCCAGTGTCTGAGAGATCTCAGAGGTCCAGGTTAATTGAGACTGATGGTCCTCCTGCAGGGTCACCCTCTTCCTCAGCTTCTTTAAGCTTTTCCCTAATTCAACCGCAGGACACAACAGCTTCTATTGATTGGTTGGGTGCAAATATCTGCATCTGACTTTCAGGTGCTTCTTGGGTCTTTTAGAGGGTGGTCATGGTAGGTCCCCTCTTTTGTGAACACTCCATAGCCTCAGTAATAGTGTCAGGCCTTGGTGCCTCCCCTTGAGCTGGATTCCACTTTGGGCCTGTTGCTGGACCTTCTTCTTCTTCTTCTTCTTCTTCTTCTTCTTCTTCTTCTTCTTCTTCTTCTTCTTCTTCTTCTTCTTCTTTTTTTTTTTTTTTTTTAGGCTCTTCTCCATTTCCAACCCTTCAGTTCTTTTAGACAGGGACAATTATGGGTCAGAGTTTTTGACTGTGGGATAGCATCCCTATTCCCCACTTGATGCCCTGTCTTTCTGTTGGAGGTGGGCTCCACAAAAGGGGGAGACAATAAGTAAGTAATGCTTGGAATAGCTTGAAATGTTGGTCTCTACCTTGTACGTTAGTTAGTTAATTAGTTAGTTTTGATCGGAAAGTAGTAGTTTTGACTTAGTATGACCTGATAAAATCCAGATATATCCACTTTTAAATTGGTGTTAAAATTTAGCTGGCAGGTCCTTCTATAATACAATCCAAACCTATCAACCTTCCTAACTTTACCATAGAGGTATAAAGTAAACTTTGAAAAGTGAACAGCTAAGCACAGGATACACAAAAGAGAGGAAAATGATTTTCATGTTGATTGAATATAATTGTTCACATAATTTAGACCCCAGATAAATGTAAATATTTGAAATTAGAGCTTCATGTATGATATTCCAATTCTAATTTACTTAGTCATTTCCAATCTTTGTATCCTTTGTTGGTAGACATATTTTCTCCATGTTACTAAAGAATCTCCACCCTGAAATTTTCATCTACTAATAGATTTCAAAGTGTGGTATGAAAAATACTAACTTATGAAAATCTAAATGTTCATGCCATATTTTCTTTTTAATATTTATCTTATGTATGTGAGAAAGTACACTGTTGCTGTCCTCAGACACACCAGAAGAGGACATCAGATTCCCTTTACATATGGTTGTGAGCCATCATGTGGTTGCTGGGAATTTGACCCAGGACCTCTGGTAAGAGCAATCAGTGCTCTTAACCACTGATAGGTCTTTCCAGCCCTTGTGCCATATTTCTTTCTTTCTTTCTTTCTTTCTTCTTCTTCTTCTTCTTCTTCTTCTTCTTCTTCTTCTTCTTCTTTTTTTATAAATTTAATTGGTTATATTTTATTTACATTTCAAATGTAATCCCCTTTCCCAGTTTTACGTTCATATCACCTATCCCATCCTTCCTCCATCTGCTTCTATGAGGGTATTTATTCAACCACCCACCACCTCCCACCTCCCCGACCTGACATCCCCCTACACTGGGGCATCAAGCCTTGGCAGGACCAACAGCTTCTCTTCCAATTGATGCCAAACATGGCCATCCACTGCTACATGTGCAGCTGGAGCCCTGAGTATATCCATGTGTACTCTTTCGATAGTGGTTTAATCCCTGGGAGCTCTGGTTGGTTGGTATTATTGGTCTTCAACTCCTTCAATCCTTTCTCTAACTCTTCCATCAGGAACCCTGTTCTCAGTTCTATGATTGGCTGCAAAATGTGCCTCTGTATTTGTCATGCTCTGGCAGAACCTCTCAGAAGGCAGCTATATCAGGCTTCTGTCAAAATGCACTTCTTGGCATCAGCAATATTGTCTGGGTTTGGTGGCTGTAAATGGGCTGGATCCCCACATGGGACAGAATCTGGATGGCCTTTCCTTCAGTCTCTGCTCCAAACTTTGTCTCTATATTTCTACCTGAGAATATTTTCCCCCTTCTAAGAAGAATTGAAGCATCTGCACTTTGGACAACCTTCTTCTTGAGATTCCTGTGATCTGTAAATTGTATTTAGGGTAACTCCAGCTTTGGACTAATATTTACTAATCAGTGAGTGCATACCATGGGTGTGTTTTTTTGATTGGGTACCTCACTGAGGATGATATTTTCTAGTTTCATCCATTTGCCTAATAATTTCATGAAATCATTGCATTTTAATAGCTGAGTAGTACTCCATTGTGTAAATGTACTACATTGTCTGTATCCATTCCTCTGTTGAAGGACAACTAGGTTCTGTCTATTATAAATAAGGCTGCTATAAACATAGTGAAGCATTGTATCCTTGTTGTATGTTGGAGCATCTTTTGGGTATACGGCCAGGAGTGGTATAACTGGGTCTCAGCTGTGTCCAATTTTCTTTTTTTTTTAAATCACGTTTAGGAGTTCTCTGGTGGAATTTTTGGGGTCACATAAGTATACTGTCATATCATCTTCTTCCTTTCTAATTTGTATCCCTTTGACTTCCTTTCGCTGTCTAATTACTTTGCCTAGGTCTTCAATTACCATATTGATTAGGTAGGGAGAGAGTGGGCATCCTTGTTTAGTCACTGTCAAGTTTCTCTCCATTTAGTTTGATGTTGGCTACTGGTTTAATGTATATTGCTCTTACTATGGTTTAGGTATGGGCCTTGAATTCCTGATCTTTCCAAAACTTTTAAAATGGAGGGGTGTTGCATTTTGTCAAATGCTTTCTCAGCATCTAATGAGATGATCATGTGTGGTTTTTTTTTTCTAAGTTTGTTTAGATGGTTTATCTGATCCTGATTTAACTTTGGTACCTGGTATTTGCCTAGAAACTTGGCCATTTCATCCAGATTTTCCAGTTTTGTTGAATATAAAATTTTGTATTAGGATCTGATGAATTTTTTTTTACTTCCTCAGTTTCTATTGATATGTCTCCCTTTTCATTTCTGATTTTGTTAATTTGAATACTATCTCTGTGCCCTCTGGTTACTCAGGCTAAGGGTTTGTCTATCTTTTTTATTTTCTCAAAGAACCAACTCCTAGTTTTGTTGATTCTGTGCATAATTCTTTTTGTTTCTACTTGGTTTATTTTAGCCCTGAGTTTGAATATTTCCTGCTGTCTACTCTTCTTAGGTATAGTTGCTTCTTTTTGTTCTAGAGCTTTTAGGTGGCTGTCAAGGTGCTAGTGTATTTTCTCTCCATTTTTTTTTTAAGGCATTCAGAGATTTTCCTCTTAGCACTGCTTTTGTTTTGTTTCATAATTTTGGGTATGGTGTACCTTCATTTTCATTAAATTCTAGAAAGTCTTTCTTTATTTCTTCCTTGACCAAGTTATCATTGAGTAGAGCATTGCTCAGTTTGATGTGTATGTAGGCTTTCTGTCATTTTTGTTGTTATTGAAGACCAGCCTTAGTCCACTGTGTTCTGATAACATGCATGGGATTATTTCAGTCTTCTTGTATCTGTTAAGGACTGTTTTGTGACCAATTATATGGTAAGTTTTGGAGAAGGTACCATGAAGGGCTGAGAAGAAGATATATTCTTTTGTTTTAGGATAAAATTTTCTATAGATATCTGTTAAATCCATTTGTTTCAAAACTTCTGTTACTTTCACTGTGTCTCTGATTAGTTTCTGTTTTCATCGTCTGTTCATTTATGAGAGTGCAGTGTTGAAGCCTCCCACTACTATTGTGTGAGGTGCAATGAGCTTTAGTAAGTTTTTTTTAGTTTGTTTTTTTGTTTTTTGTTTTAATTAATGAATGTTGGTGCCCTTGCATTTGGAGTACAGATATTCAGAATTGAGATTTTTATCTTGGTGAATTTTTCCTTTGAGGAGTTTGATGTGTCCTTCCTTATCTTTTTTAATAACTTTTGGTTGGAAGTTAATTTTATTTGATATTAGAATGGCTACTCCAACTTGTTTCTTGGAACCATTTGCTTGGAAAAAAAAATTTCCAGCCTTTTAGTCTGTGGTAGTGTCTGTCTTTGTGCCTGAAATGTGTTTCTTGTATGCAGGAAAATGCTTAGTCCTGTTTATGTATCCAGTCTGTTAGTCTATGTCTTTTTTATTGGGGAATTGAGCCTTTTAATGTTGAGAGATATTAGGGCTCAATGATTGTTGTTTCCTGTTATTTTTGTTGGTAGAGCTGGAATTATGTTTGTGTGGCTGTCTTCTTTTGGGTTAGTTGAAAGAAGATTACTTTCTTGGTCTTTGTAAGGTATGGTTTCCCTCCTTGTGTTGGAGTTTATTTATTTATTTATTTTTCTATTATGCTTTGTAAAGATGGATTTGTGAAAAGATATTGTATAGATTTGGTGTTTTCATGGAATATCTTGATTTCTCCATCTATGTTAATTGAGAGTTTTGATGGATATAGTAGCCTGGGCTGACATTTGTGTTCTCTTAGGTTCTGTATGATATCTGCCCAGGATCTTCTAGCTTTTATCGTTTCTGTTGAGAAGTCTGATGTAATTCTAATTATTCTCATTTGACCTTTTTCTCCTTACTGCTTTTAACATTCTTTCTTTGTTTTATGCATTTTTCATTTTGACTATTATGTGACTTGGGAAATTTCTTTTCCAGTGCAATCTATTCAGAGTTCTGTGGGCTTCTTTCATGTTTATGGGCATATCTTTCTTTAGGTTAGGGAAGTTTTCTTCTATAATTTGGTTGAAGATATTTACTCGTCCTTTAAGTTGGTGAATCTTCACTTTCTTCTATACCTATTATCCTTAGGTTTTATCTTTTCAATGTGTTCTGGATTTCCTGGATGTTTTGGGTTAAGAACTTTTTGTACTTTGCATTTTATTTGACTATTGGGTCAATGTTTTCAATGGTATCTTCAGCCCCTGAGATTCTCTCTTCCATCTCTTGTATTCTGTTGGTGATGCTTATGTCTAGGACTCCTGATCTCTTTCATAGGTTTTCTATCTCCAGGGTTGTCTCCCTTTGTGATTTCTTTATTGTTTCTATTTCCATTTTTAAGTCCTGGATGTTTTGGTCAATTCCTTCACCTGTTTTCTCATGTTTTCCTGTAATTTTCTAAAAGATTTTTATGTTTTATCTTTAAGGGCTTCTACCTGTCTACCTATGTTGCCCTGTATTTCTTTAAGAAAGTTATTTATAACCTTCTTAAAGTCCTCTAACATCATCATGAGTTGTGATTTTAAATAAGAATCTTGCTTTTCCAGTGTGTTGGAGTATCTAGGACTTGCTATGGTTTGGGAATTGGGTTCTGATTATGCCATGTAGCCTTGGTTTCTGTTGTTTATTTTCTTGGACTTACCTCTCACCATCTTATCTCTGGTGTTAGCTGGTCTTCCTGATTCTGACAGTGGCTTGATCCACCTGTAAGTCTGTGTCAGTACTACTAGGGGACCAGTTTTCTACCAGCAGGGTCTGGGTAGAGTTAGCTGTGGCACAGGCTCAGCACAGAGTACATACAGAAACTAGAAGGATTCTGTTCTAGACTGCTCCTCAGTTCCTTTTTTCATGAGTGCTTCTCTTGGGCCAGGAATTTGAGCAGGGTGGTGGTCTCCCCTGTGCTCTCAGATGTGTCATTGCTCCTGTGAGATCAGCTCCCTCCCAGGGGGATCTGAGTATAGAGTGATTTAGCACTAGGTCAGCTTTAGGCACAGATGGAAACTGTAAGGCTCATACCATTTTTATAATGGCACATGGTAAGTGACAAGGCAAAGTTGGTCAAAGTTTGGTCATAGTACTAAAGTTTAATCATGGTTCCTCTGTCTCTTCCCCTTAAACTGTAAGTTTACTGTGAGTAGTATGTATTCATAGCAATATTTCTAAACCCAGAATGGCTAGCATAAATCATCAGTTCCATAGAAAGACATACTCATGAGGTCAGTAATCTAAAATGAAAATATTGGCATCAAACTTGCCACATATGCTCCTTTTCCCTTCCAAGGAAGATTAATTCTGCTCTTTATGTTAGTCATATAAATAAGGCTTTATAGGACTATAATAATGAAGATACCATGAATTGAATAGTTTTCAAAAATAAAGATCTATTCTCTTAAAATTAAAGGTCTGTAATTAAGATGTCAATAGTCATGGTCTCTTTTATGACTTCTAGTAGTTGCCAGAAAGCCTCATCATTCCTTGACTTATAGACTCCTTTTGCCAATATCCACCTCAATTGTCTTTTTTTGTATTCATTACTTATAGGTATGACCAAATACCTGACAGAAACAACTTAAGGAAGCTTACATTTGGGGTAGTATGGTCTATTGTGGCAGGGAAGAGATGGTAGCAAGGGCAACTCACAGCTTTTACAAGGGGAGTATGATACAGTTTGTTCATGTCTTAGTGAATCAGACAGCAGAGAACTTGGCCCAAAACTGGAATACCTAAAGGCCTATTTACATTTACCAACCCTCACCTCTTAAACATTTCACAGTCCCACAAAAGAGTACCTTTAGCTGTAGTCCATGTTTTCAGATACATGTTTGAGCCTGTAGGACATATTTCAGACTGAATTCTAACACATTCTATTTTTTCTGTGTCTTCTGTATCTAAATTTCTCTTCTCTTATTAGGTTGGTGGATTAGGACCAACATTAAGACTGACTTCACTATGTCTTTAAAAATTCTACCCCAAACAATGGCAGAAGTTAGAACTTGAAAATATTTTTCTAGGGGAACCACCTTAGTCACTAAAGGACACTAAATAAATTCACATTAAGAAGAAGCTGTACATATCTGGAAAAGAGGAAAGGGAAGAGATAGGCAGAAAGATGACTCATTGGTAGATATAGAAAAGTAAGGAGTAAGATGAATGAGCATGATTTTAAGATGCACTGTCTTGAGTACCATACTGTAATTCTGTTTATGCATTGGTTCTCGCCTTTCTAATGCTTTGACCCTTTAATATATTTCCTCATGTTGTGGCAATCCCCCACCATAAAATGTTTTTATTGCTATTCCATAATTGTAATTTTGTAATTTGTAATTATAAATCATAACATAAATATCTTAATTTTCCTATGGTCTTAAGTGATACCTGTGAAAGGGTTCTTTGATCCCCTGACCCTGTCCCAAAGAAGACTGCTCACCAGTTGAGAGCCACTGTTTAGTGTTTATTCCAGAGACTTCTAGGTTATAAAAGTTAAACTATCTTCTAAAACTTTCTTCAGACAGATTTAAGATTATTTAAGAAACTTTGGTTTTTTTTTTTTTTTTTTTTGTTTTGTTTTGTTTTTCAGGAAACATCTCAATAGTGATCTAATATTATTTATTGTATATTAAATACAATAAAAACTAATGTTTGCAATAAAGAAAGTTTAATTGTGGGGCAATATCTATCACTACATTTTAAGTTTTGCCATTATGCAGAAGCAGACACAGAATATAGCAAAGACAGTGCTACTGTGTTAACTTTGCCAAAGATGCTCATCATGAAGTTTCTTGTTTATATTTTGCAAGTTACAAAACACTGAATCAACACCATGAACCTGATGATTCCATAATTAATCAATTATTTTAATTTATTTTAATATAAAACATAATTGTCTTATACAAAATGCTGTTTGAGGGCAAAAGATATTTTTCTAAAATATTATACAATCATTTCATTTTAATTAACATCCCTACAAACCTCCATCCATTCAGTTATTTATCCATTCAGCAATATGTTTGAAATCCAAAGTCTGTTAGGAACAGTTCACTATCTCCTTATGTTAGCAGAATCTGCTGGAATAAATAAATATTTTCACTCATAGAAATGCATAAAGAAAATATTATAAAAATAGATGGAAAGATTGTATCTATGCATGAATATATTCATATATATGAATATATCAATAATGGCATACACTTTTAAGTACATCTTTAAACTCTGGGATTGTGTACACGTACTATTTTTAATGTGGGGTATGGAGACAGAACTCAGGACCCCAGGTGTGCAATGTTTTCTCAGGCCTCTTCATATATTAAATATTTATAAATTGTACATAAAATCTCTTTTGTTTTTATGTTTGCTTTAATGTTTAATTTTTTAATTGTCTCTAATATGAGATGTTAGCCTTGTGGTTCTGGTGAAATGATGAGCCTCATGTCTAATGATGGCTGCAGACAGCTATTAATCTGAAGACTTAGAATACAATTTGACAACATGAACATTTAGCAAACCAATACTAGTCTATGTAAAAAGGATCATATAGTTTCTCAAGTATATGGGTAATGGAACGTCACTATTATTTTCTAAATAATAATGTTATCTTCCTTTTTGTAATTCTATGCTTCTGCATAAAAGAAAACTGACCATCAATAACTCTGGAAGTGAGATAGGAGTGTTCTTGAAATAGGGGACCAACCATATGTGTACATTTATTATCAGACTTGGGCTGAAAGAAAATTTAATAACAGTGATCATATCTGAATAAATGAGAGAATACAAAAACACAGGGCAGGAGATGGGCCAGTTACTTTTCTGTTGTTGTGATAAAACATTATGACGAAAAGCAATTCAGAAAAAAAGTTTGCTTTGGCTTATGGCTCCAGGAAGATAAGAGTTCATCACAGTCAGGAGTTATGGCAGCAAACACAGCAGTAGGAAGAAGCAAAGGGTTTACATCTTAATCATACACATGATGTGGGGATCTAGAACTGGAAGTCCAGCAAGGATATAAGCCCTCAAATTCTATGCCCAGTGACTTTCTCCAGCTAGGGACAAAAAAGTTCAAATACATGAGCTGGTTGGAGACACTTCCTATCCAAAACACCACAGTGTAGAGGCAAAGATGATGCTTTTTGTTTGTTTGTTTGTTTTTTTAAGGAGGGAATAAAAATTTTTTTTGGCTAAGAATTCTCCTATAATGTATCAGAACAAAGTTTAAAACTGAATGATGGAGTAGTAAATTTCAGCAGAAGTAGATAAAATAATTCCACAGTATTCTTTCCTCTTTATTGGTGCTGTCTTGAGTTTGACCATTCACAAAGAGCTTCATTTGAAAATGCATGAGAGATGAAAGGACTATCAATGAATAATAATAGCTTATATGAGAAATGATTTGTGCTTTTTAACATGCTTTCATGCAATCTATTTTATTGCATCTTTACAAGTACCTCTTAAATGTTCACAGACTAAGTATCATTTTCTTTTCTAATTTTATTCATTATATTACTAAGTGATGAGCAATTTAATGTGGCATGGATTATGTTCTTTTGATGTCAACTACAGCATTGCCTTTCAAAGTTGTGCACTGCAGAATCATTTTGATGGCATTCAATTAATATATTTTAAAATATTATAGAATATAATAATGAAATATTAGAGTCTATCAAATTCAAAGAGTTAATTTTATTTTTTGAAATTTTGTATTTCGTGTATATGTGAGCAAGGGTCACAGTGAAATAATGAATTTATTGTTGAGCAGAGATAACCTTTTTAATTTAGAAAAGTATAGATTTATTGTTGTATTTTTCTTTTATTGAGCATATACTCTTTTGTCATACAATATATCCTGATATAGTTTTCTATCCCTCTACTCTTCCCAATTCCTCTCCACCTCCTCTTCCCTAGAAATTCATTCCCTTTTTGTCTCTCATTAGAATAGAGAAGGCTTCTAAGGTATAACCACCTGATAGAACAAAATAAAAGATAATTAGATGAACCAAAAAATATATCACAACAAGACATGCAACACAACAAAAAGAAAAAGTCCCATGAGCATGCACAACAGTCAAAACCTTCTTACAGTCCGGAGTCCCATAAAAATACTAAGCTAATAGCTATAATATGTATACAGAGAATCTGATATAGACCCATTTACCTGGCCGCACGCAGAAGGTTCATGTATTTTGTTGATTTTGTCAAACAGCTAATTCTTTGTTTCATTGATTCTTTGTATAATACTCTTTGTTTCAATTTCATTAATTTCAGCCTTCAGGTGGATTATTTGTGCTGTTTATTCCTTTTGGATGTGTTCATTCTTTTTTCTTTATAGCTCTTAGGGTTGCTATTAAATTGTTAGTATAAGTTCTCACCAATTTTTAATATAGCATATAGTGCACTGAGCTTTCCTCTTAGCGTCACTTTCATTGTGACCCATAAGCTTGGGTATGCTGTGTACTCCTTTTCATTGAATTCTAGAAAGTCTTTCATTTCTTTCTTCATTTCTGTCTTGACTGATTTTTCATTCAGTAGAGAGTTGTTCAGTTTCCATGAGTTTGTAAGTTTTCTGTTGTTTCTGTCATTGATATCTAGCTTTAACCCATGGTGGTCTTATAGAATGCAGAGAGTTATTTCAATTTTCTTGTATTTCTTGCTGCATGCCTTGTGTCTGGGTATGTAGTCAGCTTTGGAGAAAGTTCCAAGAGGTGCAGAAGAAATACATCTTTTGTGATGGGTAAAAATGTTTTTTAAAAAATTTGTAGAGCCCTTTTGGTTTATAACATCTATTAAATCCAATATTTCATGGTTAGTTTTTGTCTGGATGACCTGTCCACTGTTGAGAGTGGACTATTGAAGTCTCTCATTATCAGTGTATAAAGGTCAATATGTGCTTTAAAACATAGTGTTTCTTTTACAAATGTGGGCACCCCTTTGTTTCAGGACTAGATATAAAGAGATAAAATGTCATTTTAGTGTTTGCTTCTTTTGATGAGTTTGCAGAATCCTTCTCTCGTTTGTTTAGTTTTGGTTTGAAGTTTGTTTGTTAGATGTTAAGATAGCTACCATTTGATCCCTTCCATTTGCTTGCAATAACTTTTTCGAACCCTTTACCCTGAGGTAATGTCAATCCTTGAAGTTAAGGTTTATTTCTTGGATGAGGCAGAAAGATGGATCCTGTTTTTGCATCCATTCTGATAGTCTGTTTTGTTTTGTCTTTTAACTGGGGAATGAAGACTGTTGATTGATATTGTATATTTTGATGTTGGTGATATTGGTAGAAAAGTTGGGTATTTGTTTGGGCTAGGAGCATGTATGGATGTTCTTTTAATTTTGCCCATGCAGGATTATTTACTCCCTGTGTTTTCATTGTTATAGTTAATCTTCTTGGGTTGGGGTTTTCTTCCTAACACAATTGTTAGAGCTGGATTTATAGATAGATATTGTTTAAATTTAATAGAATTGTTTGTCTTATTTCTTCCATTGGTTGTTATTGAAAGGTTTTTGGAGGCAGTAGTTCTATCTCTTTGAATCATCCAATATGCTATTTTTGAATATGACTTTTCAAAACTGGATTATAGTATGTAGCACCTTTCTTAATCCTTCGATTAAAATAGTTTTTAACAAAGATCATCTCTTAATATATTCCAGGACCATAACTCTATATTTGTTACACATACAACAGTCTAGGAAATAATGTCTTCATATAACTGAGTGAAATCTTGATATGATTTAGTAACAAGAAATAAAATACTGATTAGGAAATGTTTCTTTTCCTTGGCCACATTTTTTAAAGTTGGTATCTCCTGCCCTCGTTTCCTGTTTACTTCATAACTCACCTAATCACCCTCCACTTGTCACTATATCCCAGCCTCCAACTCCAGCAGGCACCACCTGCTAAACCAAAGACTATGCCTGCCAGAAAACCAGGTACAATGTCTACAGAGCCCCCTCCTCTCTTTTTGTTCCTCCAGACCCAATCCCCATTCTCAACCTTAGGACTGCAAAGAACACCAGCTGAAGCCTTCACCCTCACCTCCTACCCATGTCTTTTATGGATCCCAAAAGCCATCTCCTCATGATCTCCCTGCCCTCAGTCATTGCTATATCCCAGCCTTCAACATCAGCAGGCATTCAAACTAAACATACCAGTTGAACAGGCCAGGAAAACAGGCAACATACAGCTATCAGCCTCTTCAAAAATCCAGAAAGGAAACAGAAACCAAGAAACAAAGCACTCATTCAACCAAGACAAATCCAGAAATGACCACCTAGACCAATAATCTAGAGATATGGATGAAGCATGCTAAGGCCAGCTTTGCGTTTGTCCCAGACCTCTGTTTATTTTGCTACCAAATACCTCTCTCACAGTCAGCTGCAAGCCTTCCTGTTTACCCTTTTCAGTGTTCTCTTGACTGCACTCTTTTAACCCTGACATTTGTATATAACATTTTTCAGAAAAAAAAAAACTTATATCTAAGAATCCCATCTAACCATGAAAATAAGATCCTAAAAGCTTTTAGAGAGATTTATATATCAATATTTAATGTATTTAAAGTTTACATCAGATTCGAAAACATGTTTATTCATCTATTTTAAAGCAGCTTGCTGATGTTTTTTAAAAATTGTAATGTTTCAAAAATGAAAAGAGATTAGTGAGATGTAGTATTGCTGCAGTTTTGCAAGTCTCATTAATATCTGGCTGAATAGAAGTACTGAGGTTCTTAGCCCTGGGGATATAAGTCAATGGTAGAATGCTTGCCTATCATTTGCAAAACTCTGGATTCAAACACTGAAGTAAATAAGGTAGGAGAAAAAAAATAAAAGAAAGAAAGAAAGGAAAGAATGAAGGAAGGAATAGAAAGAAGGAGGAAGAGAGGGAAGGAAGGAGGAGGAGGTTAGACAAGAAGTGGTCTGTGGTTGACCCATAGCCTGTTTACAGGACTCGTGTACTAGTGCTTTTGTTGAATAGTTAAGTAAGTGATATGATGGTACAGATCAGAAGTCAAAGAGTCACTCTCTGGTCTTCTCACCTCTTAGTGTCAATCCCTGGTCAGAGAGACAGGATCCTCTGGTACTGAGGCAAAACAACCCTGTGACTCAAACTGAACACAGAAATACCAAAGAACTATATACACAGTGCATGTATCTTAAAATACAGGTTGAAGAGCAACCACAGAGCACGTGTAGACACAGAGAGACACAGAGAATATGTCTGGATCAGGGAATATACTCAAATCTGAGAACTGTGGGTTATAATTAAAGCATGATTTAACAGAGAACCCATTTATAGTGAGATATTCATTTCTCAGAAAGTATTCCACAGTAAAATAAAAATCGTTCTTTGCACGTTGCAAATCTTGAAAACTATTCAGGATTTGTAGCCCACTTAGCCTACATAGCTCTTTGTTTTATATATATATATATATCAGTTCTTTCAGCCATCATAAAAATAATAACTATATTCAAATAAGTTCAATAAATATGCATTATTAAATTTAAATTTTATGACAGAGATTTTGGTTACTTTTCATGTTTTAAGAAGCATAAAATACATGAGTGAATATTTACAATAATGTTTTCCAAAGAACTCATAGAAACTATCTAAAGGGGATTATTTCTTTGGCATGGAGAACAAAATGAATGGCTCTCAATTAAATAAGCACAATATGTCAGAAGATGTTTTTCTAATTAAGCAACAATTAAATGGGATGCAAAACAAGATAGAATGTTGGAAACATCCAAAGAAACAAAAACTAAAACAAAAAAACACAAACAAGTCTCACCTCTCCTCTGATTACCCCTAAGCCATGACACAGTTGGTAAGTAGATTCACTGATGAAATCTTGCAGTTATTCTGAGAAACTCATTGGGAAAGTCCAGCTGTGATACCCTGTCTGCCATTGATGCTGGATGACTAGCCTTCCCAACCTGAAGCACATTCAATCATCTGTCTTCCAACTCATGATCTATAGGACTCATGGAGATTTTGTTTACTGTTTAGTATTTTATGGTTGCCAAAATTACAGAACACTTGGCTTAAAATTCAAAAGTCATATTTATATATATATATAAGTAAAACTTTTTTATCACCTTTAATCTTCATGTACCCAATGGATGTTACTAATTTATTTTGTAAAGGCTGGAGTTTCGGTTTTTTGGTTGTTGTTGTTATTGTTTTTGCTGCTGTTTTGTTTTGTTTTTGTTGTGTTTTTTTTTTAAGATGTGAGATCAGGGGCTGGTGAGATGGCTCAATAGTTAAGACAGCTGGTTGTTCTCCAGATTACCCAAGTTTGATTTCCACCGCCCACATGGTAGCTTACAACCATCTGTGACTCTAGTTTTAGAGCATCTGGTGCCCTCTTCTGGCATCCAAAGGGCACTTGGTACACAGATATATATATATATATATATATACGGGCAGAAGGCCTATATGCACAAAGTAATAAAATTAAAAATCAACAGTATATATGAGATCCTATCTCTATAATAATTTCTCCAAAACAGACTATTCATGAAAATACCACATAAATGAAAGGGGAGAGTACTAACTGGCAAACACCTTCCTGGTTGAGTATACACAATTCTAAGATCTAACACCATAAAATAAGCTACACATTTCTGTATTTTTATATAAAAATAACAGTACTTGTACTACTTTTGTTCAATGTTAGAGTTGAGCTAAAATCATGAGATTTATACATGTTGCATCCAGAAGCTTTTGCCATGCATACAGTTTTCTCTAATACAAATAGGCCACAGTTTAAATTGCTGACCAATACATTCTATACTACTTTCTTTAGTCTATTATCACAAAGCATGGGATAGTTTTTTAAAAGAATATATTTTCTTTCACGGTTCTGAAAGCTGGAAGTCTTAAGACCATGAAGTCAGTAGATTTAATGTCTGCCATTCTTCTTCTTCAAAGATGCCACCTTATGATTGCATGCTCACCAGGCAGAGGAGTTAGTTTTAATTCTCTTATGAGGGCACTCATCTCATTTGTGAGGCTGCCCACCATTTTCTTGTCCCATCACAAAGGTCCTGCTTACTAATCCTATCTTCTGAAGAGATGTAATCTCAACTAATGAATTTTAAGGGTCAAATCTTAAAACCTTGAGAGCATGTGGGTTATTTCTAGTTTCATATAAAACAATATTTTGTACTTTCTTTTCAGTGGTACATATTGGCATGTTTGGTTTTGGTTCTTTTTTATCGAAAAGTTGAATCACTGATCATAGACCACGTGAATCTTCAATCTTAGTAGATGATTGCAAATACCTTTTCCCTTTATTTTACCAGCTTACAAATCTACAAAAGCTATTGCAGCTTTTCACTCTACATACCTCACAAACCTTGGTTCTCTCTCTCTCTGTGTCTCTGTCTCTCTGTCTCTCTCTGTCTCTCTCGGTCTCTCTCTCTCTCTCTCTCTCTCTCTCTCTCTCTCTCTCTCTCTGTGTGTGTGTGTGTGTGTGTGTGTGTGTGTTTGTCTGTGTTTGTGTCTCTGTGTTTCTGTGTGTGTGTGTGTGTGTGTGTGTTTGTCTGTGTTTGTGTCTCTGTGTTTCTGTGTGTGTGTGTGTGTGTGTGTGTGTTTGTGTGTGTATTTTGTTTTGTTAGTGTGTGATGTGTTCTTACTATTATTGGGAAATTAATGTCCCTAATACTAACTACCTTGAATACCTCTTCCTAGGTTTATGAGTCTTTAGACTTCTAAAAGTGGTTGTTCAACTCTCTCAAACTTCACAGGAGCATAGTAAAAGTGACAGTTTCTTAAAATTTCCTAGAAAATGTTAATTTTTTCCAAATGATTGAAGAAGGCCATATTAGAAATAAGTAAATAGAGAATAAACTACCTGGAAAATATGTAAGAAAAAACAATGGTACTTAGAAATAAGTATGAAACAAATAAAGGAAACATACAGTACAAGAAAAAAGACAATGTGCAGGGCTAAGCTCATCTATGCATACTTGGAGTCGTAGAAGAAGAGAGTAAGCAAAACCAATCACTGCTGAATTACTGACTGTGAATGTTCTGATACTAGTGTGCCATCCAGAAGCACATTGAAAAGCGAATGAGATGGATCACTGGGTAAAGGTGCTTGCTACTAAACTACAAGATTTGAGTTTGATCCCTGGAACCCATATAGTTGAAGATCTGGCTTCTGCATGTAAGTTGTCCCCAAGATACAATTCACAGACCACATGAAGCTCAAGAATAAAGACCAAAATGTGGATGCTTCAGTTCTTCTTAGAAGGGGGTACAAAACGTGAGAGGTAGGATGTGGAAAGGGGAAATGGGGTCAGGATCAAATATGGGAGGAAACAGGGATGATATACAGAGGGTCAGGGATTTGAACAGAGCTGTGTAGCAATGGGGGATGGGTAACTGGTTGTAGCTATCAGCAAGTCCCAGATGCTAAGATAAAAAGAGACTCCCAGGAACCAAGAGGGATGAGATTAGCTGAAAAGTCCAGCAAAGAGGAGGGAGAATTGGTAGAGACCATATCCAGAAGTTAGGGAAGGCCCCAGTTGGGGGATGGGGCCACCCACTCATCTTCAAATATTTAACCCAGAATGGCTCCTGTCTAAAGGAAATATGGGGACAAAGTGTGAAGCAGAGACTGAAGGAAAGGCTATCCTGAGACTGCCCCACCTGGGGATCCATCCCATATGCTGACACCAAACCCAGACACTATTCCAGATGCCAAGAAGTGCTTGATGACAGGAATCTGTTATAGCTGTTGCCTGAGAGTCTCTGTCAGAGCCTGACAAATACAGAGGCAGATACATGCAACCAACCATTGGTCTGAGCACAAGGACCCTAGTGAGTAGTTAAAGAAGGGACTGAAGTAGATGGAGGGGTTTTCAACACCATAGGAAGAACAACAATATCAACCAACCAGATGCCCCTTCCCCCTGGATCTCCCAGGGACTGAATCACCAACTAAAGAGTACACGTGGAGAAACCCATGACTCCAGCTGCATACATAGCAGAAAATGGCTTTGTCTGGCATCAATAGGAGGAGAAGACCTTAGTCCTATAAAGGCTTGATGCAGAATGCCTGAGTGTTGAGTGGGAGTGGGTGGGTGGGGGAGCACCCTCAAAGAAGCAGGGGGAGAGAGAATGAGATAGGGAGGTTTCAGAGGGAAAACCAGGAAGGGGGACAACATTTGAAATGTAAGTACATAAAATATCCAATAAAATAAATAAATAAATAAACACCCACCATGAATCTGATTGTTAACAATTAAATTTGCCTATAGCCAAAAAGAGAATTTTTTAAAGGCCAAAAGAAAAGACACTTTATATTGTTAAAAAAGCCAAAACCATCTGGATGGCTTCTCAGCACAAAACACAGGAGGCATATGATGGATGGACATCTGTTAGGCACTGGAAGAAAGTCATAGATGACAGAATGTTCTATTTCTACTGCAAGAATGTGGACTGGGCACTTTAAGAAAACAAAAGACGAGAGGATATTTTACCTTTTGCCTTTCAGGAAACATGTAAGATTATTTTGTGGAAAATGTTTAATAAGCACGGTATCTGTGTTCATTGTTGAGACACTGAAAGCTTAGGGGCAATACCTGAACATAGGTTGTTCTGGTGTCTTAACTTTAAAGAAGTTTAAAGAACATCCAGTCAGGTTCCAAAGTCAGAGGTAAAGAAGACCACTGTGACCTGTGAGCTACAGACTATTCTTTTGGACTCTGACAGGGCCATCTGTCCTCAGACAGTTCATCTGACTACCCAGGTCTTTTGAAAGCCTTTATCTGTTGTCAGAGAAAGCTTTATACCAATTGCAAAATTTTTCTTTAGTGAATATATCATCTGCCTCTGATTTTTATTTCTTTTTAAAATTAATTGTTTTATTTATTTACATTTTAAAAGTCATCCCTCTTCCCAGGCTCCGCTCCATGAAATCCATTCCTCTTGGTCTCTAATAGGGTGTGCCCCACCCACCCACCCACTTTGGCTTCATCCCTCTAGCATCCCCCTCCCCTCCCACAAGTACCAGATAAGGCAATCCTCTATTACTTGTGTATCAGGAGCCATAGGCCAAACCATGTATCCTCTTTGATTTGTGGCTTAGTCCCTGGGAGCTCTGAGGAGTCCAGTTAGTTGATACTGTTGTTCTTCCTGTGGGGTTGCAATATCCTTCAGCTTCTTCAGTCCTTCCCCTAACTCTTCCATTGGGGTCCCTGAGTTCAATGGTAGGCTGTGGGTATTTGCATCTGTCTTAGTCAGGTGCTGGCAGAGCCTCTCAGAGAAAAACTATACTAGGGCCCTGTCTGTAAGCACATCTTGGCATCAGCAAGTGTCAGGGTTTGGTGTCTTTGGATAGAATGGATGGAATGATGGGACAGTCTCTGGACAGCTTTCCTTCAGCCTCTGCTCCATTTTTGCCCCTATAGTTCCTTTAGACAGGGACAATTGTGGGTTAAAAATTTTGTGACAGACAGGTGGGTAGCCCCATCCCTGCACAGGAAGACATGTCTATCTACTGGAGGTGGTCTCTTCAGGTTCTATCACTAGAAAGTCCCAGATGACAAGTATGCAACAGGGTCCCAGGACCCACTGGGGATGGCATTAGCCAAAATACCCAACAATGGGGCAATAGAATCTGAATTTTATTTCTTAAGAAAAACATTTAATTGTTTTTTTAAAAAAATGTAACTTTTCTTCATGATCCTCATCCCCATAAAGAATAACAGAAATCAAATAACATAAAGTCTTAAGGACCTTTGAGAAAATGTGCACAACTGTTTTTAAGATGAGAAATGCTGCAGGGTATATCATGTTGGGAGTAATGACCCAACAGAAAGAGAAAAATGGGATGAAAGTGAAATCAAGTATGCCACAAGAGCAAAGAACTTGATCCAGCAGGAAGCAAAGGGATTTGATGAATGATTGAAAGTGGGCCCACATGAAGGGACATCACATTTACATTTGGAAAATCCCATACTCAGATATAGACCCGGATGAAGATAAGGTGAAAGGTGTGAAGATGACTTCATACACCTGATTGGGTCTACTTATATTCCTGAGATTAGAAATCAAATTACATGCTGACCTTGGAGTGCAATGGAAATGGAGTGCTGGCTAAATATAAAAACAAAATGAGTGAAAGGTGAATTGACTATAAAGGTGTTAGGATTGATCCCCTGTGTGACAGCTGATATTTGTCACCCACACGTGTAGAGTGAGTTTCCGGTATCTTTGGTTTTTCTGTGTGCATCCTAATTCTGCTTCTGAGAGAGACAACAAAACTGGCCTCCCGAAGCCTCCTTTCTAGGTAATGTTGCCCGTTGAGGAAGGTGGAAGTGAACGTACTTGGGGTTTGAGGAGGGATAACAATGATCTAATTATAATAAAAAGAGTAAAAAGCTAGATGTCTACATGTAGAAAACTAAAATGGTTTTCTATATTTTACTGTACATAAAAATCAATTCAAAAGAGATCTAAGATTTTAATATACAATGCTGGACTTAGTCCAGCGGGAGAAAACACTTCATGTTCTAGCCATAGACAAGGTTTTCTGAGTAGTGTTCATAGCAAGAATTGGCAAATGGGATTGCATCAAAATTAAAAATCTCTACACAGCCAAAGAAACAACTCATGAACACGGAGCAAAGTGGGAGAAAATTTTTGCCAGCTACTCATCCAATAGGAGATTAATATACAGAAGGCATAAAGATATAAATTGTTTAAGCTCTAAAATATCAATAATCCAATCAACAAGAAAACATGAACTAAATGAACACTTTACAAGTTTTCCATACTTTCAGCCCTCAGAGAAATACAAACTATACCAAGATACCATCTCATCCACATCAGAATGCCTGGCATTGAGAAACAAAAAGCAACATGTGCTGATTACAATACAGGAACAAGACCTTATACATAACTAATAAGAAAATAAATTAGTGTAGGCACTGTGGAAACCAGTGCGGTGCTTCCTCAAGGAATAAAATGCAGAACTACCATGTGATACTTCTCTTGGACACCTACCTAAATAAATCAAATGCAGCACACACAGATGTATCTTAATACATGTGTTTATTGCAACACTATTATGGAATAAGCATAAATGTCTGTCAATGTGTAGATGTTTCTGTGGTGACAGGAATGTGTATAAAGCTCCGTGTTGTCATCTTCAGCAGCCTGAGGAAGGTCCCTTGATCTTGGATGGACCTTGATCCAGGTTAAAATTGTATCCTTGGATTTATCGGAGAAAGGAATTTTAGGATGAGCTTGGGGATTTCATCTCACTTGGACTGCTAAGAAAGTCTAATGAGCTCACAAGGTGGGTGCTAAAGAGCACCTGGCAATTTTATAAGTGATAAGGCCAAACTCTAGATCACAGGGAGTACAAAATATAGCATATTTTTAAAACAGTTTACAGACATATTTGAGATACCCAAAATATACCAGTCCTTAAGACTGGCTGATTCCCTTTTTAGTCAAAAATGTTTATATAGAAAAAGCAATATTGTCTCTTAGAGCAGTCTTTATACAGTGTTAATTATTCTATAATTCTTGCTTTTCTGCTGACAGGAAGATTCGACTACACTCTCCTATCCCCACCTTGAGAGCTTCTTTCCCTTCCTGTGTCCTCTTAACTCTCCTGTCTTCATATTCTGACTCATATGAATGAGAATATAGCATATACCTAGTGGAGCCACACAATGCAGCTGTGAGAATGAAGCTTGCAAGGTGTAGCTTGCAGGAAAAGTAAGGGAATAGTTGATCATCATGTTAAGTGAAATAAGCTCGTTTCACAAAGACGGTGTTTCTTATCACATGTAGAATTTAAAGAGGGAGAAAAGGATCTGAAGGTTGGAGAAGGAATATTAGGATGTGGAAAGGGGGTAGAGAGGACATAAAGCAGGGATAAATATGTCAATATATGTCATATACATTGCTTGGAAATAGTATAATAAAATCCATTACTCTGTATACATAATATATACCCATAAACTCCATATAAAAGAAAGAATGGGACTGAAAGTGAAGAGCTGTTTAATATAATTACTTAAATAACTGGGAAAGTAAAAGTCCATGTCAATGTGGAGTTAGTTATACTATTGGAATTTTTCCTGAGTATCATGGAGGAAACTGAGATCAGCTGCTTGTTTGTACAGAGATAATAATGGCTAATTAGGCAGAGAAGGGATAAGGTGGAAAAAACAGAGTAAAAGGGTGATAGAGATAAGTGCAGCTTCCACCCCCCCAAAAACCAAAGCAAACCAAACCAAATCAAACCAAACCAAACCAGGACAAGTGAACTGAAACACTGAAGGCAAGAGTTATAGGTTCATACCATTACAACTTTCAAAATCCAAAAAAACAATGACCAGGTCAAAAATGTCACCCTGGGAAGAGGCAGCAGAACTGAATTACACTAGAAGATTTAGAAGTGAGTTTCTGTAGGTCACCGTGGCTCAAAACTGCAGTGACTGCATTTTGATAATTAAGAATATAGTCATGTTTCAATTCTAAAGCTGTCAGTAGAGTTGCTATACTGAAATTAAAGCCTTAAATTCCCTAAGCACTTTGTGTATATCTATATATATAAAATATAAATCAAGTTGAATTTTTTTTAATTTGAAAGAATGATTTCTGTGATTTTTAATATTTTTAATTTATTCTTTAGTTACTTCACAGATGTATATGATGCATTTTGTCAATAACTACTCCATATTTTTTTCTGAGTATCACAAAAGTTTATTTAGCACAAAGTTTCATATGAAAATATAGACGACCTAATTCTACATCACAATCAAACAAGCCTTTGGGAAGTGATGTGGACACACTGCTGGACACTGGTCTGACTCTTGCCAAGGCTTCTACATGATGCTGCTGTTTCCTCTGGTGACTACCATTCCAATGTTGTTCTGTTGCCCACTGCCTGCCATCTCCCCACACCCATCAATCACAAGGCTCATAAAAGGATCAAAGTCCCACTGTATTCCTTGTACATGCCTGCCACTGTTTAATTTCAAAGATGACTTCTTGTCCATAAACTTCTTCAATTCGGAAGGGTAGGCTTTGCTCATGGCGACTCCTCAGCAGGCTTGGCACAAGGGTGAAGGAGCGATCAGCCTCAGAAATGGCAATATACACTCCTTAAATCCAACTTTCCAACACATCCTATATGCCCACAACACATCCCCTTCCAACTCCATATCCACCGCCCCTTTTCTAAGTCTATTGGTGTGTGAGGCATTCTCCCCAGAGGCATTCTCCCCAGAGCCATGAATCCTCCTAGGCTAACAGTAGGGTCTCATGTGCCTACCATTCTTTACTATGTGCAGACTCTTCCTTCACTGAATTTGGGTAGCCTGTAATTCTGGATTTCTACAAGGTCACAGACGATATTGAGCGCCTGTCTAAAAAACCTCATGGAACGGAAGACCTCATATTATCAAACCATGTTTATGATAGCTCAGACAGAAATTGGGGTTTTAAGTATTTTATTGTTCCTCCTTTGATCCTTGGAAAGTTGTGTTTCTCTACGAAGGATTAATAAAGTATGATAGATATCATTCCTCTGCTTGCATTGAATTAGCAAGTTTTTCAATTTTGGCTATTCCTAAATTCTACCTGGCTATTTCTGAGCTCCCAGCAACTGACTAATGTGAGGATAAACACAGGATTTCCAATTAACCAGTAACACATGCCAACATCCCTCTCTTTGATTCAACCACTGTTTGGATGTCTCTGTTACATTTCCAGGACAGACATGCAGTATACCAGTGTTCATAACTCTGAATCTATCTCAAGCAACTGCTATTATTTCAATAAAAATGTTACTAAAATTGGTCTTTCCATTTTGTATCCTTCTTAACAAAATCTGTAACTACTTGAAACCATGTGATTGACATCTCATTCTATTCAAAATTACTCCCTTTCTGCAAGCCTGAGCCATTGCCCTAGGAACAGGATTTGATATTTTAGTTCTCTTTAACTTATAGGCAGGAAGGAATGCTGACTGTTTCAAGCAAACATAGCTTTGACAAGCCATCTTTCTACCCAACCTACTCCAAGCATAGCAGAACCTTTAGAATTATGACTATTATTTTAAGTCAGAATATACTCGGATACCATAATAATGAGTCCCAGCATGAGTAGAACAATAATTAGGTTTGTCAAGGGTTAGGAAGAGCATACAGGTTATGTGGTAGAATGACCACATAGCATAAAGACTGCTGAACAAGAAGGATAAGCCAGGGCTCCTGTGAATCAGATAAATGCACAGCAACCCAGTAAATGATGAGATGGTTATACAACCAGTTGGCACTATCTTTAATATTATTCTTGTTATTCATTTAACTATATTTAACTTTTTAAAAAATTATTGAACAGTTTTATATATTTATATGAGTTGTCATCATTTTCAGTTGCAGTCCCCCCTCCCCCATCTCCCTACTTTCCCCACTGGAACCATTCTTTTGAACAAATGATCCCAGTTTTCATGGCTTCTTTTCATGTGTTTAACAAACATATAGTTACTTGCCTGGGCATTAGTGCATGTGTGTGTGTGTTTGGGGAAGGGATGTTTACTGAAGCGATGACAACTCCAGTGGCTACATCACTGGAGTAAATGAAACATCTTCCATTAACATCTATTATTGTCAATGCTGTCTCTGGGGAAGTTGGGGCTTCATGGGAAGCCCCCCCCCCCCACATCTATGATGAAATGTTAATGGGCAGTTCAACACTCAGATTGCATTGTGCCAAGAGGCAAAAGAATGTATCAGCTGAGAATAGGTCAGCAATAGGTCAGCAAAAAAGATGTTTCCTGAACATCACATAAACAATGAATGCACAAAATCACTGCAGGTTTAACCATATATAATTAAAGCACATATCTAAATCTTAGACAGGAGTTAGACTAATAAATATAAAAATATTCCAGATGGACAAGCTAGATGAGCTCTGTATAAAAGTTAAAGTAACAGGCAGGATTTAACTAATATCAACTAGTTCATATCCAGATTAAGCCCAACATTTCAAGGTATAAAGAGAGTAGACAGCAGTGACAAGGGTTCTACCCCATGTGACACTGAAGGTCTTTTTGTGTGTCAACATTGCTATATCCAGAGACCTTATGATCTTCTTGTTTTGTGTTTGTGTGTGTGTGTGTGTGTGTGTGTGTGTGTGTGTGTGTATACACAGTGAATTTGTGATGATGGTGTATATATGTGAATATGTGTTCATGCAAGTGCACATACTTGTATGTGCATGTGGAGCCCAGATGTTGGTGTTCACATCTTCCATTATTCTTCTCCACTGTATCTTTGAGACAGAAGCACTCAGAGGACTCAGAGCTCCGTGATTAGCTAGGCTGGCTAGCCAGTTAATACAGCTGTTGTGGATCCATACTTAGTTCCTCATCATTGCATGGCTAACACTTTACCAACTGAGGCAAATTCCCAGCCCATGATAATTTTTTTTTTACTTTGGATGATCTAGAAATAACCTTTTCACTTCTTTACCAGAAACTTGGTATAAATGGAAACTATGTGCAAGTAATTCTCAATGCAGGGTAAAACAAAAAGCATAGATGTGGAAGTTAACCAAAACCACAAACCAAATGCAAAGAGATAATTGTGCATTTATTATGCAAGGCCTATGTATCTCCTTTCTGTGAAAGATATTATGAATCAAGTATCTTTTGATGCTACATACTTCTAGCTATTTTTAAACACAAACTCTTCTTTATTATTTAGGTCTTCTACCTAATTACCCAAGGGTCTGTATTTTATGTCTTAGAATTGGGTTTTTTTTTTTCTTTACTAAGTATCTGTTTACTACCTACCTCACCATTGTGTCTCTTTTTATCCTGGAATGGATATAGTAAAAAAAAAAAAAAAAAAAAAAAAAAAAAAAAAAAAACCTTTGTCTCACTTTCTTCTGCCCTCTTCTGAGTGCTTGTTTCCTTTTGATCTATCTTACTCCCTATGCCAGAGTATTGATATTTTTGAGAAAAGGTCAGAGAGGTAGCTCTCTCTGCCTGGGTTTTTGAATTGGGCTAGTATGGTCATTCAGAAAACATTCAGAGTGACAATACACAAGATGGTACAAAAGATACACATAGGGCTAGAAGGGCTCTGTGTCCAGATGATTTACATTTTAGCTCTGGCAACTGTGAGGTCTTACTATTGTCCACCTTGCCAAAGGGGCATTGTATGCAGGAATGGTATTATCAGTGATGTGTTGTATAGCCTCCCAATAAAAGACATTAAATAAAAGAGTACATTTTTATTGGGTAATATCAAACCATTCACTTCCACATGCACTTGCTTTAACCAGCTTGAACAAATTAGTTATTCTCAGTAGATTACCCTCACTGTTAATTTTATAATAAAAGATTCTAGAGATGGCACATTACTATCACTGGCATTATAATTTTTATTTCAGAATCCTAGTAGCCGAATATTCATTATCTAATTGTAATTAAAATGCATGATTCTCTTAAGAACGCTTATAACTATTTAAATGAATATGAACTTTATTAAAGGGATAAAAGTGGAATATTAAAATTATTCCAAGAGGGTAAGTCTTATTCTTGAAAGAGTACAAATTTGCAGTGGCAAAAAAATTAAAATAGAATAAGGAAAGGCAACACAAAAGTCATAAAGTAGCAAGCAGACAGATCCCTGATGTGCTACGGTAGAATCTAAAGCGTTAATTAATCATATGGTCGTGGGTAAAATGAGCAACAGAAAAAGGAACCGAGTAAGCTCCTTGAGGACTGAAGTAAGGATCCATTTGCTTTGCTTTCCCCAAAGATAATTCCTTGGAATCCAATAGTAATGCCTTGGAACTTCCAAAACCCAACAAATACTTGTTGCATTAAAAATCTAAATGAATTCTTTCTCAAAGTTATAAGAATTTCACGAGTAATTTCCCAGCCAGTTTGTAGATGTGACAGTGGGACAACTTTATGGTTGGGCCTGGTTAAGATGCCTACTTTTCATTAGGACATTAATTTATATGCTCAAAAATTGCTCTTTTGGTTTTTTTTGTTTTTGTTTTGTTTTGTTTTTGAGATGATAAAGTTGTTCAGGTGCCACCCAAGCTCCAAAGAAGGGTAAGAGCCTTGATAAATTGCCTCTTTTGATTGTCTGTTATGAATTCTTTATTGTTATACAGAAAGGTCATCATTCTTCAATTCTTTTTTTTTTTTTTTTTGAAGGGGGTCATATGCTATACTTCCCTTATCCTGTTATTTCATTTTTAAAAATTATTTATTTACATCCAAATGCTGTCTGACCCCTGCTCCCAGCTCCCTTCACAGTGTTCTTTCTTCCCTCACTCCCCATCTCCTTTTTCTCTGAGAGGATAACCCTGCCCCAGGAATCCCCCTTTTCTAGGCCATCAAGTCCCTACAGGATTAAATACATCCTCTCCCACTGAGGCCAAACAAGGCAGCCCTCTTCTGCACATGTGCCTGGGGCTTCAGAACAGTAATGTATGCTCTTTTGTTGGTAGCTCAGTCTCTGGGAGATGCCATGGGTCCAGGTTGGTTGACACAGTTGGTTTTCTTGTGGGGTTGTCATTGCCTTTCGGGCCTTAAATCCTTCTCCTAGCTTCCAGTTCTTTACTATAGACATGGGAAGGCCATCCCTATCCAATTATTTAGTATGTATGTGGATAGATATAACTCACCACTCCTTTACTATATACATAGGGAGGCCGTCCCTCTCCAATTCCTTATTACACACAAAGAGAAGCAACCCCTCATTGCTTAGAAGGAACTGTAAATCAAAGACTTTTTTATATACATTATAGAATTGTATTTTAATCATGTTAATTATTGATACAAATGCTCATTGTGAGTGATGGTAATTAGTTTATGTTATATGGGTTCATGAGAAAGTGTGGTTGAGTGTCACTTAAGTAAATATTAATAATTTCCCATGTGTTAATAATATTAACTGCATGCTGACCATATGATAGGCACAATACTAAGTAAGTTGCAGTCAGAAAACTTGTTTACATTTCACCAAACATGTTTTGACAGGTGAGATAAGTGAAGAATTTCCTCAAAACAGAATACATATAAAGAAAGCACCAAAAATGAACAATGTTAGCCAAAAAATAAAATAAAATAAAATAAAACGGAAATCTGAGCAAGAATGAAAAATGTTACTGCATTGCCTCTCAGGTGACTGGAAGCCTAGATACAGGGAATTTGAGACCATAACTTGAGGTTCTATTTAAAGAAGAAACCAGAACTAGAAATATACATTGTCTAAGATCTAGGTGATAGGCTAGCAATATTTCTTCCTTCTGAGATGTACATATTGTAAATGGAAGCACACAATCTAATGGTGTACCTTGGTCAATTTTATATATTGGTCCACCTATAAAACCATCACTCAGATCAAGCTATGGACCCTAATCCTTAACTGACCACAGTACATTCCTCTAAAGAAAACTACGGTTCTGACTTCTGAGACAATAGATTGTGCCTGATTTTGATCAGCATGTAAATAGAATCACAGACACAAATTATTTTTTCTCAGTGCTATATTTTGGACTTGTCGTTATGTAAGAGTTACTTTAATGGTTGCCATAACAACACACCTGACGAATTAAAGTCTTACCATT
This sequence comes from Micromys minutus, assembly GCF_963924665.1. Taxonomy (NCBI): domain Eukaryota; kingdom Metazoa; phylum Chordata; class Mammalia; order Rodentia; family Muridae; genus Micromys; species Micromys minutus. The sequence goes on along the minus strand of NC_137953.1, from coordinate 33,932,011 downwards.
TGGCTTATATTTTGAAAGTATGGTCCAAGCACATCATCACGAAAAGGCACAGCTGCCGATGCATGAGACAGTTCATCCTATTTCACCTGCAGTTGGGCAGCAGAGAGATGAAAGGTGGTGCTCAGGCTTATTGTCTCCTTTGCATTCAATCTAAGAACCCAGGTCACAGAATGGCACTGCCCATGTGTAGAGGAGATAGTTCCACCTAAACAAACCTCATCTAGATCCTTCCTCACAAATATTACCAGATGTTTGTTTCCATGGTGATTCTAAAGTATATCAAGTTGACTACCAAAATTCCATCATATTTCATCATATTGCATGACTGTTTTCTATTACTATGTAAATGTCACAAATTTTTTGATCATTTATTGATCAAAAACTGAGATATATAGCTCCTCCCATTTGTGAAAGGAAAACAATTGATTTAATTGTTTGCATTAATAAAGCCTGGTAGTTAGATGACCCTAGTTGCTTAAGACATATATAGTCTGTTTTCATCATGTTTCTTGACAGTGTGATAAAATAGGTCTGGCAAAAACAGAATAAGGAGAAATAATTTTTTTCGATCAATTTCAGATGATTTAAAGTCAACATCTTTTGCCCTAACATGTTGGCAGTTGCAAGAGAGAGAGAAAAGATGTTCACTTCATGGCTATCCAGGAAGCAGAGAAAGAAAATAGGCAAGCAGGAGAAAGTCAAAGCAAAACATGGCCTCCAGAACTGTAATTCCAAGTGACTTCCTACAAAGTCCCACTTTATTCTCTTTATCAAGCTCCAATAGTGCCACCATATAACTAATCCATTAGAGTATTCATTAATTGATTCATTCATTAGGTCATAGCATCCATGATATAATTATCTCTATAGACATTTATATAGGCATACTCAGAGGTATACTTCACTAATTTACTAGGCATTTCTCAATAAAAACGAGTTGACAATCAAAATTAACCATCCCACTATTGTTGGTTGGTGGGAGTGAGCATAGGGTATTAGACACAGCCTTCATAATTAAGATGTTAAGAACATGCTGTCTTAGTCCTGTTTCTATTCCTGCACAAATATTATGACCAAGAAGTAAGCTGTGAAGGAAAGGGTTTATTCAGCTTACACTGCCACATTGCTGTTTATTACCAAAGCAAGTCAGGACTTGAACTCGGTAGGTCAGGAAACAGGAGCTGATACAGAGGCAAAGGGATGTCACTTACTGGCTTGATTCCCTTGACTTTCTCAGCTTGCTGTCCTATAGAACCCACATCCACCAGCCCAGCGATGGCACCGCCCACAATGGGCTGGGCCCTCCCACCTTGATCACTAGTTAGAAAATTCCTTACAGCTGGATTTTATGGAAGCACTTCCTCAACTGAGGCTTCTTTGTGAAAACTCCAGCTTGTGTCAAGTTGACACAAAACCAACCAGTACACATGCCAGTTTCTCTTTCTTTTTGCCCTTAATCTCATTTATTAGTTTGAAGATCTAGGAATGGTTTTCCACAAAGCTATATTTAAGAAGCCACTGCATACCAAAAAAATGCTTTGTAGACAGCCATGATGCTGTACTTTGTGTATCAATGTATTAAAATGTGTGATATAAATAGTTTCTTTTCCAAAATACTTGATTAAACAAAGCTAAATATACTTGTATCCAATGAAGAGTTTCTCACAGTTACTATAATATAGTTTTGGCCCTCCAAGACTGGTATATTAAGTATACATAGCATCCACACATCTTTTTTTTTTCACTAGTTGGTGTGTTACTATTTTCAAACTTGTTATTTACAGAAACCCCAAATTTCAAAAGTTTCCATGATCTTTATGTCATAAATTATTTCTCATATATTTTGTCTACTAAAGCCTTAAGCTGTAATGTGACGGTATATGAGATGGGGATTTTAGTGAAGTAACTAAGGCTAAGTGAATTTATAAGAATGGTCCCATGACCCAAATCAGTTGATAACATTATAAGAAGATGTGTGAGAAACCCCCCCCCTCTCATTTTGCATATGATCACAGAAGAAAGGTCATGTGAGGACACAGTGAAAATACAAGCAAAGAAGATGTTTTATCAAAAACTTGCCTTAGTGTCATCTTGAGATGAATTTTCTCTCTTTCATTATTGTGAGAAAAAGAGAACAGTTTTAAAGGCACACAATCTGCATCTCTTATTTCAAGGATCTAGAGCAGAATATTGTAACACTCTTGAAGATTTAGGATCGCTCATCAAAATAGTGTACATCTCAAAGAAATGAAATAACTAAATATTTTTCAGGCTTGTTTGCATCATATCTTAATTCCTTTTTTATTATTGCAAAGAGACACCATAAACAAGGTAATTTATAAAAGAAAATTGCTTACAGTTTCAAAGGATGAGTACATGTTCATTGTAGTATGAAGTGGGAGGCAGGCATGACACACGAGCACTAAGTGAGAACTCACAAATGAATCATAAGGCAGAGAGAACCATCTGTTAATGACATGAGCTTTGAGACCCCTCACAAGGCCAGACCTCCTTATCCTTTTCAAACAGTTCTACCAACTGAGGACCAAGCACTCAAATATATGATAATATAGAGCCAATCTCATTCATACCACCACACATCACTTTCATTATTATAGATTATTGACAACTAGATACTCTATTAAAATCTTGTGGCAATTTTTTTCTATATTTTCAAAGGGAAAAGATTAATTCACACTTGCTTAACTCAATCCATAAAACTAGACGAAGGATTTTTGCATTGCTAAGGCACTAATATAGCCCTGACGGATGGTAGCCCTTTCTTTGATTGTAACTATAATCTCTCTATTGATAATGAAGCTCTTCCATTACTTCTCTTCTGAACAGAAAGTTTATATTGTCTAATAGTAGGACAGCATTTTTATAAATGATTTGCTCTCAAGACTCTAACGTAAATTTGCTGAAAGAGATGACCTTGGTGTTTTTCAAATCAACTGAATTGAATGACGTTTTAGAATATTCCTGAGTAGGATACTGAATTTCTGTTTTCTCTGAACCCAAGATCCAGCTGTGTGTAGCAAGCCATACAACTGAAACCCTCACAATGAGATATTCCAGTAGAAATATTATTTTTTATTCCAATTTATTCCAATCATTTCCTCTGCTGACACAGGAAGAGCCAAAATCCTTTTCTCAAAATGTGTTGATGCCACATTTCAGAAAAGCTGTGTGCTTAACTGTCAATGGTGGAAAAAAGAGTCTATGGGTTCCTTGTTCATGGTATCCAAAACAAGAGGATGCTGAAGTTTCACAAGCTTCCAGCCACAGTAATCTTATTGCAATCTGTCGGCCCTAGAAGTCATAGGTGCTATTTGAGGTTTGAAAATAATATTGGCAAATTGATTGCAGATGTATGAGGTAAAATGCAAATAAGGGTATCAACTCTCTATGTGCAAAATGCTGAGTACCAAAGTCAGGAGCTCTACCAGATTGCCTTTTGCATTCTCACGTCCGCTCCAATACAAGAATGTAGCGATTATCTCCACTCTCAATTCCCATTAAATTATGAGCCACTGAACGTTTTCTCCTTCTCTCCACCAGAGTTCCCTGTCACACTCACCAATGGTTTTCTCATTTTCATGCCTAGTGTGTCCAGTGATATTCTGAGACCAGACATTTTACAACATTTAACAGAAATAATAATTTTTGCTTCACAGATGTCTTTGCCTTTTCTCATTCTCATTAGCCATAAATTCTTTTGGGTTCCTTCCAAATTTCAGATCATTTATTTTGGGCCTCCTTGATTCATCTTTCTCCCTTCATGCTGGAGTCTGATAGTAAACTTAAGCCTCTTTCCTGGCTGCCTCTGATTTTCAATACCATTTCCCAAATGTCAATTTAAAGGTTTATTTTGATTTGGGTCATCTCATTCTAAAGTGTGATGCTTGTCATTAGTGAAGCCAAGGGGGTGTGCCTTTTGCAGAATGTTTCCATCCCTCAACATCTTTAAAATAATAACATAAAAACAAGTATTGAACATCTTAAGAGCATCACATAGTTCAAAGCCCTGTAAAAGAAATTGGTCTCTACATTCAAGCAAGTCTTTTGTGTCCACTTCAGAAGCAAAATTCCCTATTACAGTGAAGATGGAATGGCAAAGTGTGTGTGTGTGTGTGTGTGTGTGTGTGTGTGTGTGTGTGTGTGTGTGTGTATTATGAAGTCTATATAGAAAAGACAGGAACAATAAATATAAGTAATGTTGACATGGGTTTGTGTTATGTAGAAAGGACTTTAAGGGTAGTTACAGGAAGAAAAGGAAACACTTCTCAGTTAAAAGTAGAATTCTTGGCTCAATGGAAAATAGCCCCTGTTAACATGGGAAATCCATAAAATAAAAACTCACAGCAAACCATGCTCCCTTCTAGGGCCAAATGCATTAAGATGATGCTTTTTTGAACAAAAAAAGTTAACTAAGCAAAAATTATGGCAGAAAGTACTATTCATTATTTTCATAGTTGAGAAAATTTATATATAAGCTACTAAAGAACTGGAGAATTACCTTGGTCATTGGCACTTGGGTGAGGAAGCCCAACATTAAGGACTCCTCCTAAAAGCCATTTTCAAAGAAGGAAACAAAGACAACATTGTATACATGAATTTTTAATAAAGTGGGTATATAATAATTTCCTCTGTAGGTCACCCAGCCACACCCAAGAATCACTCAGCCAAGAGAAGGGATGTGAATTAAGCAAAAGGCAGTCAAAGTGAAATGCACACATTGTCATAGAGCAAAGAACTGAGTACTTCTTCTCTTTGTTCACTAAAATGCTTACTGAGGTGAGCATACAACTCTCTTCTTTCCAGGATAGCATGAACTTTAGGCAGACAGTCTGCATTACACCTTGTTAGGTTACCAAATGAAGAAAAAAAATCACACCCTATAAATGTGGACTTTAACATTAGAGCAGCCACAGGTTGTAGTGTGCGGCCCAAATCTCTGAAAGGATGTTTGAGGTAGGAGGTGGCTAGCCACATTTATTATTACCATGAGTTTATCCGTTAGCTTTTGTTAGGTTTCAGCCACAAAGGGGCAGTCAATTGTATTTATGATCATCAGTTTAACCTTCTATCTAGCTTTGTACCCAATGGAAACCCCAAATCTTTGTTCATCTTTAGCCTACAGTTACAAGCCCCAGTCAACTCCACTGTTTCTCCTTTGTTATTTCCTTGTTTACCTGCTAGTGGTTTGTTTTGCTTTGATTTTTGAGACAGGCTCATATTCAGTAACTCTAGCTCATATGAAACTCACTATATAGACCAGACTAGTCTCAATCTTGTCTCCTCCTGCCTCATGAGAAAAGCTGATTTTAGGCATACCCTAACATGATCAGTTCTGGTTTGCTTATAGCTATGTTGTGGCAGGAAAGTCTGAGAAATGCTTGCTGAAGTGCTAGAATTTGAAAGACAGCAGTCACATCTTTAAGAATCTACTTCCTCTCAATTCCCCATTCTGCCCTGACAGAAACAAGAATGGATTCATTTACACCAGGATTAAATTAGATAAAAATTGATACCTTAAAAATAGCCTAGGTTTAGAAAAATTTTATAGCCAAAAGAGAAGAAAAAATTGGGTTTCCCCAGGGTGAGAAATAGGTTTTCAGAGATACCTGGGTCAGGCTGGGTCAGTATCATTTTCTTCTTCAAATGATGTGAGAGGAACCTGGTCATTCCCAGAGAAGTCTGAGAGGCTGATAAGGAAGTCTGACTTTACAGACATTGGTATAGCCATCACTAAGTCCCTAATGCCAGCTTCAGAAAGCAGCCATTGAACTGAGAGAGTGAATAGGATTGCTTGACCATGTCTTTTGGAGTCAGAGAAATAAAAAGCCCAACTGAACTACATCATTCTAGAATATCCTTGTCCGGTTTTAAAATAAAGGTAGACAGAGGTACTAGCAATGGAAATGGCCTGCCTTTTCAGAGTTCTGTGGAAAGACAATGTAGGATGCTTTTTGTGGGCCACATATAGAACATGTGATATGAAGCCAGTCAGGAACAACTTTTAAAGCATCCCACTAAGGGGTTGTGGAAAATAACCCAGTCAGTAAAGAAAGTTCCTTGCAAGCATGAAGGTCTAAGTTTAGACAGCCAGTGCTGTGTGGGGAGCCGAATGCGGACAGGATGGCGCTGGCTCCCTCACGGCTTGAGGTAAACAACTCCTTATATGGTAATGTTCCTGTCAGCTAGGGCACTGCACCCTGCGCATGCGCAGTGCATGGCCTGTCTCCGGCCAATCCCGAGGCCTCTGGTGTCAGCAGACTGGTGACAACCAATCATGGCAAGCCCGTATGCGCTTCTCCCTATATAAGCGGACAGCTAGGGTAGTTCCGGGCCTCTCGCTTCCTGCTCTCCCCTTCAATCAAGAGGCTCCCATAAAGCATGATCTGAGAAGAATCCTCTGGTGGTGGTCGTCTTTCCTCGCACCGCCGCAGTGCTGGTGAGGAGAGATAGGTATATTCCAGGGTTTGATGGTCAACCAGACTTACCCAAGTTCCAAGCCAGTAAGAGACACTGTCTCAAAAAAATCAAACTAGATGCCATCTCAAAAACTATAGCTAAGATTGTTCTCTCCAGATTTCTGAAATCCCCCAAATCCATGTGTGTGGGCCTGGTATGGTAGCAACCCACCAAGGAAATTATGAGAAGTTAGTCACCACTGGGTCCAGTGGGTGGCTGCAGGGAATGTGAGCAGAGTTCCCGGCAAGCAGAGAGGCAGCCAGGAGAGAGAGACTAACCAGAGGGTAGCCGCTGCTGAGATAAATTAATATTAATTCTATATGGTGCCGGAAATAACATGGGTGAGACCACCCTGGTCAGAGAGTACATGGTGGCAGTGTGGGACGGTTGATGCTTTTAAATATTTACTGAAACATCCATGTCACATATGCACATGTAAACATACATGCACCTGCACACATATATACAATTATGTACACACACAAAAGAATCTCTCCAAAAATCTATCTACCCAGACATACACAAAGGCCACTGAGCCGCGAGAAAAAAATATGGTCAGGCAAAAACTGATCGGATAACCAGGTGCATGTGACATTCCAAATTTTGCATCTTTTTATTTCTTAAGCACATGGGAGAAACACTGAGAAAATCAAGTTATTTACCCTGTGTTTGAAAGATATTTCAGGCCAAGATAAGGGACACTTTCCCATCAACTAAGTTTTGAGATGCTAGGCATTGACCATGACTTGCTAGCTATTCTGAGACACAGAAATTGACAGAAGGCTGATTATCATTGTTCTCTCTTGCCATGAGTTAAAAACATAAGCAACTCTTGCATAGACTAAAATATAAACATGGACAAATTGAATTGTAAGTAGTTCAAAGCAGTCTTCCACCCAGTGAGACAAACTTTCCTATGAAATAAAAACAATACATTTCAGTGTCACTTAAAGTCAACTGACGTTCTTTCAGGATAACTTGAGAAATACAAACCTACATCTTCTCGAGTTTCTCTGGAACTATCTATGTTTCTGTTAGCTCAACTACTTATCAGTGGAGGACATAAAACCAAGCACTGGTTTATTCCTCACCTAGTACCTGAAAAATAAAGGAAGTTGTTAAGTAGATCATTACCAGACATTATTGTTCTCAATGTTCATTGCTGTTATGGGAAAATCCTATAGGGCCTGGAAGGCCTAACCTCAATGTGCTCACATTACAAAGGGCCTCAAAGGTGTTATCTTCCAAGGGCAACACTCATAAAAAACACTCATGAATTTTATGTACATAGAAATATACCAAACATGTTCCAGTAATAATTACTTGTTTTAGATTAAGAACATAAAAGCATAATCAAAGAGCCTAATAATTTAGCATCTAGGTAAAGAAAATTTCGTCCTGTGGGACTGTGTAGGCCAAGGAGGCCCTACATGGAGATCTCTGGTAATGGAGGGGACAATGGCTTCTGAAGCAGGGAAGGGGAAATCGGTTCTGCAGTTACCACTGCTGCCACCAGGGGACTGACTAGCAGCAAGGGGAGCAGGAAAGCTTCCAGCAGCAACAAATTTGGGAGAGCAGATCTCTTCCCAAGTGGCAGTGTTACAGCTCTTATGACAAAAGCTCTCAGATGATGGAATAATTCCTGCACACCTTTAATTTAGAACAGTTTTAGGATGGTTCAGAGTCTGACAACAGGTACTTCCTATTGGCTTGGCCTGAGAGCTTGGGGATACCTTATCTACATATTTGGAGGTGTGGCCCTGCTTCTGTCTTGTGTCTATGTGACATGTGGCCTTTGGAGAAGGGTCTTGGGGCATGACTGTTCTGTCCTTAGCCTATGTCACATCCTCTCCTGCAGAGGAGGGTTTTGGGGTGTGACCTATGCCACTTTACTGTGGACTGTGGAGGGCTTGTAGCTGTGTGAAGGGGTCCTAATTTATTCAGGGGACTAGGAAGGTCCTGCCATCTTCCCTTAGGGTCCTGGGGCTTCAACTTATCTCAACTGAGAATCAGGATATTTCTCACTGCCAGTTGGCCCCACAATGCCCAGGTAAATTAACCAACTTTCTGATAGGGAACATTTTAAAGAATTACCTTTAAAATGTAAATTTTGTACATGTTTGCCATTTTAATCATATTTAACTTTTATTGAATATTACCTAGTGAAGAAATAAATTTTTAATTAAAGAAATTTAAACTTACAGAAGTGAATGGTTCAAGATAATTTAAGAAATTCAGTATGAGAAAGGTTTTGTTTCTCATCATTTCCCCGTTAATAATGAACTCATTCTAAAGACTGTTTTGGAATTATTGCATGTTAATGCCTATCTGTGTTTGTGCATTTATCCAATCACAAAATACATGAAGCCAACTACCTTTAGTTACTTACTTGTGTTTATTTTATAAAGTTCTATAAAACAACATGTCTGCCCTCAGGGAGCTTGCATTCCAAAAAGGCAATTTAGAAAATACCATTTTGCATAAAATCTCAGGATGATGATAGGGGTTTTTCTATGAGACTCTAAATGAAACAGATAATTGTCTAGCATTTATAAAAGGTCTCATCTATTCCCACTGAAAAGAAGTAATTGAGTCTGTAATTACTTTCATCTCATAGGGGACGTAGTCGTGGGTTCTAAAGATTTAGTTGTGACGGGTGTTTTCTTAATTGCTCTAATTGCTTTACAGGAAACCCCATCATATAGCACTGAGGAAGTTTCAGTAGTCAGTGGTAACTGAGAACATCATTGGAAGTGTGCACAAACTTACTTTGTTGTGTGTTAGAGGCTCAGCTGATCTCACAGCTATGCTGTAGTAGCTCTTGTGTGACACACAAGGACTGGAAATGCTGCTCCGTCTTGGGATGGCAAGGTATCCCTGGAAAACATTCTGTTGTTTCTGCTCGACCTGGATATCTCAAAGACGTCTGGGAAAATTATTCCCTCTTCTCACATCATTCATAGGGATCCAAGAGAAAAAAAAAAAAAAAAAAAAACAACAAATCTAGTTAAAATACTTAATTGTATTTTATTATCAGTTCTAGGCTCAGGCAACATCTTATCCTATTTTGTATGAAATAAAATGAATGGACCAATGATCTCAGCAGACAAGTTTAGCTTCATAGGCACAAAAAAAAAAAAAAAAAAAAAAAAAAAAACTAAAGGGAACAGAAACTAGCAGAACAGTAGATAGATCCTTCAAAGAATCCTTTATAGAATTAAAATGAGAAGGCTTGCCTAGGATACTGGCTCAGAGAAATTCCCATCTTGTTGGTAGCAGCAATCTCCTTTCTAGAAAACTGGCCTGTGAAATTCTGTGGCAGTCAGCACAAGGGAATCCATGCTGGGACAGCCTGATCTGCTGTAGCCTTAGTTCAAACAATGGCCACCCACACATTTCTTCAAAAGCCTCACTGAGGTGTTGCTTCAGCCAAGGGAATGAGAAAATGTCTTTCTCAGCATCCTCTGGCAAGTTACCCAAGTCTCCCTAAAAGCTACTCTAAGAAAGGATTCTCTCTGCCAGGATTTACAGGACAGACTGCTAGAATGGGAACTCTCATAACATCTGGTAGCAAAACAAGCTCCCTAGAATGAAAGCATCAGTGTTTGTTTTTATATAAAGTTTTTAAAAAATGTTTTCAGTGAGCTAAAGGCGGAACTGAGATGTCTATCTGCATGTTTGTTGTCTCCATATACTCCAATGAGCAGCTGAGTATAATTCAAATTCCTCGGGAAAGCTCTACTGGAGTAGAACGGTTCTAGGATGGACCTAGAGACTCTAGGTTATGCTGCTGTAGCTAACAGTTCTGATAGACCATGTGAGAGTCTGACTCACAGCTCATCTGAGTTGCATGGCAGAATTCCTCTACTGTACAAGCTCACTATCACAGATAATTAGTGTATTATGCTAACATGATAAATAGTAATTATAGTCTCCCTAAGTTAGATTGACCTCAATCTCTAAAGGTCATGGATTCCAGCAAAATCATGTTTGTATATGAAACTTTATATATATAAAAATGCAAGGTCCTTAGAATAATATCAGGTATATCCTTTTGAGGGTCAACTGCTCTTGGGGCAAGTGCTAAAAATTTCATCAGTATCTGTGCCAATCAAACCACCTACTGCCATCTGTGGATTTGTTTCCATAGGTAATATGGGATTTAATGTTCTTTTTCATTGTATATTTCATACGTGGATTTGTTTTGTGGCTAGGGTGTGAACTGTCCCTAGAGAGTTCATTATAATTGCAAATTTGATATTTAGGGTAGTATCAATGAGGAGGTGGTGCCTCATGAGTGATCACTGGACTCTTAGGGAGGTGCCTTCAGATTAGGTAGCTCTCTGGAAGAAAGTTCTCATGGGCCATCTAGGTGATTCTCTCATGGTGACTGTTATGAAAGTCTGTGTTTGGCCCTACCAATTCTATGTTCAGACTTACCACCATCTGGTCTGAGGCCTACGCTGCACTCACAAGTATAGAAATTTAGATACTTGACATGAATAGGTTAGAAGGTAACTTTTACATGTTATCTAGAATGATAAAATTTTTAGTTTTTTTTTTTTGTGACAGCAAAGAGTATCAGTTTTATTACAATTAGCTATGCTCTAGGAAAGCATCAATAGATCATTCCAAACTGAGTCTTCTGGGAGATCTATTCTTCCGTGGTGTGTTATATGATGGCATCGGAGCAATCGTGTGGTAAACTCTGCAGACATTCTTGAATTTGAGACATTGAGTGTAACTTCAATATGTAAGATTAGTTGAGTGTATCTTGATAAGTATGATATCATCTATAAATGAGAATTACACAATAAGGGTATAGTCACCCAAAAATATGTAGGCAGCATTGATTGGGTTTAGTGGTTGAAAAAAAACAAAAGATATAAAAATGGGAGGGACTTGAAGAGTTAGGATACATCTGGGAGGAGTTATAGAGAGGGAAAGGGAGTGAATAATATGATCAAATACATTGTATGAATACATTGGGGTCTCAATAATTAATAAAAATTTATGTAATTAAATGTAGGTATGGGGTCAAGTTAGAAGGTATAGAACAGGGTGACTACAGGGTATACAGCGTCACCTAGGCAGAAATCCAAATGGGGCCAGCTCCACTCCTTATTCATAGAGCCAGGTACTTCTGGAGCACCTGTTCTATGGTGGAGACTTCCATGAACCACTTCAGTTCTTCAAGTAAACACGGAGAGACCAGGAAACAAAAGGTAGCCCATATTTAGCTGATGCACAGCAGGGAAGAAAGTCTCGAAGGGAATTGCTTCAAACCAATTAAAGAGACAAAGATTTCTGTTTGGTATTTCATTCGGGTGACTTTACTGAGCTTTCCATTAACTCTTCATGTGATTGCCTGTGGCATATGTGGTTTGATCTAATTTCCACCTAAAATAGCCAATGGCTTATTAGTTACGAGAATGTCAGTTCTATTTTCCATCAGATGACCATGCCAGAGTTGCCTCTGAGCCATGCTCAGAGCAATTACTGGGGAAGGAGAGCAACCTCTATTTAGGATTTTACTCAGTACATTTCTGAACAACTATTAAAAATGCCATCAGTGATCAGACAAAATAAGCTATAATTCTAACACAGCCTCCACATGTTTTTCTGTCTCCCTGTGATACAGGAGGAAGGATGCTGGCTTCTTATCCTACAAAGATCACCTGCCAGTGAGCCAGGTGGTGGTTGGAGATACTGACCGCCAAGGCTCAGAAGCTAAGCTGAGCGTGGGTCCCCTGCGCTGCCAAGGAGACAGTAAGTTTGCCTAGCAGCTGTGGCTTTCACTTTCTTATTACATTGAAATAGTGTTTCCAGGCTGTTCAGAAAGCATGTGTGTGTTTTTGTTAAAAAAAAAAAAAAAACTACACAACACAAGCAGAACCAATAGAGTGCTACATAGATCTTTATTAAAGAAGATGGTGTGTCCAATATAGAAGCCTCAGTTCAGGCATAAGAAGCAGATATCCGTCTCCTTCATCAACTCATATGTTACCAGTTTGATCACCTAAACTTATGGTCGTATAAATAGCAACACGAACAGCATAAAAGTGCCACTCAACAGCTGGGATTCCACTGTGTGCTGCTGTTAATGCCATTAGCATGACTATTTATATCACCATAAAACTCAGTTTTATGGTGATATAAATAGTAGCATTATACCTTAATGTATTATTGTAAACTTGGATTATGGCCATATAAAGTTTGACATTATAGCCATCAAACTCCATCATCATCAAAGCTTGATGGTCCCTTAAAAGGCAAAGATTGTTTCTGTAACGATGTCCTGCTTTCAGGCTTAGGCACCACAGAGAGGAATTGGGGGCTGCTAGCTTGGACAGTGGGAGGTAAGAGAGTCAGCATGATGGTCCCACCTAATTAAGAGCACCATTCAGGCTTTATGTTGTTTGATACCCTTCGGTGTGCTTTATGTGCAGGAGGAGGGGAACAAGTGGAAGGTTGCTATGGGAATTCAACAGTGAGCATCCTGGGTATCATTTCCCTCTATTTCCTGCACATGTGATTCAGGCAACACTCCTGGGACTTCTGTGCTTTTTGTGGTTGTGTGCTAGGCAAAGGGAAACCTAGATTCCACTCCCTCAGTAACAGGCTTGCTTGAAGACCCCAGGCAAACCTCTATTATATCAGTTGTGGTAACGAGAATACCACCTGCATGCTGATGCCTCCTGGGGAAGCTATAAGGTTTTTAGTGTCTGAGTTTGGATTCCTCCTAGCAAAGTATTATGTGAAATGAAATATTCTTTATAAGTCCTATAAATCAGTGGACAATTAGACCTACTTAATAATAGACATTTGCATCCACTCAAAGAGGTATCCTAGGAAATGTGAGGACACACACTTAGCAGTTTACTGATTAGTTGTGTGAGACAGTCAGCAGCCAAAAGGAGGGATGCTCCTAATACTAAAGAGAAGTGACATTTGGACTGAACTTTCTCTTCTTACATTAGAAAAAAGAAAAAAAAAACCTGCTACCTACAGAATTGGTCAGAATGATCTTTATGAAGCCTTGGCTATAAACAATAACACTTTATTTGTGTATCCGACTTAGTAGAAGAGCTCAGTAAAATACTTGGTTTCAACTCATTAAGAAAGGATATTGGCACAGAACAGTAAATAATTATGTATATTAAAATATGCCAAAAACTATCATGTTCTTTATAGTAGGACTCTCATGTATTGTATACTGTACATAAATTTTATTTTGTCATAATTACTTATTAATATATATGTAAATACCTCTGGTTTATTCATTATAATTGTGAATTTCACTTTGAACTTGAGAAAAGCTTCCAATTAAGTGGCTGATTTACTTGGTACCATAAAAATCCAATTTTTACTATAAAAAGGTTAGAGTATATAATTTTTATACCTAATATATTCTTTAGCTAATATGAGATTGATTTTTCTTAAACAAGTTAGGCCTCAGGGAGAGTTTATCATGGGTGCTCTTTATGCAGCACTTCGCTGGGAAATCTGCGAGTAGGAGAAGGTAATTCAAATGTTTCCTTTTTTTGAGAAATTCACATGAAAAAGTGTTAGAGTCCACAGATATTGTATAATTTAATACTAAGTTTTCTGATATAACATTATTTAGCTGATTTCTCAAAAGGTGCATTTAAGGTAGGGGTCTATGTGCATGCCTGTGTGCATCTGTGTATGCAGGCTAAATGCTGATTCCAGAGTTCTGAAATATCTTCTTCTATCATTGCCACTTTGTTTCTGAGACAAGGTCTCTTACTGAGCCTGACACACACTGTTTTGGCTAGCCTAGGTAGCCAGTGAGCCCCTGAGATCTACCTGTCTGCGAACCCCACCACTGGGGCTATAGGTATTCATAGTCATGCCTTATCTTTTAAAATGGGTTCTAGGAATCTAAACTCAGGCCCTTAAGCTTTCTTAGCAAGCACATTATCTTTTGAGGCATCTTCCAACCTAGACTCTATCTTAATAAAAGAAAGAAAATAATGACTAATACATAATAAATAATAAATGTTCATTTAAGTTTCTATCCAAGACTGTATTTGTCTGGGTTTTCTAGATGAAAAGGACTAGTAAAATTTAAAGTTACAATATATACATAATAGAATTAAAATTATATATATGGAGAGAGAAAGAGAGAGAGTTATTAGGATAGCTTAAACACTCTGGTATGAATAGTCCAATAATGGCCATCTCTGGATAGAGAGGCCAAGAATCCAGCATTTGTTCATTTCATGAGACTTAATGCCTCAGCTGGTCTTCAGTCTACATGGGAATATTGAGGAAGTAGATTCTAACACCAGCTAAGGAATGACTCAGTGGTAGGACAGATTAACTTGCCAGTTAGTGTGAGAGAAGCAAGCAAAAAGTAAAAGTTTCCTTTTTCCATGTTTTTTGTTTTTTGTTTTGTTTTTTCAAAGTTGGCTGACATCAGAAGGTGCGGCCCAGATTTATAGTGAGTCTTCTGACCACTAATGATTCAGTCAAGAAAAGTCTTTCACTCCCTGAGGCTTGGCTTTGAGTTGATTCTTTCTAGATGAAGTCAAATTAACAATTAAGATTAGATAGACTCACAAGGACTCATCACTAAGGAAAATTGTCTCATCCATGCACAACTTTTATGAAGTTAAGGTGACATAGATTCAGAGAGATACCTTTACATCATATTTTACCCAATATTTAATGAAAATGAAAAAAATTATGTGACGATATATTCCTTTTCCTCAGAAAACTGAGACTGTATTGTATGAAGTTGTCCTGCTACAGAGCTGTCAGCAGTCAGCAGTTTATAGACCCAAGTTCCCTTTAAGAACAATCTAATGTGGGTAAAGTCACAATAAAAGATTCCATGTAGACTGTATTTCCCAGGATTCAGACTTGCCCAATCTCCTTGGACACTCACAACTCCATGTGCAGCACATAAGGCAAACATTCAAACACTGGCATTTCTTTAGTACAAATGAACAAATTATTTCTTTTCAGGTGGCATTTACATAACAAATTTCCAAGTCCCCTGGTAAATTCCCTGATGTTGGAGCAGAGACTAGGACAACAATACCACCATTGATTTTTTTTTTTTACTTCATGTTTTTCTTTCTGTCAAAAGCCAGTTAAATTCAAGTGTCCTAAAAATAGATAGATAAACAAACAAACAAACAAACAAATAAATAAATTACTCGGTTTGGGGAATTAGACAGATGGTTCAATGGTTAAGAGCATTTGTCTTTCTCAAAAATTACTCAGGTTTGATTCCTAGCACCTCCATGGAAGCTCACAACTCACTGTAATATCATACCTTTGACTTCTCTGGACACCAGGTACATAGAGATATTTACATGCATAAAATAAATCTACACTTTAAAAAATATTGCATTGTGTTTTACCCCACTACAAGCCCACCCCGCCCCACCCCCTGCATCATGTTAAGAGGACTGGATTCATGAAGTTTGTTAAGCTACCTTGTAAGTTCATGCCATTGTTTATGAAGATGAGCTTGCTTTAAGATACTTCTTAAGGTCTTTTAGTGCTTCAGAAAAAGCAGTTTCACAAACGAACAGCTACTCTTCCTCTCTGCGTTTCTCCCTTTCAATGTCTCTGAGGAAAGCAAAACCCTACCACACCATCAGTCAGCTTGAGAAGCACAGCATCAGCTACCTTCTCTACATGTGTGGTCCCTTAGGCCACAGTTCTAGGCTAACTTACAGAGAATGAAATGTTTTCTGAGAACTCTATCCAACTGTTTCAAGGATACAAGTGATTTCCTCATGCCTACTGAGTTTCAACTTTTACTCTGATTGATCTGAACTCATAGATCCATGTAATCAAAGTGCTAAACCAAATCGGTACCTTCAGTTTAAGGCTGTCCTGTGTCTCCTACAGCACCATGAAATACGTAGGCCTTGACAGGGTGGCTGCAGTTGTTTTCTCCTTCAAATACATCCAAATAGAAACCTTCAATCTAAATAAAATGGAAATGTGACTGGTAATAGATGGCTTGCTATGATAAAAATTGCAGAGAAATTACGCATCTCTCTTAAACTACAGGTTTAACATAGGGAAAAAACAAGGGAACCACTTGGAGAATCAGAATTCAATATCAGAGTAGACACTCATCCAACTTAGATACAAGCACATTCTCTGAGGCTGCTGTGAAAATTTCATGAACAAAACACAATCAGTTTTTGAAGGCAGAAATCTCATTCTACTGTATATAGTGACTATAATTAATTGCAGGAATACAGGATTTGCTGGGTAATTGTTTTGCTCTCAGCCATATGAAGTAAAGATTTACCATCTTGCCTCTAGGGATATAGACTTTAAACAATTAATTAGGAGAAAGTTTGCTACAAAAGCAAGCCTTTTCAATAAACCTAGGCAGAAACAATTAGACGCATGTGTTACTGGAGTATGCTTCCCATCTACCGCAGAAATGACTCAGAAAAAATAAAAAAATAAAAATAAATAAATAAAAGGAGCTGACAGGCAGGACACTGCAGTCACAAGGCACTCTTAAAATGCAAATGCAAATTCTTGAAGCTTTAGAGGTAACTGGGAGTCAAAGATGAAAAAGCAAGACAGGGAAGATATCCAAGCCCAGGCCAAGGGCAATGTGAGGACAGAGACAAAGGCCAGTGAGGAAGAAAGAGGTGGTAGACAAATTGTAGTCACATGACTATGGGCATTTGTTCTTTGCTAAAGGCATTATGTGTGCCAAAGTAATAGAAAGGCCACACACTCTGCTGCAAGAATTTTGCAATCCAGGAGTTAGGCAAGCTGTTCCCTCTCCCAGAGAGTTAGCACACCCTGTCTGTATACTGAATCACTACCTATAAAACATTTCCAGTAGGGTTCAGTGGGCTGGGCAAGGGGAGGAGGAAAAGCCAGTTTTCCTTGTAAAGAGATAGCAGCTCTCCAGGCTGCAGAGAGAGTAGAAAGATTGTTTATCTCCCGTTTGCTTTGCTGCCTCAGGGAGGCAAGAGATAAGAAAGGGAAAGGTCCCTGGTACAGGATCTGAATCTAAAGGAAGTCTTTGTGTTCAGTCATTCCTTGATTCTTCCCATTCCAGCCCTCGTGAGGTGGTTTGCAAATTTATTTCACAGCTAGATTTAGAAAGGTCTGTGTGGTTCCTTTAGAATCCTCTTATCTACCACATTCCATTAGACTTGATGTAAGGATTTGAATGACAGAAAAAAAAAACCAAAAAAAAAAAAAAAAAATGTCTTTTATGTGCTTGGGGGTGCACAGGTCTAAACATTTACCAGAAAGGCATTGAATATAATCTTTCTCCTCTCAACCTTACAAATCATTTCTTGCAGCATTCATTCTATATACCTAAGATCTTCCAGCTCCATACCTAGCCAGAGCTCACCAGGATACATACCATTCTCACTCCAATGCCTGCATTAGAATGTTCCATACCCCGAAAGTGTCTCAACTATCCATTTCATCCTCAGTAGTAAAGGCTCTGCTCTTTTAGGGCAATGGAAGATAATTTGGCAACATATAGCAGTCTCACCAGACTAATTCATTCTAAAGTGATTAGCCCTAAGGAATGCCTAACTAGACAAAGGGAGTCACTGAGAAACAAGAAATACTGGGGTATAAGGAGCCTCCAACTTCTTCACCTGCTTTACTTACCAAGGATAGGCTCGGCTTGCAATACAAGTTCTAAAACCTCAACATTTTAAGACAATAAATAAGTCAGGCTACTTGAGTTAAGTAGCTCCTTTATCCTCATGGTATTCTCGCAACAGTGTGAGAGTGGAGAAGACTGTTGGCCCTGCCTTGCTCTCTTTCAGAGCCAGCGTAGAAATTTAATAAATCTCTTTTGCCCACATACCCACGTGGTTTGAAACTTACCCATAGGCTCCAATCTAACTCTGAGAGTGACTAAGGAGAGTCGTCTTCCTGTCTGGCCTGCAGGAGGAAGCAGGTGTACCCTCTGTATTCTTCCCACCACAGCAGTGTCTTCTGACATCGTATGTGGCAGATCCAGACTAGGGAAAGGGGAACAGGTGGTAAAAGCTTCTCCTCGCCTTCTTAACAAGCTTTATTTTGTGATTCTTGAGCTCTAACACTTTATTTTATCAAATGGAATGTATGGTGGCTGAGAAAAGGAGGTTGGCTTTATAGCATTAAAGCTGTTTAAGGCACTGAGTGAGAGACTAGAACATGGATAGGTCATTTCAAAGTTATTCCCCATGCTGACAGGCATAAGGAAAGCAATATAAACAAAGGATGCCTTGGTTAAGATCAAATCATTACAGGTCCACTTTGTCTGAATTAAAGGATGCTGAGAGTTAAATCAGAGGGGAGTTCATTGTCAAGCCCTTGGACCTGCTGAGGAAATTTGGCTTTTTTCTACTCCCTTGACTTCTCACAAGTCAGATAACCACTTAGCTAGGCTTTTGTGACATAGGACTTTAGAATAGGTACTTCTTATTCGATTGTTAGTTTGCTCTATGGTTTGCTGGAGCCCAGTACAAAAGTTCAAACCTATGGTCTCCTTTAAGTTTTATTCAGCATTGTTTATACTGAGGGTTGATTCTGGGAGTGGGAGAAATAGAGAGTAGCTAAGAAGAGTGTGGTCAACTTCATTTGTAGTAGAGGTGAAATATTCCCCAGTTCTGACTGTGAACTGCTCAAAAATAAAAAATTATGTCTCATATACTTCAATGTCCTCAGCAATAACACATGCCAGATGCCTAGAAACTATTTAGAAGTTAAAAACATACATCAAGAAGGATATGACATGCTGCAGCCAGGTTTGACCTGGGAGCCAGATTCTGACTTCGCATGTATGAACCCAAGTAGAGAAATTCCATAGCCCTGGACTTTGTAATTCCCTTACGAAATTCCAGATGCCTAGAAGCTATTTTCCTAAGATTCTTTGCTTCCTCATGAGGAGCTTTTAACTCTTTAAGGTCTTCTCTTATCCAACATTCCTTGCTTCTGGCTTGCCTTACTTCCTGATGCCATCACCAACATGGAAAGTTGTCTCCTAACTCAGCAGAAGAGAGAGGTTACCTGTGAGCAGTCTGTGTAAAGTGATAGTGGCATGCGTTAGAGGATCACCTTCCTTCTTTAACCCTACCTTGTTGTTAACTAAGTCGACTACATGGGTTTTCTTTTTCTATAATCATAGCCTTATCAGAATAAACATCAAGAAGACCAGAATAAACACCAGAAGACATTCCAGAATGTATAAATTTGTTTACTAGTAGTAAATAAATCCTGAGAAGATGCTCCAAAATTTTTCCTTCCGTTCCCATTTTCTTTCATTTATTTATTTATATATTTGTTTATTTATTTATATTGCTTATTTTATTTATTTACATTCCAAATGTTGTCTCCCTTCCTGGTTTCCTCTCCAGAAACCTCCTATCCCATCCCTCCTACCCCTGCTTCTATGAGGGTGCTCCCCTCCCACCAACCTACCCATTCCTACCTCACCACCCTGGCATTCTACTACACTGGGGAATTGAGCTTTCACAGGACCAAGGGCCTTTTCTCCCATTGATGCCCAACAAAGCCATCCTCCACTGAATAGAGGATGGAGCCATGAGTCACTCCATGTGTATGCTTTGATTGGTAGTTTAGTCCCTGGGAGCTCTGGAGGATCCAGTTAGCTGATATTGTTCTTCCTCCTATGGGGTTGCAATATCCTTCAGCTCCTTTAGTCCTCCCCATTTTCTTACTATAACAGTATAGGCACATACATTCAAGGCATACATGTGTCCATGTGTGCATATGTACACACACACACACACACACACACACACACACACACACACACACACACACACACATTTTAAGTATATATTAAACCAAGAACAAAGAACTTATCCTCTTATGGGTAGATGAAAGAGTCTCGGAAGTAAGTACAAACTTCTCATTTCACAGATCACAGATAAGTGAAACAGATCACAGAAGATACAGTGACTGATCCTGAATTTCACACATGGTTAATGGCAAAGTAGAGGTACCAAGAGCTTGATACTAACCCATGGCTGGGATGAATGGTAGGACCTATGACGAAGTGTAGACTGATACTCTGAGCTTGTCTCCTGCCTATGAATTTCTAAGTAATAGCATCATGTGGTATGAGTCCTAACCAAAGCCACCTGCTATGAGCTCAACCTATTTGAGAACCTTAATGTACACTCCACAGCCACGCAAGTCAGAAGGCAGGGGCATAAAATGTGTAGCTTTTCTTTTTCCGTTTGCTTCGGCTTCTAGCAACAGCTTTCTGTTTGTTTATAGCCTTTTCCCGTGTGTTTTTCTTAATGTCTCAGTTTTCTCTATTATTACCATTGAGTGCTTGCAAGTGCAGAGCTGGCAAGGCTCTAGGAAGAACCCAAGACAGTGAAATTCTCAAGCTCACAACCTAGACTCATTTCCCATTAAGGAATAAGCCCCAGGATGCATCTGAGGCCAGGTCCAATTAACAAAGTCAGCAATTTATTACATAGAAGAAAGCCTTTGTTTCTATCTTCCAGCCTCTTTGGTAACTTTCAAAAATTAGAAATGATGGGCCATTACCCTGGGATGAATCAGTGCTTTAATGTTATTTGATCATTCCACTTCAGCTTCAGCTGCAAATTCACTGTTAAAATGGAAAGCAAAATGATTATAATTATAAAAATAGAGTCTATTTTGCAACTATATGGTATGTATGTGTGTGTGAAAGAGAGACAGAGACAGAGACAGAGAATATGTATGAAGATGTACATTTGTGTATGAATAACTTATTTTCTGGTTCACAGTCTCAAATGCTGCTTATATTAGAAAGAATGACATCTCTTGAAGTAATCAGTGTGAGGAATGGTTTCCAGGCAGGACTTTGCTGATATGCCTGGATGATGAGTCCCATGACATCTTATTCTCTTCTTATAGTCATCTCTTCCTGAACTGGGTACTCTCTACAGAAGTGACAGCATTCCCACATACAAGGAAGAATTTATTTTCCATGCCTTGGATCTCTATGGTCCTCTGCTGAACTTTTCTCATAGATCTCACTATTCACAAAAGACAACAAGGCTACACCCATTGGTTTTATAACTTTCTGCTGTAGGACACTCTGGGAATTGAGAAAAAAAAAGTAGATAAGGATTTTAGCCTATTCCAGGTTGCATTCCAGGAACTAAATCCTACCAATGGGCTTTATTGAGAAAAATGACACACAATTCCTGTGATCAGTTACGTACAGAACAAACTTTCTTACAAAGTTGAAGAAGCGAGGCTGGGAGTTGGAATTACTAATGGGAAACAGAGCATATGAGCCCAGAAATTGTGCATCTTTTTAAAATTACTTCATTATTTCATACACCTATCCGATTAATTTTTTATCATTTTTATTCCCCTGTTAACTTGACCAAGGCTTTATTATTCTTAGAATTTACCTATGATATGAGCAGAATATAAACTCTGATCCAGATTTGGAGCAGAGCTTGAGGTGCTCCAGAGAGTGGCTGCCTGACCAGTGATGGACCATGCTTATAATAACAATGTGCAATACAGCAAGAAGAAATCATGCCTTGGAATCAAGCACCCCTTGAATTAGATCTCAGCTCCCTCTAGGCACCTGCACCTTTGAATAAGTTCTTCTCTGGCCTTCTACTTGTCACGTTCAGCCTTACCTCCACTACAAATAAGAAAACCAGAACTCTATCAGCATTTTCCTTAGAGTCCCAGTCTCCTCTACTATTCCAACAAAGCCTAATTAGTAACTCTGGTAGTTGAGACTCTCAAAACTTTAATAACCTGCCCTTATGCTATCATTTCACAACGTAGAGAGCAGGAGGTTCAATATCAGAAAACAGAGGCCTGTGTTGCTACACCTTATTCTCTAGTTTATTATACCTTCCACCCTTGTATATTAGTTGTATTTTCTGTTACTGTAATAAAAATACCCCGGCAGAGGCAACTTAAAAGAAGACAGGAATTAGTTTGGCTCACAGTTAAGGGGTACAGCATGGTAACAGGAGGTTGAGACAGTCACATTATTCCTCAGGAGGCAGGGCGATGTTAATCTTCAGCTGCCTTCTCCTTTTATCACCTCCAGGAGCCTCGCCCATGCAATCTAGCTTCCCACAGTTAAGGTGTGTGCCTTCTTGCTTCAGTTAACTTAATATCTAAATAACTTCTCACAGGTTTGCAAAGAGGCTTGTCTCCTAGGTGATTCTAAATATAGTCTAGCAATCAGTACTTCCAACCATTTCACCTTGACTCTGTGCCTATTCTTATAAAATCCTTGTCTTGTGTGTTGTGTTTGAGCATCAGCAGCTAGGTCTTTTAACTGGAAGTATAAGGACAATGACTGGAGTTCAGCATCATAAGCTGCGTCCCAGGGCTGTGCTATCTGTGCACATGGCCTCTTCTTTTCTCCTTCACTGGCTCCTACTTGACCCCTCTCTGCTTACCATCCTTTGGGGCTGCCCGTCAGAAGATCTGGAGGATTCTACAGACCAAAGTACAGACTCAAGAATGCATACTATATTTTTCTTCCAAGGAGTAGTCACAAGCAGTTCCCTCTCATCTAGCTTAGTCCCAGCAAACACTCCTCCTAAAGGATCAGGAGGACATTGTATAATTTTTGTGGGCCAGTGATCTCTGTCAGAAATCCTCAGCTCTGTCACTCAAAAGTTGCCACTGGCAATGTGCAAACCAAGCAGTAGGGCTGGATGTCAATAGCATTTTATTGATACAAATAGGTGACAGATTGAATTTATCTCAAAGGTCATAGTTCACAACCATTGGATCTGCATGTTGGAAAACTGAGGTTTGTGAACAGTTTTAAAAATGCATAAAACAGTGCCATTGTTCTTTTGCTGTTTTAATGAAGATTTTGTTTTTATCTGTTTTCATTTTTTATTAAATTGTTTATTTTATAAAATATGATAGCTCACAAAATATATTACATAATATATGCTGAATACACATTTCTTCTTTTATTTTTCTTCCTTTCTTTCCTTTTTTATTTATTTTTTTTAAGGACTGAAGTTTCCACATTTTGGCCTTCCTTCTTTTTGAGCTTCATATAGTCTTACAGTTGTTTCTTGGGCATTCAGAGCTTTCTTGGGCTAGTATCCAATTATCAGTGACTGCATATAATTTGTGTTCTTTTGTAACTGGGTTACCTCACTCAGGAAGGTATTCTCTAGTTCTATCCATTTGCCTAGGAATTTCATAAAGTCATTGTTCCTAATAGCTGAGTAGTATTCCATTGTGTAAATGTGCCACACTTTCTGTATCAATTCCTTTGTTGAAGGACATCTGGGTTCTTTCCAGCTTCTGGCTATTATAAATAAGGCCATTATGAACATGGTAGAACATGTGTCCTTGTTATATGCTCGAGCATCTTTGGGGTATATGCCCAGAGGTGGAATAACTGGGTCTTCAGGTAGTATTATGTCCAATTTTCTGAGGAACTGCCAGACTGATTTCCAGAGTGGTTGTACCAGCTTACAAACCCACCAACAGTGAAAGACTGTTCCTCTTTCTCTACAGCCTCAACAGCATGTGCTGTCATCTGAGTTTTTGATCTTACCATTCTGATTGGAGTGAGGCAGAATCTCAAGGTTGTTTTGATTTTCATTTTCCTGATGACTACGGATGTTGAGCATTTTGTTAGGTGATTCTCAGCTATTCCGTATTCCTCAGTTGAGAAGTCTTTGTTTTGCTCTGTACCCCACTTTTTAATAAGAATATTTGATTCTCTGGAGTCTAAATTCTTGAGTTCTTTCTATATATTGGATATTAGACTTATATCAGATGTGGGATTGGTAAAGAACTTTTTCCAGTCTGTTGGCTGCCATTTTGTTTTCTTGAGAGTGTCCTTAGCCTTACAGAAACTTTGCAATCTCATGAAGTCTCATTTATCAATTCTTGATCTTAGAGCATAGGCCATGGGTGTTCTGCTCAGGAATTTTTTCCCTGTGCCTATGTGTTCTAAACTTTTCCCCACTTTCTCTTCTAATAATTTCACTGTACCTAGTTTTATATAGAGATTTTTGATCTACTGGCACATGAGCTTTGTACAAGTGGATAAGAAAAGATCGATTTGTAAACCTTTGATTTCCTTTTGTTGTCTAATTGCTCTGACCAGGATTTCCAGTACTATATTGAATAAGTAGGGGGAGAGTGGGCAGCCTTTTCCAGTCCCTGATTTTAGTGAGATTGCTTCAAGTTTCTCACTGTTTAATTTGATGTTGGCTACTGGTTTGATGTATATTGCTTTTACTATTTTTAGGTATCAACCTTGGATTTCTGATCTTTCCAAGAATTTTAACAGGAAGGGGTGTGGAATTTTGTCAAATGCTTTCTCAGCATCTAGTGAGATAATAGTGTGATTTTTTTCTTTAAGTTTGTTTATATGGTCAATTACGTTGATGGATTTTGAACCATCCCTGCATCCCAGAAGTGAAGGCTACTGAATCATGGTATTCTTGGATTCGGTTTACAAAAATTTAATTAAGTATTTTTGCATCAATATTCATGAGAAAGATTGGTCTGAACTTCTTTCCTTGAAGGGTCTTTGTCTATTTTAGGAATGAGAATAATTGTAGCTTCAAAGAATGAGTTGGGTAGTGTTCTCCTGTCTCTATTTTGTGGAATAGTTTGGCATTAGGTCTTCTATGAAGGTCTGATAGAATTCTGCACTGAACCCATCTGGTCCTGGGCCTTTTTTCGTTGGGAGGCTTTTGATGACTGTTCCTATTTCTTAAGGTGTTATGGATGTTTAGATGATTTATCTGATCCTTTTCCTGAAAGGAAGTCTCAATGGCAATGTAGCCATAAGCCAGACCTGGTCATACACACATTAAGCCACAACACTTAAAGGAAGGAACAAGATAGGGTGCTCAGTGCCAGCCTGGGCTATTTAGCAAGATCCTGCCTTGAAACAGAACAAAACAAAAAACCACATAACTACTCTAGACAAAATGTCAAGTTAACTTGGCAACATAAGGATTTTCCACTTAGCATCCAGAGAAAGTTTCCAAAGTTTCAATTAATTATATTATCTTTTGTCTTACAACCATCTGATTATTTTCCATCACAGTAAAGATGCAAACCTCTAAACACATTACAAGGATCTGCAAAACCAACCCCGTCAATCAGTTATGCCTCATCCCTTTATTCAAGCTCATATCCATCTTGTAACTCAAATAAGCTGTTCTTGTGACCACTTCCAGAATGTTTACTTAAGTTTTCTCTTCCTGAAACTCTCTAGCATAGGCCTCATCTTTATCTCATGGTATAGATCTTAGTGTTGATCTGAGAGTTCTTTCTCCATTCACTGTACTAGAACAGTTTACCAGACTTCATCACCACCTATTCTATTTTCTTCACTAAAACTCAACTCATTGAAAGCACCTCTACAAGGAACAACACAGTTCTGACATCAGCTTCCCAAGTCAGTCTGGTCCTCACAAGAGCAAGTTTCCAGTGCCATCCATGTGCCAGTCATGGTCTGGCCAACTATACAAATTTATTGAACCCTTCAGGCTCAATAATTCATTAAAGTGACTCACATGGTTCAAGAATGTACAACATTCAGATTTTCACTATGAAAAATACAAATCAGGGCTTGTCATGAGGAAGAGATGTGATTCTGATTGAGTCTAATGCATAGCTTCTATATTTTCTTCATTTAGAGTGAGGGTGTGTCACTTTCCTACCACATTAGTGTGCATCAAAGACCAGCAAACAAAAAATTTATACAGCTAGAAATTTTAGGTATATCATCATATACATTAATACACACACACACACACACACACACACACACACACACACACACACACACACACATATATATATATATATATATATATATATATATATATATATATATATATATATATGGCTATAACATTGTCTGTGTAGTCAAAATTCAACCTGTAAGAGTCCAGTCTCAGGAATCTAGAGCAAAGACATACTATTTCTTCTACATCAATCTCTTGATGTGCTTAAAATGCCACCCCCATTCCCCATTGGCAAAAGTTGCTGAACTCCTCAGGCACAAGTAAACTCTTGGCCAAGGATGACTTTCGTTACACTGAACAACTCCAGTGCATCCATTAGATGACTAAAAACGGTTAACTAACCTCAAACAATTTAACTGTGGCACTGTGGATTAACAGTAGAGGCCATACAGCCAGATACAGTTTGATAAATTACACAAAACTGGCACTAACAATTCTTGTTCAAAGGGTACAAGAGAGGAGCATTTGATTTATATGTGCAACTATTTTTAACTTCTACAAGCTTTCTGCACATTTATTCATCTTAACTAAATGAAAACTTTATTCTTTTGTACTCTGGAAATCCCTTGAATCTGATGATTATCTTCAAATTAAAGATTAAAACAAAACTCTTTGGCTAAGTTTTTATACTTTCTCTGGCAATTCTAAATTAAGATGCACATGAAATATTGAATTTATAGAACCCATTGTTTAATCTAAATTAGATTAACCCTCCTGGCCCCTCACAGATCAAAGTGAGCATTCTATGCTTTTGTTTATCCATGACTCAAGGTTATTACTGACAAAATTACAATTAGTCAGTACTTCAGACCTATTGTTTAGGTGCAAAGCTGTGAGCTATAAACCACCTTACTCTGGTGTAATTAAAGCTATGTTCCAGTTCACCTACTTTAAAATGCCTACTTGGCTCTACATAAAGCTTTCTTTCACAGTCCTGACTACATGCAAGCCTCAGAAACTTAGAGCTTTATGGAAACAAACTTTATGGCTCTCCATAAAGTTTTCTGAGAGCTCTTCAATAGCAATCTTATCATCATCAGGATTACAAATAAAATATAGTAAGTCACAGGAATAGTGAGGAACTTCTATAGTTACAGCTCTCCAAAGGCTGGGCAAAGAGAATCATCAGTTCACTGGGGACTAGCGTGGTCTGCATAGCAAGGCTCTGCTCTGAAAGAGAAGTATCATTTTAAATCATATTTATCATGGTTTTTAAAAGAAAACCTAGTTCAAAATTTAGAAACGGTATATGCATAAGAAACAATGCATTTGCATTTGTACCCAACCACTGCCATGACAAATTCTATTAATAATGAATGTTTAGGGGCCAAAAGGGTGGCTCATAAATTAAGAATTCTGGTTACTTTTCTAAAGGACCAGAGTTCAAATTTTCAGCACCCATGTGGTAGCTTACATCCTCCCTTAACTGTAGTCCCAGGGGATCCAACTTCCTTTTCTGGCCTCCTTGGCTACCTACATATATGTGAGGCACACCAACTCATACAGATAAAACAAAGTGAAAAAAACATTAAAGAATAAATATTGAGTCCCAAATTAAGAAGAAAGAAAACCCCTATTATACTTACTAATTCTATCTTTGAGTTATGTCAGGGGTCAGTTATTTCAAAGTAAATGAATATGTGCAGTGTGCTGCTTGTGTGGTAGGGTACTAACGTGACACAAGACTTTCTCAGTCCCTAAATGTGACTAGAGATGAAACCAACCAAAGAAGTGTCACTGGGTTTTGATAAAGGAATGTCCTCTTCCCATTAAGATTCTAGCACTGTCTCTTCCATGCAGGGTTTTCTGAACTCACTCAGAATGAAGACAGTGAAGAGACTCAATGGTGTTTTCTGTAATCCCTTTGTCTAATGCACAGTTGTTTAATTCAATTTTAGTAGATTGCCCTAATCAATTTTTACAGTATTTAAACTGTAAAATTTATTTTATTATGTAGGAACTTTATTTTATTGTGCTGAACTGGATGTAGATTTAAGACTTTTGCTTAAAATATGTGCTTTAATGTAATAGAAATGAGATATATGTATCTGTTCTTTTTTTTCCCATTGATATTCTGAGAGAATAATGAGTTTGAGAAACCATGATTGCTGTGTGAGTATTCAATTTTCCTCTTTAGTTTTGGCCAAAGATATGAAGTTAGCCTGAGAAATTTTACCTAAAACAAAAGAAAAAGATGAAGGGAGGGAAAAAGGAAGAAAGTGAATATTTGAAAAATATTGTGTTATTACATAACATCTAGAAACTGAATTTGTGAAAGAAAAGAACCATGCATTAGTGTTCCTTTTAACTCTTCATATTACAGAAAAGAAAATCTATCTTTTATTGTTTAAATATTGTGGTGGATGTACTAAAATTATGCTTGTGTCTTCATGACAAAAAAAGGGGAGGGCGATTTGGTTCACATGTGCTGATGATCCCAACAAGAAACTATTTGAATGTTGTATGTCTGCAAGAAATCAAGCCAAACTTCATGTTGGCTTCTATAATGAAACTGATGCTATTGCCCATCTTTTGGGGTGTGGAAGACAATAAACAAAAATCTCATATTTGTCTTTTGAGTGGCCAAATCACATCTGACCCTCACCATTTTTTTGGTGGGTAATACCAACCAAGACTTGATATGATTCAACAGGTTAGGGAACTATACAACAATAAATTTTTTGTAGTCCAACAAAAAGCAAACAGTTCTGAACATCAGTTCCTATAAGAGTCTATGTTTGAAAAGTCCTAGCCCACGCTTTAGCAACCATGCATCTTCTAAGGGTCTTCCTTTTCCACCCTAGCATACAAGTATCTGGAATTAGGAAACCAAGACAACATTAATTTCATCTATTTTCATGAGAAACTCATATCCTTCCTTCTGGTGCCATCACACACACACACACACACACACACACACACACACAGAGAGAGAGAGAGAGAGAGAGAGAGAGAGACCTTCAGAGTTTAGTATTCATACTCCCTCTTGTGACACTCCTCTCAATCATAGGCCTATGTTTTTTTCAAAACAACCGCTATTGAGGGCTTAAACGAGCTAGAGACTAGTGTCATTAGAGAGGGAGAAGAAGGTAAATGAGATAGAAATTTGACCTTTTCTGTCCTATAGGCAGTGGCAACAATGGCTGACAGAGACAGATGCCCATCACTGAACTTTATAAAATCCCTGTAGACCCACCAGATCTTAATACATAACAGGCGTAAGCCTAGAGGTTGGGGCTTTGCTTCACTTTAGGAATCACTTTCTCATTTAAAAGCTAAAACATTGAATTGATGTAATGAGCTGATGTTTAATTCAGAACAGGTCCAGGTATGTATACAAGTGAGCTCCATAGCAAGTTTGAACCTGTGGCCTTTTGTGTGGCATTTGCAAAACCTATGTGTTACACCAAAAGCCTTTAAGAAGTGAAGAGAGAGTCCTCATCTCTGCAATCTGTTCCTTACTATGGATAATGCAGTGCAAAAAGAACCCATAACTTCCCCATTTCTACTGGTTATGGCTCTCAAGCTGTGTTCCCCAGAAGAATTTTCTATTAAGAGTTAATGAAGATTTTCAACTGGAGTGGATTAAGAGAAGCAAACATAAGTGACCATTAGGGCACCTCTGATTAGGTCATGAAGGTTCTTATCATATACATGTCAGAGGTCCCACGGATAATAATGGACTATAGCTCCATGAAAGCGTATGTGCTTAGACCATTAGAAATCTTAGGTTTAGTTACCAGAGTGTCCTTCCCTGAGGACAGATTATAATAGAGTTGAAACTTCCTACTGTGGAATGAGATGATGGCCATCCTAGTGTAGAAATACAGTGCATAGTCCTTATGCTTATAGTGAAATTAGAGTCAATGAATTGATTATGCTACCATCTATATGAAAGTATAGCCTATAGAATTTTAAGAAGTATATAATATTTAATAACAAGTGTGTTGTTGGCTTATATATGTTTACTATACTCTGTTCTTTCTTGTTTTAGAGTTTATCCTCATGCTTATATAAGGCTCACTGTGCAGCAATATGGCTTGTTACAACAGTAGCAGCTGACATACCACAATATAAGAAGCCAAATTGAGTAAATGTCACTAGTTACATATTTGCTATTAATAATGGTGTTCTAAATATTAATACAGTGTTTTGAGGTAAGTAATAATAGGCTTTTCTACCACTTAAACAAGTCTTTTCTAGAATCTTAAAACCAGGGCCAAAACCAAACAAACAAACAAAAAAAATTTTAAATGCAAATGTCTCTTTTATTTCCTCAAATAAAGGATAAGATAAAACCATACCCCAACTTTACAAATACATGGCTTGGGCTGAGGTCAGAGCTTTTCTATCTAAACATCTCTATGCCTAGGCCTGGAAGCTTCTAGCTACCATAGAATCTAATCTTCTGAAAGTCTGGACATTGAAGGCTACAGATTCCAACCTCATCTGCTTACCTAGGCCTAGAATGTTTCAGCCTGGGAGACTTACTACTGAATAAACTCACCCTTTCTAGCTCTTTCTGAAGGTTCAATCTCAAACTCCTCTGCTAACTAATAAAAACTGTATTCTCTTGGCTTCTGACTGAATTCTGCTTGAAAAAAAAAAACTGACTCTGAACTGCATGGACTGAACTACTCTGAACTAAACTCAATTGAATTGAATTGTCTCTCCTTTAATGTTCTATAAGCAACCTTTCTTTCCTGTCCTCATGAGAGTTGGGCATATCCTATCTCTGACTCATTTTGTCAAATCGTTCTGATTTATAACTTTGTATGCACCTCAATTAGATGTCACTGTTTGGAATTAAAAATGTGTATTAAAGGTGTGTCTATTGTCCAGCCAGAGAGATCAAAAGTATGTGGCATGATTACATCCCCACTGGATCATATCTGTGAATTTGGTCCATTGCCAAAGCAGGTATGTTCCTAGATTAAAGTTTCTGTAGAAAAACTGGTCCCATTTTCTCCCAACCAGTCTTCTCTAGAATTTCTGTTGCATCCACTGCTGAGTTGGATAAGACACATTGTTGGCAAAGCAGGATAGTTCTTTTTAAAAGCATACATTCCAAAGAAACAGCTGAACAGTCAACAAAATGTAAACTACTTTAAGCAAACACCAGCCACACCTTCACGTTACTACATGCTGATAAAGGTCAGCTTTATACCCTAGGTAGCTTGGGCATGGCAGACCTATGTGTGGTGGGCTTATAATTAGTACTTCTTCAGTTGCCTTGAACTGAAAGGAATATTTTTTGTGATAGAAATGAAATCATATATGAGAAATATAAATACTAACAAACCATATTGCATTATTGAATGTTTTCTAAATTTGTATGATTATAAGAATTTCCTGGGGTCCTTATCAATGTCAGCCTCTGTCCCCCAGAGACTTTGCTTCATATTCTCAGAGTGGAGCTGAAAATTTAGTTCTTAAAAAGCTTGTGGAAGAATTTTACGACCAGGAAATTGTAGAAACTTTGGTTAAGCACACAACGTTCAGGGGCAGAAAGACCTGAGCTCAAATTCTCCATTTGTCAGTGGTGTGACATTAGGATCATTATTTAACTTCACAAGGCTTAATTTCCTCATCTGCAAAATAGAGATAATTATGTTTAGTACAAAAGGTCACTATGGGAATAAAACGAGGCAAATGTATGTAAGGAGCTTAAAACACTGATTGGTGCAGTTAGTTCTCAGTGATGGTAGTTCTAAATGTTATGCAAAAAGACAAAACTTTCCTTTAAAACCATCAGTCTTGAAAAACTAGATAAACTGATCTTCAATATAAATCACCAATGGCAACCATTATTATTTATATCTGTCAAATTAAACTCAAGCAAGTTCAAGCCGTTATTATGTATCTTGGAAGTCTGGGTCCTCTCTGGTTGCCTACACTGAAACCTAATCATGAACCTGACAACACTGAGGATAGACTTTGGAAGCCTAAGCATGGGCTCATTCCCCATGAGTGATGCTAGTTGTCCTAATGAAGGAGGTCCCAGGAGAGACCTTTCACTTCTTCCAGCATATAAGTGCAAAGGATGGGTCATCAAAGAGTCTGAGTGGTCCTCTGCTACAGGCTGAGTCTTCATGGATTTCTCAGCTTGCAGAACCATAAAACCACATCCCTATTACTTATAAGCCTTCCAGGTTAGAGTACTTTGCTGTATCAATCCAAGCAGAGAAAGACAATCATAAATGAGGCATGTGATACGCTGCAGATAGAAAGTCATAAAAAAAGTATTGTAATCAGGAATTTTGTATCTAGATCAAAATAGGATCAATGAAAATATGTATCTCAAAAGAAACCTCATAATCACCTTATTACGAGATTGGGGTGGGGAATCTTTTGGGTAGGTAGATGACTTATGCTTAGGAATAGTGACTTTCAAAATCACTAGAACAAGAGGTTACTGTAAAAATCACAGGAAGCGTGTGTAATACTTAATAAGAAAATATAACCTGAACTGGAACCAGAAAAAATGCTGTTAACACTAAACTTCACTTGCAAACTGAGTAGATTTACAGGCAGTAGAGAATTTCTGAGCCTGAAATAGGAAGGGGTTAGTGAGAAATTTTTAAAGGTTTAATTTAATAAAAATGTTTAGTTCTTCATTTATGCTTAATTGCAAAGATTTATACTCATGCCATTTATCTCTAATATGTGTTTTTAAAAATGAAAAGAACATGGCTAGTAGAGAAAACGAGGGAATTCAAAAAAGGGTTCACAATAGGTCCACATCTAACAATGGCAGAGTACAAACACACATTTAAAACTTATTGTAATATCCTCATAATAGAAACCGTTCTTTACGATTTTTTAGAAAGTCTCAAGTGTTATGCAAGCTGTTGGAGCTCATTTCCTGATGGCATAACTAAATAAAACAAGTTGAGTATTTGCAAATCATAAATGTGTATTCTGTTCTAGGTCCTGAAGGCTGTAATGCTCAAAATTGAATAGTCTTATCTGATGAGATTCTTAGTGCATGTGGGGATGTCCTACACATGTAATGTGCCCAAGTGACATGGCACATTATGCAATGGGATAGAATGGTCTATCTCTGGTCTTACTATCTTTACTTATGAGACCACAAACCCCTTGAATTACTGCCCTACACTTATTGATTCACTTACCATAGGTTGCTCGACATAGACATACTCTGCATTTAAATGCTGTAGTGGAAGTAATTTCCAGTCTTCTCATACCTCACAATGGGGATTCTAGTTTAATATAGATCTAATGCTTTTTATTTATATGTATGTATATGCTTATATATGTATGTCATATATGTGCAAGTACGTGCAAAAGCTAGAAGGGGATGTCAGATAATGGAGCTGGAGTTACAGGTAGTAATAAACCACTTAATGTCAGTGCTAGGAGCCATGAATGGGTCCTCTGGTAGAACAGCAAGTAATCTCGACAGCTGAACCATTTTTATAACCCTGCAACATGAGTATTGGAGAGAACATTCAAATATTAACAAAGACTTAGATGAAATTCTAAGAAAACAGGGTATGTTTTAATTTTAATAGATCCATAAGCTATTGATGACAATGACTTTTATAGGGTTAATTTTCATTTATATATAGTGATTTTTATAGATTAGTGTGCCTCTAATATGAATGTTTAGGACCTAATCTGCAGGGTTTGTGAGTGTGATCTTATTTGAAATTAAGAGGTCCTTATGGATATAATCGCGTCAGGAGGGCATACTAGTTCTGGGTGGGCCAGGTCTTTAGAACTGGGATCCTTTCAAGGACAGAAAACAGATTGACTATCACTTACAATGAAGACTTCATGAAAATGGAAGTAGATTTTGGCATTGACACAGTATAAACCAAGGAGCTGAATGGATTATTGGCTACTACCAGAGTTGGGGAGAAACACTGAGCGGAATGTCTCTCCGATCCTCTGGAAGGAACCAAGCCTGCTAGCACCAGCACTGGAGATTTCTGATTCCAGCACTATTAAGGAATACATGTGTGTTGGTTTGAGCCATTAGTATTGCATTTGTGTTTCTTTGTTAAAACCACCCCAGGAAGTAAATCAAGTGACAACCCAGTTTAGGTGAAAGGGAGGCAAAACTCAGAGGCTTTGTGAAGCCCAGAAGGGACAGGCATTCAGATTGCTGATAGCTGCTGAGAAAATAAAGATATGAATAACCCAACCCTTTAGCAACAGGACCTCAGAGAGGGAGAATCCTCACCACAGGAGAGCAATGGAACCATACACTCTGCTGCGGGTCCTGTGGAAGGGTTTGTTTATCACCATGGCTTAGATGAGGGTTTTCTCCAAATATGTATATGTTGAAAGTCTGACTGCATCTATATAGCAATGACAGCAGATATAAAACATCTAGGAAGGAGAGACTTTTGGATATTTCATACTTTGTTGATGAAAATGCAAATTGGTATATCCTTTGTGGAAAATGAGATGTGGTGTCCTCAAAACTTAAAATACATATGATATAGCTACCTTACTTCTAGGTACACATTAAACTGTTTCATAATAATTTATTTTGAATTGGAAAGAATTAGAATTAGTTTAGAAATGTACTATAAGCATGCATTTGAAAGTCAGAGGACAAGCTGTAGGAGTCAGTTTTCTCCTTCTACCACATGGGTTTCAAAACTCAAATGCAAGTCGTTAGCAAGTGTCCTTATTCCACTGAGCCTTTTTGCCTATGTTTCTAGGTATACAGTTCATAGAAAATAAAGCAGCATACCAAAGAAATACCTGTGTTTCCATGTTTACAACAAAAGTATTTATAATAGGTAAGATATATAATCAAGACACATGTAAAGGTGTATGCCTTTAATCCTAATATTTGGGAGGCAGAGCAGGTGGGTCTCTGTGAATTTGAGGCTATCCTGATCTATGTAGTAAATTCCAGAATAGCCAGGGCTGTATAGTGAAACCCCCTATCTTTATAACCCCAAGAACGAAAAAACATGTATTGCAACCTCAGGATATTTACACAGTAGAATAGTATTCAGTCAAAAAAAAAAAAAAAAAAAAAAAAAAGAGTACTGAAACCCTGTCATTTACAGCACAATTAATAAAACTAGAAAACAATTTGTTAAGTAGCAAATTAGTCACCAAAAGCCAACTGCTACCTGCTTGCTTGTATGTGTGGAAACTGAGAATGTCTACTGGAATATAGGATAGTGATTGACAGAGGTGAAGATCATGCAGGGGTGGAAAGAATAAAGGAAGGCTGGATGCATATGTGGGAATATCTCAATGAATCCCACTAGTGCCCACAATTAATCCATTTTATTTCTTTGTTTAAAATAGATTCTTCTCTCATACAATACATCCTGACCACAGTTTCCCCTCTTTCCATGCCTCCTAGCTTCTCTCCCACATTTTCTCTCTTATTAAACCACCCCCCTTCCATTTTCTTTCAGAAAAGAGCAGGCCTCTGAGAGACAAGCAAAAACAAGAAACAGTAAGACGAGGTAAAAACCCTCATATCAATCAAGACAAGGAAACCCAATAGATGGGATTGTTCCAACAGCAGGAAAAACCCATTTCCTTTGTTAGGAGTCTCACAAAAATACTGAACTAATAGCCATAGCACATATGCAAAGGACCTTGTATAGACCCATGCAGATCCCATATTTGCTACTTCAGTCTCTGTTAGTCTATGTTAGCTCTACTTAGTTGATTCAGTGGATCATGTTTTGATGTCCTCCATCCCCTCTGAATCCTACAATGAGTTAATTCAGTGGCTCATGTTCTCCTAATGTCCTCCCTCTTCTCTGACCCCTACAATGTTTTCTCCCCTTCATCTATGGGGTTTGTCAAGCTCCAAGGAGAAGAACCCATTATAGACCTCTAATTTAGACACGCTCTACATAATGTCTGGTTGTGAGTCCTTGCACCCATTCTGCAGCTGAAAGAAGCCTCTCTGATGACAACTAGACAAAGCACTGATATATGAGTATAGCAGACTATCATTGGTAATCATTTCACTGATTTGAGGAGGGGCAGTAGTGTTCTACCCCAGGTCTCTAGCTATCTGATCTTTGGTTCCTGGCATCTGGGCAGTTTAGGGCAAGGGCTTCCTCTTGTGGCTTAGGTCTCAAGTTGAACTAGATATTCATTGGGCACTTGTACAAGTTATACACTACCATTACCTAGCCTATCATGCAAGCAGGACAGATTGTAGGTTGAGAGTTTTATAAATGAGTTGGTGTAGAGGGTTTTGTTTCTATGAAGAACCTATGAAGAGTAGGCTCTTCATAGAATCAAAACCCTTAGACATTAATCCTTGTGAGTACTCTTAGTAATAGATGATCAGGAGTCTCTACTAGCCCGACAAGGCTTCTAGTGGTGGGACTGGGTTTGCTGGGTTGCCTTCATTTCTCTTTCTGTAGCCTTCAGAGCACCTTACTGCACCAGAGACATAGGGGTGAAAACTACCTGCAGGCACCAGCTCAACCTCTCTACTTTTGGTGAACTGTTGGGATATTGTCCTTGGCAATGGTAATCCACTGTCAGTTTTGGGAGAGCAACTCTCTGTTCTATCATCAGCCTGGGCTGTTTAAAGCTTCATGGGATTCCACTGTCAAATGAAAGCAACTCAGTCCTACCACTAGAAGCCTTGCCTAACCAGTGGAGATTCCACGTCATCCATTACTAGGAATACTCACAAGGAATACTGTCTGAGAGTTTTATTTACTTAACAGCTAATATCCACTAATAGTAAAATATACCATATTTGTCCTTCTGGGTTTAGGTTACTTCAGTCAGGATAATACTTTTCTAATTTCATTCATTTATCTGCAAATTTCATGATGTCATTTTTTAAATCGCTTAGTAGATGCATAGATGTACCAT
Source organism: Micromys minutus (assembly GCF_963924665.1). Taxonomy (NCBI): domain Eukaryota; kingdom Metazoa; phylum Chordata; class Mammalia; order Rodentia; family Muridae; genus Micromys; species Micromys minutus. Next base: position 33,894,908 of record NC_137953.1, on the reverse strand, counting down.
TTGTTTATCTATTCTTCAATGGAAGGACATCTAGGTTTCTTTTGGTTTCTGGTTATTATGAATAAAACTACAATGAACATAGATGAACAAGTGCCCTTGTGGTAAAATGAAGTATCCTTTGGGGATATGCCCAAGATTGGTATAGTTGTACCTTTAGGTAAATCAATTCACAATTTTCTCAAGCACTGCCATATGTATTTCCATGGTAGCTGTACAAGTTTGCATTCTAACCAGCAATAGAGGAGTGTTCCTCTTGTCCCATATCCTCTCCAGCATGAGCTGTCACTGGTGTTGGTGATTTAAGCCCTTCTGACCAGTGTAAGATAGCATTCAAAGTAGTTTTGATTTGCATTCTTTTTTGTGGCTAAGAATGTTGACTATTTCTTTAAGTGTTTTTCAGATATTTGAGATTCTATTGAGAATTCACTGTTTATATAGGGGCCCAGTTTTTAAATAGAAATACTTTGTTTTTGTTTTGCTTTATTTTTGTTTTGGTATCTATTTTCTTAAGTTCTTTGTAGATTTTGGAAATTAACCTTCTATTATATATGGAGTTGTTAAAAAATATTTTCTCATTATGTGGCCTGTCATTTTGGCTAAGTGACAGGGTCAGCTGCCTTAGAGAAGCTTTTCAGTATCATGAGGTCCCATTTAATAATTGTTAACCATACAGCCTGTGCTATCAGTGTTTTGTTCAGGAAGTTTCTTCTGTGTCAGTGCACTCAAGCCTATTCTCCACTTCTCTTCAATCAGGTTTAGGGTGTCTGGTTTTATGTTAAGGTCTTTGATACTCCTGGACTTGAGTTTTCTGCAGGGTGATAAACGTGGATCTATTTGCACTCTTCTACATGAAGACATCCAGTCTTATAAGCACCATTTGTTAAAGATGTTTTCTTTTTTCCAGTGTGTATTTCTGACTTCTTTACCAAAAATCAGGTATCCATAGGTATGTGTATTTATGTTTGGGTCTTCAATTTGATTTCATTGGTCAACTAGTCTATGTTTTATGCCAATACCATGCAACTTTTATTACTGTATCTCTTTAATACAACTTGAAATCAGGAATGGTGATACATCCAGCCATTCTCATTTGTTCAGGATTGTTTTAGCTACCATGGGTTGATTTTTATCCCAAATGGAGTTGAGAATTGTCATTTCAAGGCCTACAAAGAAGTGTATTATGCTTTTGATAGGGATTATGTTGAATCTGTAGATTGCTTTTGGTAGGATGTCTATTTTTACTATATTAGTCCTACCAATCTATGAGCAATGGGAGATCTTTCTATCATCTGATATGTTATTTCTTTTTTCAGACTTGACATTTTTATCATACAAGCCTTTTACTTGCTTGGTTATAGTATACCAAGATATTTTATACTATTTGGGGTTATTGTAAGGGGTGTTGTTTTCCTGAGTTCTTTCTCAGTACATTTGTTCGTCATTTTTATATAAGAAGGCTACTAATTTTTTAAGCTAATCTTGTATTCGGCCACTAATGTTTATCAGTCTTAGGAGTTTCTCGGTGTAATTTTTAGGGTCACTTATGTATACTATAATATTATCTGCAACAATACTTTCACTTCTTTGCCAATTTGTATCCCCTGATATCCTTTAGTTGTCTTATTGGTCTAGCTAGAAATTCAAATACTATATTGAATAGATAAAAAAAAAGACTAGACAACCTTGTCTTGTTCCTTATTTTATGGATTTGTTTTGAGTTTTTCTCCATTTCATTTGATTTTGGCTATAGGCTTGCTGTGAATTACCTTTACTATGTTTTAGTAGGTCCCTTACATCGCTAATCTCTCCAAGACTTTTATCATGAAAGGGCATTGGATTTTGTCAGAGGCTTTTTCAGTATCTGATGTGATGACCATGTGGGTTATTTTTTTAATATTTTGCCTGATTGTTTATATAGTAGATTACAGGAACAGATTTATGTGTATTTAACCATCCATGCTTCTCTGAGATGAAGCCTACTTGATCCGGGTAGATGATGGTTTTTGTGTGTTCTTGCAAGTATTTTATTGAATATTTTTACATCAACACTCATAAGTAAAATTGCTCTTGGTGACGAAAAGTCCATAGGGGGATGGTTTGCAGTGCTAGAGGTGACCCTGAAGATTAGCAAATGTAATCTGGGCATTGTAGCTTGCAATGCTAGTACTCAGGAGACAAAGACAAAAGAATCAGGAGTTCCAAGTCATTCTTTGCTACATACCAAGCTGACAGCTCAGCCTGTGTTGCATGAGACCTTGTCTAAAAATGACCATACATTTAAAAATGTTGAAGAACAAAGAGAGGAAGAACTGTTATTAAAAAAAAAGAGGTGGAAGTGGAGTCTATTAGAGAGGGGTCAGCAAGTCACTGGGGACAGTTATCCTGACCTTGGAACTGATGGAGTTCTTCTGGGCATTTTGATTATTTCTCACAAGTGGTTATCATAAAGAAGAAAGACTATCCACTTTCCTTGCTTTGGCTTTCTGTCCCTCTGAGTGATCTTCTTCTTTTCAAAATCTTTCCTTCTCTTATTCTGTTAATTCTTCCTACCAAGAAGCCTTCATCATATCAAAGCATGCCCTCTTAATCTCTGAAATTGGGAGTGACATAAACCTGTTTTTTTTATAAATTACCCATCCTTGAGTAGGTCATTAGAGTAATAAGGAAAAAAAAGGAAAGAAAGATGAATACAGCTATCTGTGCCTGCCCACCCCAGGGAAAAGCCTCTGTGGTGAGCCACTGGTAAGACACTAAGAGTCTTCTATTATATAACAGAGAGTCCTATGACAGCGATTAGAGGTAACATCTGTTGCACATCTATGTGTGTCATGTGTAGTTAAGCACTCTACAGATTAATTAACTTAGTCCTCATGAGTATTCTAAGAAGATAATAGTGTTATCTTTAGTATGCAGATGAGAAAACTGAGACAGATGTAGCAATTTGCTCCATCACGTACTAAGTGGCAGAGTTGGACTCTAACCCAAGTCAGACTCCGGGGCCCACATCTCAGCCTGCAGAGTTTAACAGAGCTACTTAGAACAGCAAAGGCTTCCGGGCTGCATACTGGCATATTCCTAAGCCTACAGTCCTGTGGACAGCTGCATACTTTGTAACTTGTGGTGCCAAAAACTTAACTGGAGATGCTGTCATGTCACCAGCCTAATAATACATTCATTGTTTGAACTCAGGTTTTAGTATCTTGTGATCAATATGCTTTGAATTATAACAGATATTTATCACTAATATCACAATTGCAGACATAGTGACATGTGCCTGTACCCCAGCACTGGATAGCTGGAGACAGATTTTTAGAGCTTACTGACCAGCAATCCTAGACAGTCGGTAAGCTCCAGGCTCATGAGAGACTCTTTGTCAAAAAGTAATATGAAGAATGATAGAGAAAGATACTGGATTCTTATCTCTGGCCTCTGTTATATACATACATGCACACACACAAATACACATACTGATACACACAGACTCACAAATATATATATATATATATATATATATATATATACACGCAAGTATACACATGCGCATGTGCACCATAAATGGACACATATACCACACAGACATGCACACATGGGTACACATGCATAAAAATGACATAAAAAGATTAGCTCAGTATTTGATGAAGCTGATATACATATGTGTCTGTGTATATGTGTTTGAGTATGTGTGTGTGTGTTTGTGTGTGTGTGTGCATGTAATTGTGTGTACTCACTCAGGTTGAAGAAAAGCTATATATTAACATATATTTGAACAGATATGATAAGCTATATACTTATTTATCTATATAGTTGTAGACTAGAAAGAGAATTTTAACATGTTTTAGAGGAATTACATAGAAACATTACAAAATTGCTTGTGTACATTTCATCGATGAATTTCCTTCAAGTTTGCCCTCTTTAACATTCAGCTGGTAAATGAGATGCCTTGACTAGCAGAATTCAGAAATAAGCTTAATTATTCATCAACTTGCCCTCACCTTGTATTTCATGGCTTTCCAAATGTCTGTACATTTTTTTTATTAAGCATAAGCCATTTTGTGCCTACAGAGTCTATTCCTGAAGAAAAATGGTCTTGCTTCTAAAAACGACCATTAAGTTCACAGATTTTCTCACTGTGGCTTGATATTATCTGGCAGTATAATTAGCTTCATGTATGGTTAAATATTATGAGAAAAGCCAAGTGCCTCCAAATTCTCCAAGATGCTTATAATTTGATGATTTAATTGCATTCTTCCCCATCAGTTTCTACACCTACCCCAGCCCTGTCTTTTCATTTAGGGAGATGATAACCATATGCTATCCAAACTGACAGCAAACGCTCATCAAGAATTGCCATGAATTTAAAAGACTGAATACATATTTAAAACAAGCTTTTCCATGGTTTCTTACCTTTTCTTGAGTTATAACTTCAACCTTACCTATGATCCCTATTGCAATAAAATTTCAAAAAATTGTGAAAATTTTGTATTTTCACATAAAGACAAATTGTTCATATCATTTTGGAGATTCTAAAACTGGGAGGGCCTTATGTAATCTCTGGGCTAAAATTCATTATTTAAATTATACACTTTACCTCACCACCACCACCACCACCACCACCACCACCACTACCACCACATTTTTTTTTTTTCATTTTTAGAAGCTAATGCAGTTCAGGACAAGAATGGGTCTTTTAAATCTTTTCATCAATTTTGTTATATATTTTATTTCTCTTAATTACCATTGTAACATATAAATAAGAAAAACTATAACATGTGTGTAATATTTTGACTTATTAATATTTTCTTACACACATGTAATGAACATCACTCATATTCACCCCTCCTGCCCCCTTCCAATTCCAGATCCTCCCTCGTATTCCCTTTTCAAGTTTATTCTCTCTTTTTCTCTCATACACATACTCTTTCTCACCTACTGAATCCAGTTAGTACTGCAACTATACGCCTGGATGGGGCCATTCACTGAAACATGGCCAACCCACTGGGTACCACAGTATCCAAAGGAAAACTGATTCCTTCTCCTCTAGAAGCATCAACTGCCAATAGCTCTTCAGACAGGAGTGCGGGGTTGTATGTTCCTCTCCATCTGTGCTTAAGTGTTGACTGGCTTTATCTTGAACAGGAGTCATGATTCCCTTTGTCTTCTCAACAAGTTCATCAGATCTCTCATGTACTTTATGTGTTATAAGATGCACATAAACATGTTTTAAACCACAAGGAAATTGATATTCCAACACTGAATTCTTCAATCATTGTATCATATCTAGGACATAATTTCCAAGATGTGATTATATCTTATATTTATTTTTAAAGTGCATGCCCCGGTTGATCATATTGCACGAATTATAAAGTTGTAAAGTTGACTTATTACTGTGGCAATTTTTCTTAAGCTTATACTCAAACGAGAATAGCCTTTTAAATCTTAAAAAGAAATAACAAGCGCGACTGTATGAATGCAGCTAACAGTCCTCCGCGTTTGTTCTGGCAGGCATTGTGTAAAGTTTCCAGTGAACAGGATCACCTTTTAGAAAATACTAGCAGCTTTGTTCTTGTGCCTTCAAAGGCAGGTCTCTCAGTTCTCTAATCTGCTGTTCATTCTTATCCTTTGCAGCAAGCTTTTATAAGACAATGAATGATTCCGTAGAGTATCTGTTTAAACTGTTAGGAACAACCAGAGCTTCATTCTTAGCCCTTGTTCCTTGGTATTTAATTAAAATGCTTCATCTTTCATTACAGAAATGTTTTATGTTCTGACCCCTTAGCCTCATTATTTGTTATTGTTTAGTTAGATTTTTAAATAGAATTCATATTGTTCCCTCTCAGTGCTTCAAGCAGGAAGACAGTACCTGTCAGCCTGCCCCCACAAAGAACTTTCAGTTGAACATCTATCTCCTCTTGGTTAGCTAAACCAGGTAGCTGATGAAGCAAACCCACAGAACTTCAAGATAAGTCAAGGTGCTGAATTTACTGGTCTGTCTTAGGGGAAATGTTAAATGGAGTTTTCTTTCCCTCGGGCACTGCTCTGGTTAACAGCTGTAGATTTTCTTAGTAGTGTTTTATCTCCATCATCTGGGGACTGCAATAGCAAAATATCATCTAGCAAGTAACTGATAACAAATCTTATATCCCATAGTTCTAGTGGTTGGATGTGTGAAACAGCAGCGAGTAGTAAAGTAGGGTTCTGATGAGCGTACAGACACAAAGAAGGAGCTCTCTCATTGGCTTTTTGTTTTGTTTTGTTTTGTTTTGTTTTTTTGTTTTTTTTTTTTGTTTTGTTTTTTGGAAGGACACTAATCTCACCATAAGGGCAATATCTTCACCTAGTCACCTCTCCCATGGCCTGCTTCTCCAGTGTCTTCACACTGAAACTAAGGCTAAAAAAGGGACACAGCTCTGTCCTCTGGCAGGAATGTGAGCACTCCTTCGTTTAAGTCCCAGATCCTCATGTTGGAGTGTCATCTGTAAGGGACAGGAGAAAACCACTGTTCTGCCTTCCCAAAGCCTTACTTGCTGACCTTGTATTCATGCAAACCGAAGCATAAATAGCTGAAAGACATTGGGAGGGATGTGCAGAAGTCATGAACTACAAAACTAGGGCAAAAAAAAAAGAATCACCATGTATGAGCCTTCCTTAGGAAGGGCAATCTTATTTGGGGACTATCTGCTATATAAAATATGTTTATTATACATTGATCTGGATAAGCCAATAGCTACTGTGGGTGGTTTTTCAGTGGGTATACCGTTCAATAATTCAGCATGTCTTAGAAGTGTTACCGCTCAGTTACCAAAATGATCTTTCTTTTGATGCAGTTGCCAATGCTCTCTGCAGGACCAAGTTTGAGCACCTACAGTGGCTTCTTTCCCCTGGGGTTCTTTGTCCATGAAAAACCACTTCTATCAATAAGGTTTTAAAAAATTTATGATTCTTCCACATCTTTTAAAAAAACTGCACATATATATGGCATTAGGGCAGACATATTGCACAAAGCAAAAAAAAATTCTGATAAATCTCCAATATCCATTATAACTAAACCCTTCTGTGTGAGAATTGAAACCTATAAGGAGAGCTCAAGTTGGTTTCAGACAGACAATAGTGTTCACCAACCTCAGAAAGAAGGACTGTGATTGGTACAGCCAGAGAGAAAGCATAAATGGCCAAAGGAAAACAGAAAAGGATAAAACAATCTATAAAATGGCCTCTACTTTGTGCCTATAAATTTAATAGTAACTTTTATGTCTTAGAGAAAGAAGCCTGAGTTAGCCTCGCAGAGCTGATATGGAGAAACTAACGATAATACCCCCACCCCATACACACATCTTTGTCTTTGACTTTGTTTGTTTTAACATGAACACAGAGGACAGGAAAAGGGATTGACGGGAAAAATCTTGAAATTGCAATCTATTCATTTATAAAAGTGGGCAATCCAAATAAATTTCACTCAATTTTCTACGAAGATGTTCACAGTAATTGGTACGGCAAGTGAGGGTTAAGCTCCACTGAACAGCTGATTCTCAGCCCCACAGGAATGTTTAGAACAACCCAGCAAATCTTTCTTAAGCAATTTTAATTTTTTTGCTGACAAGTTCAAGGTTTGCCCATACCTCTGACTTGCCTCATATAAACTGAAGGGACAGTCATTTCTGAAAGCAATTTTTACAGAAAAACATATTTGGGCAAACGGAAGAGTCACCATACACATCTGCTCTCTCAGCATTGATGGAGCCCACAATGTGCAGTGTTCTTGCCCCCCAAGCACTTCATTATGACATCTTTGTACTCCTTGTGAGTTTATTGATGGAAAATGGCACATTTTCTTCTGTCAAATAAACACATATCAAAAGCCATCCAAGTGCTATCCACAAAACTGTAAATTCACAAAATTCAGGGCTTGTGGGATTTCATGAATTGCCTCTGTAGTGTACCACAGTAGAAGTTATCGTATTCTTTAAAGTCCAGATAAATGCATTGTGCAGCTTAGATAGGAGGCATGGTGGTCTCCACGGTGAACAGTCTTTTACATTAACAGTGTGGAAACAGTCTGTCTCATTATCCACTAGACTGCATCTAAAGCCCCGAAATGGCAGATTTATGTGCAGCTTTGTCTGAAAATAGCATTGAAATGTGAAAATGAAATCTCTCTCCGCATCTTTAGAAACAGGTTTGAAACTGACGTTGGTGATGCAGAAACTTCATTCTTCCCTCAGAATAAACTAAATGCTATCAGAACATGCCAGGCAGGACACATGGCTGGGTTTGTGCTCTGAGGTGAAGATACAGGGGGTAGAAGTGTGGCCATGTTGAGTGTCCTTTATTTTAGTCTAAGATTCCAATTTGTTTTGTTTCTTTACTCAAAAGCCAACTGAAAGTTAACATAAATGATTCCCAGTCTGGAATTACCTTGCATTTCACAATCTACAAATATAATAAAATATCTGAGGCTTACTGTAGGATTTTTAATTCATGTGCAGTCTGGAGCCAGTAAGGATCTCTTAGAAGGCAGAATGATCTCATCCACCTGAAAATGTCTACATCCTAACCTTCAGAAGCTGGGAACCTCTAACCTGTTTTCATAGCAAACAGACTTTAGTAGACAGGATTCATGCAGGCTTATAAAATGGAGAAACTATTCTACATTCACTAAGTAGGTCAAATCTAATCACATGGAAGCTTGAAAGTAAGAGTAGAAGGGTCAGGAGATGTGAATGCATTAACCCAACTACTCACTGTGAAGATGGAGCAAGGGGACCATACAGTAATGGCCCAGGTGGCCTGCCAAAACAGAAAGGCAAGGAAAGGGATTCCACCTAAGGAGCCCCAGAGCACACTGCTCTGCCAATACAGCCATTTGAGACCCATATGAAATTTCTGACCTACAGATAAATTTGCACTCCATTAAGCCACTAACTACATTTATGGTAATTTGCAACAGTGGCCATAGGAAGGATCACTGTGTGCAGCATATTGTTTTACCAGATCCACAAGAAGAAGCCATGAGAAAAGAGCCATGCTAAAATGTCTTAGAAGAACAGGAGAAGGAAGTTGGGCAGGGCTGGTACAGAAATTGAGATGTTTTAAAAGTCAGGCAGGCCCGGTTAATCTGTCACAGCAGCAACTCCTTTATGACTGTGACAGCTACAGGGTCCTAAAACCCCATCCATACCCACAGAGAATTCCTCTGTGGAACATACATTTGAGACATTAAAAATGTGATGCAATTTGTGAATGCTTCTTAGTTCAACAAGATGTGGTTTTCAAAAATCACTTAACAGATCATAAATTGGATAGAAGGGGTTCAATGAGCATGTGCACTTTGATTTCCTTGCTATTAATAACTTACAATCAAAGAAACCATATGCTGTCGTAGACACTCATATATTTTTTCCTTAAGATTGACAGGCAGCCAGTGACAAGGGGACAATTACATTTTCCAGACCTCTTGTTGCCACTTTCATGTTCTAGAAAAGCATTGTCTCTTTTCTGACATAGTTTTTACTTATATTCCTTCCAAAAAATTAGTTCAGACTTTTTTTTAACAAAAAAAGCATAGAGTAATAAAATATTTGGAGGCTTGCTACAACCAGATAATTGAAAGCATTGCTAATGGTAAAATACTGCACACCTGCCTTAACCATAATTTCTCTAGTATTTTAAAGCAGTGGTTCTCAACCTGAAGGTTGCACACACAGGAATTTCCTAAGACTAAGAGGAACTGTATTAAAGGGTGACGGCTTTGGGAAGGCTAAAAAACTAGTTTTAAAAGAATTTAATATGCTAAAGATATCCCTTAGAATTAGTTTGTATACATTTATATTGTATTTATCATACATGCGTGTGCACATACACACATAAAAGAGCAGCTTGAAACACCGTTCTTTGCTTGATTAGTGTGACTTAAAAACAGACAGGCCAACAATATCTGAAGCACCATGAATAACCAGTAGCAAAGGTAAATAATTCCATGGTCTCTGAATTTTATGTCAAAATATTGAAAAGTCTTATTTGGTATAGGTTTATAAGAGAAAATTGTGAAATTTGTATCCCCTTAGAGAACTATATTCCAAGGCATCAGAAACACGGAGAATATGTTACTTATCTGTAAGAACCTCTGAAACAACCTAAACAGCTTTTCTCTGCCTCTTATGTAAGTGTGCTGGTATCAGGGAGATATTTCCAGTGTTGGGCTCCATAGTGGTTTGAATGGAAAATGTTTAGGTATGTAAACATTGGGTTACAGTTGATTGTACTGTTGGGGAAGCTTTGGGTTCTCTGAACTTGCTAGAAGTATGTTACTGAGTTCAGGCTCTGAGAGAAAAAAAATTCACTTCTTGTTTCCTCTCTCTCTGCTTCTTTCGTATCGTTGAAGATGTGAACTCTTTGCTTTCTGCTCCTTCCTGTCTCCACAGCTGCGTGAACTGTCACACCTTCCTACCAGGATGAAATATTTTCACATTTGCAACCACAAGACAAAACAAACTTCTTTTCCTTAAGTTGCCCTGCTCATGATGTTTTATCACAGCCACGGGAAAGTAGGCTCCCTGCAGACTTTGCATCCATTTCATGTTTTATCATCTACACTTCAAATGTCACAAGACTTCTTCTCTGTGAAATGTCCTAGTGTCTTTTCCTTGGGACACTGTCACCCTTTTCATCACTTGTCTGACTTGACCACCTCACTGTGTTCTTCTATCCAATAAATGGCAGTTTTCATAAGTGGTGTGGTGGCCTGCTCCTTCTACGGTGCCATCTGTATTCAATTCAGCTCTTACCACCTCCATCCTCATTCTCTGTTTCTTGATCACTTTCATCTCAGTTGGCTACAGGCTTCTTTCCCAGGTCCGTTTTTATCATTTTCCTCATAGCCTATAACTGGGAAACAGGGGGACAGTACAACCAAAAGCTTTCTGTCAGTGCCAGAAAACAATAACCAACATGCAACAGACAATCATTAACAGTCTTTGAAAACTTCGACATCCCGTCACTCATCTCGAGTGACATTTATCATACAGGTAGTGTTTGTGGATAGAAGAGCTAGCAATAAAACTTGAACATAATATTTATGCATAAGGAAATTTTATGTGCAGTTATCCATCTTAATATGTCTCTTTAAGACTTTCAGTTAAGAAAATGATATTTGAATCATGTTGTGAGGCTAGAGTATTTAACTAATGTAAAAAACTAAATTTGTGTGCATCAGAACTGTACAAGGTAAGGATTCTCTCTCCCATCCCCGTCTCTCTCCCTCTCTTTGTCTCTATCTCTGTGTGCATGTGTATGAGAGTGATCTGTATACTTTTACAATTTAAATAAATAACATAAAATGCACTTTCTTTCACAAAATTGCTTTTTATACTCAAAAACTCTCATATTTCAAGAGTTGTTCATATTGGTGTATATAGCTATTGTTTATGGCCATTTCTTACAGTATTCTGCTCACATGACTGCACTTCAAATTATTTATATGTTCCTTTGCGAAATTTTATTTTGTTTCCAGTTCTTTTTATTACTGAAAATAGTATTCCTCTGAAAGTCTGTGTATTGCTTCCATAGAGTTTTAGGCAAGGATTTCTCTAATGTACTAATAGCTTGGATTAGATGGTCTTAAGCCTTAATGAGTATTTCCAAATCCTTCTATTACTTTATACATCCAAGTAATGTTTTAAGAGGTGTTTTGCCACAGTTCCTTTCATAACAGTTAGCACCAATGTGATCATAAAATTTGATGAAAATAAACTGACTTCATTTGTAATTTTTACTAATAGAGAGACAGGACACTTTAATGTTTTCTTAGAAATAGACTTTTTAATTACATGTGCTATGAATTATACTGTATGCTACCGTGTGCAGGTCAGACATTGAAAGGTTATCATTTATAGGCAAAGTCACAACTCTCTTTTAGTCTCTGATTTTTACTTAGTGTCGTGTTGTATTTTGATGTACCAGAGATGAAAACTTGAATGTAACAGAATTTTCTATTGTATTCTTTAGTTTATGTTTTGAGTCTTCTATTACTATTCTCTTTTGTACCTGATGCCCTAAAGATAGTGCATTTTACATTCATCAAAGTCTCTTTTTATTAGTTATTTTATTTATTTACATTTTAAATGTTAACTCCCTTCCTGGTTTCCCCTCTGCAAATCCCCTATCCCATTCACCCTCCCCTGCTTCTATGAGGGTGCTTCCCCATCTACCCACCCCAGCCTCATTGCCCTAGCATTCTCCTATGCAGGGGGATTGAGCCTCCATAGAACCAAGGGCCTTTCTTCCCATTAATGCCAGATCAGACAATGCTCTATTACATATAAAGCTGAAGCCATGGGTCCCGCCATATGTACTCTGGTTGGTGGTTTTGTTCCTGGGAACTCTGGGGATTCTGGTTGGTTGATATTGTTGTTCTTTCTATGGGCTGCAAACCCCTTCAGCTCCTTTAGTCCTTTCCCTAACTCCACCATTGGGGTTCCCTAGTCTTATGCCATCATCTCTATGTGTTTTCTATGTAACTACCATAGTTTCTTGTTTTTTTATGTAATTTTACATTATTAAATTCAGAAGATGGATGCTTCTCTACTGACCTGTAAAGTCATCTCTCAAAACTCAAGTTTTTGTTTGATTACTTTATCTTTAGAATAGCTTGATGTTCAAGCAAAATGATCAGAATATAAAGAGTTACAATTTTCTGCCTTCTTCCCATGCATACAGTTCCCTCCTCATTCAGCAACATACAGCAAGTTTTAACATACACTGATCTTCTTGGAATCCTAGATGTTGGTCAGTGATGCTCAACCCTCACATTGTGTCATTACTATGGTGTTTGAGATCTGATAGTGCCCATCATTACTGACTTTTAATAAAAGTTCTTAAAATACTTGTTAAGATTCATCTATCTTTTACTGTGGCAAATAGCAACAAATTACAATAAATTTGATAAGTTAATAAAGAATTATAATTTAACCAATTAGAATTAATCTTTGAAAAATAACTATTCTAATGACTGCTTATCTAAAAATTCAGTTTTGATGGCTTGGGCTATAACTTGAATGCATATTTTTCATTCATTTAAAGAATATTAGTTCATTTCAAAAATATGAATTCATAGATTTGGAGATTTTTAAACAGATATTATGTGTAATAACATTGTGTGAATTCTTTGTTTTGGGCCTCTTCCATAACACTTTGTTCATGAGGATCCTGCAACTCCTATGTTATTTTGAACATTTATTTTTCTTGATGCATGGTATTTGAATAGCACCATTCACAAATCCAGTTTCTGATATGGGCTCTTACCAACAATGGTTTGTCATTCTAGAATTTTCTTTAGGTTCATCTTAAACCTGCCTGTCTATAGGGTGTGTTATCCTTTTTTTTTTTTTTAATTCTTAGTATTTTTCTTGATGTTTAATAATCACTTAAAGATTTAAAGTTAACCATTCATTCATTCACTAACTCATTCATTCATTTACTGTATTTGTGTGCACATCAGTATGTGTGTGTGGACATCAGAGGATGACAATTTGCAGGAGTTGGGTCTCTTCTACCATGTGAGCCCACATGATTGAATTTGGGTTATCAGGCTTGGCAGTAAACACCTTTATTTACTGGACCATGTTGTCCACTCCTCCAATTTAGAGATTATTTATGTTAATACCTTGCCTTTTTTAAAAAAATATACCCAAATGACGATGTGAAGTGGAACCAGAGCTTCGATCTCAGAGGATAGGTCCTGTATGTATCCAATATCTTGATTGTGACGTGTTACTTCAACTACCATCTATTAGCTCAGTAACCAGATATGTTCCTTATCCCAGCATTTAGACAAGTCACAATCCTCTGTGGCTGAGCTCTGGGAAACATCTAGACTCTAGTATACTGTCCTAAGGGCATTCTAGGAACCTTCTTTTCCCTGAAAGACTTGTCTCCAAGACACTGTTTATCCAGCCTTGGGATTTCTATATTCTCTCAAGCTGCCAACTAAGCAAAATCCTACACAATGTCAGTTATGCCCATTCCGCATTTGTAGGAACTTTCCAAAACTGCCCTAATATTTGTAATAAGAAGTTGTTAACATCTCAAGCATTTTGACACACTACAATGCCAAGATACACTAATTTTGGTACTTATGAGGTGAAAAATGATGTTAAGAAAATATTTTTAAAACTCACATTGAATTAACTATTCAACTCCATGTCAGATTACAATCCATAGTCTAAGGATTGAAGTTTAAGCAGAAAATGAGACAGTGCTTTCCTGGACTGGGATAGAGATTTGTTATTAGACAGGTGTGAAATGACAACTATACTAGGTATGTTGCTTTAAATGAGAATGGCTCTGTAGGCTCATATATTTTAATCCTTGGTCCTCAGTTGGTGGAAGTGTTTGGGAAGGATTAAGAGGTATGGCCTTATTGAAAGAGTGGGGCCAGCTTTTGGGTTTCAAAAGAATCCAGTTATCCCAGTATCTCTCCCTGCCTTCTGCTTTGGACCAGCTGCTACTCCAGTGCATTTATGCCTACCTGCATGTTACCATGCTTCTGACCATTATGGTGATAGACCTATATCCATTTTGAATAGTAAGTTCCAAATAAACCCTTTATAAGTTGGCTTGGCCACGGTGCCTTTTTACAGCAACAGAAAAGTAGCTAGTACACAAGGTGAATGAGTTCTAAAGTCTACATATAGCCCTATGCCTACACTTAACAAGATTTCATTTTTCACTTATTTCCTGAGAAGATAAAGCTGTTAAATAAGATAAAGATAAAACAAAATGTTAATTGGTGTTCTTATCACAACTTTTTTAGGAAACTGAATACTAACCTATGTGTGGTGACATATACCTATAATCTCAGCACACAGAATCCTAAAACACAATGCCTGATTTCCCCTTTACTCACACATGTTCCTCATTCTTGAAAGTACTATAGGAGGAAGTGGCATTTTGATGTATTTAAAAACTGCTTTTCTGCCATTGTGTGTAAGTGACAAGCTCTAACTTTGGTTGAATGGACAAACAGCTGTTCACTTGGAAGTGTGTGGTACATATGAGCTTCAAGATAAACTTGAGAAATATACTTTAGGTTTTTCCCATCCCCCAATACATAACATGCTAATAATGTATAACCACTTACAAGTTACCGTATTCAAGGTAAGAGAGACATTGTTCCAGTGTGTTGGTTTCAAAGACAATACAGAATAAACAGTGGAGCTAAACCATCTCAAAGCTCTAAATAAGCAGATTACGTGCTGTCAACAGCAAATGCACAGTAGAATCACAATACAAGAACTTGAATAGATAGTAGTATTAACTGTCATTATACTTGAAAGAAGCCAAAACTCTTGTGCTCACAGTGTAGTCGTGAAATCTCTGTTCTTTCAAAATGACTACCATAGGTTCCCAGATGCCACACAGAGATGGAGATACAGTATCTAGAAGAAGAAATGAAATTTTACTTTATTGTTTCTCTATATTTAAAGGAAAAATACTTCATCCAAATGGACCCCTTTTGCATATCACTGGCTAGACAGTAATATTGTCATATGTCAGCTTCACTATTTGCTGACTATGGGTATGACAAATAGAATTTTCCTGATTTTCTTATTTTATCCATTGATGTTTATGACTTACATGGTCTGCAGTTAAGGAAAATAACTATCAGTGAGACAGTCAAAAGTGCCTATGCAGGCAAGAAATATGATGATGGTATTATTTCTGATAATGTCAAGAGTCGTCGTGAGGTGGGTTTGTGTGGAATGTCTTCTTTCCACTTCCCGGAAAAAAAAATTTAAATTCTTACAAAATAAAACATGATGATCATGAAACAAATGGTGTTTGCTGAGGCAGGCTGAGAGAGGAAATTAGACACCATTTAATTTGTGAGCATGTAGACATATATAAATATGATGACCTAGATATATGTATTTAAAGAAATTTTCTCAAACTAAGGAGTCTTTAAAATAAAAGCATCTATTGGGTCATTGTAGGTGTTTGCAGAAAAGGAGGAGACTCGAGTGTCAGAGGACTAACAAAGCTTGTTAGAAGAAAACTGATTTACGTTATGAGCCTATATGTAACAATATGTGTGTACATAGAACTGCATTAAAAGAAGGTTTTGAGACCCTGGGCTCTCTGAAATAAAGGAGATTCATTGAGTCACTATAGCTGTTTTCCAGAAGAGAGCTAGACTTTAGGTCAAGATTGTGCAACCACTTGCCACCAAGCCAAGTCACATTTAAAAAAACGTTCCCTGGATCTAAGGACCAAGAGCAATTTTATAAGGAGCACAAACACAGACAATTTACATGGAATATTCACTAGTGATAGGTAAGAGGACCAGGATATCTTGAACTAGGAGGCTTTGGGTGTGGAAGGAGCCCATAAGAAAAGTACCTATTGATTCTGGATTAGTTGGGCTTAGGTTATACAAAAGCAAGAGGTGGTGGTGCTAAGGTGCAGTTGTCAGAGGTTTAAAATAAAAATTTTAACACACTCAAGCATATAGAACCCAAGCTGGAGAAATATCTCAGTGGTTAGGACCACTTATTACCATTGCAGAGTACACAGTATGTATATCAGGTGAATCAAAACTACCCATAACTTCACCTCCAGGGGATCTGATGCTCTCTTCTAGCACTTATGGGCACCTATACCAATGTGGTACATACAACTCCTACACACACACACACACACACACACACACACACACACACACAAACACACACACACACACATACACACACATACACACATACACACACATACACACACACACACATATATACATGCATACATACATACACACACAAATTAAATAAATAGAAACCTTAAGATTCTTTAGAATATAATTTGGAGAAATCTCTTAGTAGTTTTAGACCACAGCTATTCACTGAGTCTCTTTCCTTTTCCCTATATGCTGCTCTTTGTAATTAAATTTAGAATGTCTTAGAATTCTACTTTTTTCAAATGCAACATTCCTAGATGATTGTAGCCCACAGTCCTCTGCATAAATTATCTCATTCTCTCTCCCTTGGTAGGAAAGCTCTCATTTATAACTCAATCACTTAGCATTTATGGGGAAATGGATTCTGAATTATAAAGAACTAGTGCTCAAGTAGAATATAGGAGGAGAACCCATTTATCGCCTAGGGACTTCCCAGTATTCCTTGATTTTTAAACTCAATACTTGAACACGACTTTAAAATATAAATAGACCCAAGTTGGGAAGAAAGCATCCCCACTACCTGAAGTGGCCATACAGCTCTCCTCTCCTTAAGGATGGAATTGTGTCCTTGTACATTAGCAACAATTACCCAGAGATCCAACTTTTGATGAATGCAACTCCATCAAAACGTCCTTACTAGGAAGCTGGAAGAGCCTAATCGCTGCCACCATAATTTTTGTCAAGTGTCTAAGTTCATATAGAATTCTTTGACTGAGAAGGAGGCCACCATTATTCCTCAGTATCACAAAGGTACAGAGGTGGTCTTTCACAATTGTTCTTTAAACTTGAAATGAAAGGATATGAAGAAAGATTGCAAAGTAAGAAGCTTTGAAATCCATTAGTGAAACACCAAGAATCTCCCAGCATGCCTTAGCTTAGAGATCTAGACAAAGGCCCTAATTAAAGACAGAAAAATCTCTCCTGCTTAAATCAAAGCAAGCAACTGAGTAGGAAATAGCAGCCAACTCCAGGCTGAGAGGCTGTGCTGGAATTAGGGTAGACCACAGACTGATGTCAGATCCTGAACTGATAGAAGCCCAGCTGAGAGAAAAGGTTTC
Source organism: Micromys minutus (assembly GCF_963924665.1). Lineage (NCBI taxonomy): Eukaryota > Metazoa > Chordata > Mammalia > Rodentia > Muridae > Micromys > Micromys minutus. Next base: position 33,877,127 of record NC_137953.1, on the reverse strand, counting down.
AGTAAAGAAAACTGGAGTTGGTTTTCTATGTGACGTTCTCATGAGGAAGATACTAGAACCAAAGATTATCTGTTATGATTTATTAATGCTGAGCACCAAGAGTATGCCCTTGAGTTATACAAGCAAGCATGGGTAGCAATTTTGGTTTTTGGTTTTGTTTGTTTATTTGTTTTCCCTGCTTAGAGTAAATACTTAAATATCACAGTAGCATGCGGAGCTGTTTAGATACCGGATAGAAAATTCTGTATCCATTAGCATCAAAGAAATTCACAGATCTAACCCCTTTAATTTTTCAGAACATCAGATGGTGTTTTGATTTTGAGATGCAAATAGCAGCTTGTTCTTTGGTGGTAAGGAACTTTAATGGAATTTTAGGTGTCAGCCGTGTTAAGGCTAACTTCCCTATCTGAGCATGCTCTACCATTTCCCTGGGGCTGAATTTGTGTCACTTTCAGCTCAATACACACAGGAACTGCACACCTGGCAGGAAGGTGGCACAGTGGGCTCTGCTCTGAAATCCAAGGACACAGGTTTGCTCCTGGGTATGAATGACTTGAAGCAGAGGATGAGTATCAGTGGGACCAAGATCACAGAGAAGTCACCTTTTGCTGTTGCTTTGTGGGGACGATCACAGGCTTATTTGTAGCAGTTTGAACCTTAGTGTGAATTTGCGTGGATTCATCTGTAGCCAATCTGTTGCCTAGCCAGGAATCATTAGACCCCTGTTTCCAAGTTGTTCCATGTGACCTGAGATCCGTTCATTCTCCACTTCTGTCTCACATAATGAGCCTTTCTCTTTGCACTTACAGAGTTCCAAAGAGTCTTTTGTATCTATGTGTCAAGGAAAACAGATAGCAGCATTGCTGTTATTATTACTGCTATTATTGTTGTTGCAACTCATAATGACAATTAATAATCAACTTTCAAAGCAAAAGCTTTGGGATAGAAATCCCAGAGTAATTCTATAGACTTGGTAAATCAAGATATGTATGTTCTATATTTTAGGAGTTCAAGTTTCTAGTTCTTTCTAATTCCCTGGATCACTATGTCCAAAGCCTTGACATTTGACACGTTTCATAAGGAGTTCATTAGCTTCTCCTCCAAAACTTTCCTTATAACTACATCATTATAAGAATTTCTTGATTGCTTCTCTCTTCTATTTTTGTGAAGTTTCTGTATATGTTGATTGTTGGTTTTTTTTGGGGGGGGGGGTGGCAGGGGAACTGAGGATAAGATTCAGGGCACTGCCTATACCAGGCAAGTGTTTTATCACTGATCTTCTGACCACTATTGTGTGGCTTTTCCTTTGGAGAATTAAACAGAGACCAGTTCGTTAAAGATGACGCACTAGCTTAATGAACTAACTAGAGAGTGGGTTGAGGTTACTTGTAGAATATGTGAGGGTTTACTCAGTTGTATCACCACAAAGCCCATTCCAGCATAAAAGTGCATTTCTAGTGCTCCCTATGCACCTTGCAGGCAGCTCTGCAGGTCAGATAATCTCTGCTCCAAAGCAATAGTTACTGCAGATTTAACTTAGGAGAGAGGGAGGAACGTTGTGAATTTCCAACATTTCAGGTACTTACTAAGCCTTGTAAATTTCATTTACTTCCATTTCACATACATATTCCAAGAGGGAATGTTTCAGTTCAAAGGAGATAGCCATGAAACACCAGCCCAAGAAAGTTTTTCTAGAGACAAGAAATTTGGCCAGCCCTATGGCTAATCTTTGTAGTTCACTCGGAGCCCCAAGTAAAAGATTAGACAAGCATACACATTTTATAATTCAAGCATTAGCTTTCATTAAATTACACCTATTTAGAATCTTCATGTTCTCCACAGAAGAGCCTGAGAGAGACCTTAGTTCTTCCCAAAGATGGATCTTTATACTCCAGACACTCAACATCCACCTAGGAATAGATGCTACTGTCTGGGATACCTCTGCTTCCTTTGCCAGCCTTAGTGCATGATTTCTGTTGTTTAATATCTTCTGCTGGCTTTGATAGGACCTTCTCAGCAAATGTGCTACTTCCCTCTGTGGCTACTCGGTGCTTTCTTTCCAAGCAGATGTCACACGGGTGCTCCATGGAGCCTAGATCATGCACACAGCATCCTGCAGCAGTGCTGACACCGTGCTGTGCATTTCTGGCTTGTTTGAGAAAAGCAGTTGATGAGTGGGAGAGATGGAGTAATGGGAGAGAAATCACACTGCTTCACAAGGGACAGCACTTTCTAGAAACACGTTCTTCATTTTCTTATGAAATAATAATGCTCATTAGTAGATGTTCGGAAAACAGAGCAGTGTTAAAGAAAGAAAAAGTTACACTGAACATGTAACCGGGTATTTGTGGTGGGGGCAATAGCTGATAAAGGTGTTGATAATTTTTCTAATTTTAGAGATATTGCTGGTGTTCATGTGTGTGTGTGTGTTTGTTTGTTTGTGGTAGTCTTACTGCATAGCCAAGTTGGCTTCAAGCTAAAGATACTCATGCCACAGGCTCAGTGCTATGTTTACAGGTAAGAACAGCAAAAACAGCTAATTATACCTTTTTATTGGATATTTTCTTTATTTACGTTTCCAATGTTATTGCCTTTCTCAGTTTCCCCTCTAGAAACCCGCTTTCCCATTTCCCCTCCCCCTGCTTCTATGAGGGTGCTCCCACCACCTACCCGCTCCCACCTCAACACCCTGGCCTTCCTCTACATCAGAGAAACAAACCTTTACAGGACCAAGGGCTTCTCCTCCTCCTGATGCAAGGCCATGCCATCCTCTGCTACATACGCAGCTGGAGCCATGGGTCCCTCCATGTGTACTGTTTAGTTGGTGCTTTAGGCTCTGGGAGCTCTGGGGGATCTGGTTGGTTGATGTTGTTCTTTCTATGGGGTTGCAAACCCTTTCAGCTCCTTCAGTCCTTTCTGTAAGTCCTCCATTGGGGACCATGTTCTCAGTTCAATGGTTGGTTGTGAGCATCTGCATCTGTCTTTGTCAGGCTCAGGCAGAGCCTCTCAGAAGACAGCAATATCAGGCACCTGTCAGCATGCACTTCTTGGTATCCACAATATTGTCTGGGTTTGGTGAATGTATATGGGATGAATCCCCAGGTGGGCAGTCTCTGGATGGCCTTTCCTTCAGTCTCTGCTCCACACCTTGTCTAAGTATTCATGTCATAAGTTGCAGCATTTAAATAGGAAATTTCTACCAATGGTAGTGTCTTTCTCTGCAGGTTTATTGGTCATTTAGTTTTCTTGACAGATGCTGAGAAAAAGAAATCCCCTTTTATAGTTCTTAATAACAATGACGACAACAATGACAAGATGTCTTACTCATTTTGACTTTGAAGAACATAATCAGGAATGATATTTCCTGAGACCGACTTCATCCATCATGTATTATAATGCTATGGGACACAAATACAAGACCTTCTGGTGGATGGTCAGAATATATTACAACAGCAACTCTGTAACAACCCTGCCCTGAACTCGGTAAGAATGTTTCTCATCCACATAAGATTGCTTAGAGTACCACTGAAACATACAGAAGGGAAATGAAGGTTTATTTTCCCCTAAGCAATCCATCAATACATTGTGACACCAACAACTCTTATCACAGCTCATCTGGCACACAAGGAAACCTACATTCCAGTAAATCTTTCAAAGTAAAACAGCTATTCTAGAGACAATAAAATTATACATATTTTCATGGGACTTCAAATTGCTAAAATGTTCCCATACTATTATAGAAAACTGCTACTTGTGTTAAAAATTGATAGCAGTTAAATGGGAAAGACCAAAACAATACTCATAATATGGATTACAATGAAATCCTTAATTGGTTCCACAAACTGTCAAATTTGGCTCAAGTTTTTACTATAAATATATTCTAGTTGTAGAATCTGGTAACTGGTAGCCAACATCTGACAGGAATCTAAATGAGTTAAAGTACAACAACCAAGGAAACACTACTCAATTTGCAAAGTGTATTGCCAAGAACTTAATAAGAAATGTCCATCTGTGCTAGAGAGATTTACAAACTGATCATGGCAGAGCCTACCCAAGGAAAAGCACTCTGCAGTCCTTTGTATTCACTTTCAAATATACATTGTGGTTTGGGGAAAATGTTACTTCTAGACAGATAAAGGCTGAATGAGCACATGTGTCAGGCATGATTCTGAAGGCCTTAAGTTTGTGGGGTTTAATTTTGTTAAGCCAGTTAACATAATTTTTAATCTTCTAGTACACGATTTTTTTAAGTCACAAATGCTTCCTGAAAAGACAAAAAAAGACATTCACAGATTCACACAGATCCCAAGAACACTCGGGCTTGCCAGGATATCTCTCTCCTCTCTAGAAACCCTGTTTTCTCATATTTACTTGTAGGGAAAAAAATAGCATAATAAGCACCTGCAATTTCTGACACCAATTTTATATCTAATCTCTGTGGCTTTATGAATATCTGAAAGACATTCAGACTAATTGAAACTCTGCTAAGTATTGATTTATTGAGCCATTTGTAACAGTAGTTCATATAGCAAATACAGGTTGATGATAGCAATGGTCATCTCCCCATAATTTTTCAATGTTGGTTTATTTTTATTTTTTTGTAATATTTATGATTGTGACATAGAATGGAGTGATTATTTGTGCTGAGGAAGAGTATATTTCTAAAGGGAGACAATAAATATAAGCATGCTTGGATGGTTTGGTTAAAAATGTGTTTCAAGAAAGAAGTAAGGCTGAAGGTGAATACTCACACGATGATATAAAACCATGAAGCAAAAAGTAGAAAAAGAGAGATTAATATTACAGAAGGGGCGGGGTCTTAATTCTACTTGACTCTGCAGTGAGTAGTCAAAGCCAGCACCTGCTTACTTCCCAGAAAAGAGTGATGTAACAGTTCAGAAATTTGAATGTAATTTTCAGTGCAGATTGTTGCCACATGAATGTGTGCCACACTTGTTCATTTGGGGCATGAAGAGATGCTGGCTCATATTAAAAAACCTTAAATACTGTCATAGTCTGGGCTTCCCTGTGATGAACCATATGTTTTGTCTCATTTTCCTAAGCTAGAGAGTTGTGAAGGAACTGAAATGTGGAATCCTTTACCTCTAAGTGGACACTAAAGTCACAACAATCAGATGACCTGTGTGCTCAGAGCATCTTTCAATCTTACAGTTTTGTGATGTTATTAATAAGAATTTTCAGTGTTTTTATTTATGTTAGTTACTTTTTTAGTACTGTAATAAAACACAATGACCAGGGGAACTTATAGAAGAAAGAGTTTATTTGATTTATATTTTTAGAGAGATAAGAGTTCATTCTAGTGGCTGGCAAGGCAGGCACGGCAGAAAGGTCAGAGACTGAGACCTTATATTTTTGCATAGAGATCAATCTAAAAATGCCCTGTATCTTTAATATCCTAACGCCCCTACTTCAGGAAGGCCATGTCTTCTCAGCCTAACCAAACAACACTACTAACTGAAGACGAAACATTTAACTGCCTGCAACTGTGAGGGAAGTTTTACTTATACCGAGACAGTGTTAGATAGCTTCCCTTATTACTCTACCCACATACAAACCTACTTTAAGGTGAGAATTAATTTGCTTTACAGTTTCAAAGGCATCAATCCACTATGGTGGGGAAGTCATGAGGTAATACAAAGCAGTTGATATAAAGATGACCAGAAAGCACAGAGGAATGGGAACATAAGAAATGCCAGGACCATCAGATTGGAAAAGGATCTTCATCAATCCTATATCTGATAGAGGGCTAATATCCAATATATACAAAGAACTCAAGAAGTTAGACTCCAGAGAATCAAATAATACTATTTTAAAAATGGGGTACAGAGCTAAACAAAGATTTCTCAACTGAGGAATACCAAAAGGCTGAGAAGCACCTAAAAAATGTTCAACATTCCTAGTCATCAGAGAAATACAAATCAAAACAACCCTGAGATCCACCTCACACCAGTCAGAATGGCTAAGATCAAAAACCAAGGTGACAATAGATGCTGGTGAGGATGTAGAGAAAGAAAAACACTCCTTCATTGTTGGTGGGATTGCAAGCTGGTACAACTACTCTGGAAATCAGTCTCGTGGATCCTCAAAAATTGAACATAGTACTACCTGATGACCCAGTTATACCACTCCTGGGCATAACCAAAAGATGCTCAACAAATAACAAGGACACATGCTCCACCGCATTCATAGCAGCCTTATTTATAATAGCCAGAAGCTAGAAAGAACCCAGATGTCCTCCAATAGAGAAATAGATACAAAAAAAATGTACATTTACACAATGGAGTACTACTCAGCTATTAGAAACAATGACTTTTCGAAATTCTTAGGCAAATGGATGGAACTAGAAGCAATCATCCTAAGTTAGGTAACACGGTCACAAAAAGACACACATGGTATGTACTCACTTATAAGCAGGTACTAGCCCAAAAAACTGAATACCCAAGAAACAATTCACAGACCTTATGGAGCTCAAAAAGAAGGAAGGTCAGAATGTGGATGCCTCAGTCTCTCTTAGAAGGGAGAACAAAGCACTTATGGGAGGAAATAGAGGGACCAATAGAGGAGTAGGAATTGAAGAAATGATCATTCAGAGACTGCCTCATCTGGGGATCCATCCCACATACAGTCACCAAACCCAAGCACTATTGCTGATGCCAAGAAGTGCTTAAGAGCAGGAGCCAGATAGAGATGCCTCCTTGGAGGCTCTGCCAGAGTCATACAAATACAGTTGAGGATGCCTGCAACTAACCATTGGACTGAACACACGACCCCAATGAAGGAGCTAGAGAAAGGACTGAAGGAGCTGAAAGGGTCTGCAACCCCATGGAAAGAATCAACCAATCAAATCCTCTAGAGCTCCCAGGGACTAAAACAACAACCATTGAGCACACATGGAGAGACCCATGGCTCCAGTTGCACATGTAGCAGAGGACAGCATTGTCTGGCATCAATGGGAGAAGAGGCCTTTGATCCAGTGAAGGCTCATTTTCTCAGTGTAGGGGATTGCCAAAGCACTGAGGTGGAGAGGATTGTTGGGAGAGGGAGCACCTTCATGGATACAAGTGAAGGGGGAGGAGAGATGGGAGTAGGAGGAAAGGGAATGACACTCGAAATGTAAATACAGAGAATATCCAATTAAAAAAAATGCCAGGACAAGATATAGTCTCATAGACACATTCCTACTGACCTACTTCCTCCACTACAGTCCTTCCCCTGCTTTCACCATGTCACGGTAACATCAGCATATTCAATCAAGAGATAAATACACTAACTTTGTCAGAGCCTTTAGGATCTGGTTGTCACTATAATTTCATGGAAAACACATTTAGATGCATGCTTCACAAATCCCCTAGGTCTCTTAATCCAGTCAAATTGATAATTAAAATTAACCATCACAGTATTATTCGGGTGGCAATCATCTGTTCCTTTGTTGGTTTTCTTTCTTACCTTCCAAAACCCATAGTGTTGGAGGCATCATACCTGCTGTGTTTATGTGTCAGTGCCCGTTCTGTCGCTTACTGGTGGGAGAATTATGAAGAATCCCCACTGCTTTTTCATTAGCACTATATCCACTTCTCTCTGCAGTGGGTCCCAGCCATCCCAGGTCATATTCCAGGTTCCTCAGAGTGAGCCCTCTGCATTACTCTCAGAATCCACTCTCTTTGTCAAGACCCACATTTCCCCCTCACCCCCAACCCCTCAGCATCATCCCACCAGTTAGGAATAGTGACTCATAATTAGAAGACTGTAGTTCTCCTGGCCTGTTGAGTCATCCCAGTTCTTCACAGGGCCATCCGAATCTCTTTCACTCCAAGTCTTCTTTGATTCTCTGAAAAACCAGAAACTATTGTTCATCCTTCCCTGCCCCAAGGTGAGACCAACAGCATACATAGCGGTGCAGGTGATGGTTTTCTGCATAGAATATAGATAAGATATAGACAAACCTTTGGAAGGTGAAAGCTGATTTTTCTTTAAATAGTTACCAATAACTACTCACACACACTGTCTCTCTCTCTCTCTCTCTCTCTCTCTCTCTCTCTCTCTCTCTCTCTCTCTCTCTTTCTCTCTGTGAAACAAGAAAAAGAAATATAGTCTATACTAAAAACAAAAAAAGCAAGAATAATTCATCTTGTTTTTTATCACTAGTCTCAGATTAACTACATTTCCAAGTTCACCCCCTATCTATGTAGTTCAGAAGACATCTTTTCCTCTGGATACATATAAAAGAGCAAACATAGAAGGGCATGCTGTAGTTTGTGAAAACAAGTAACTGCACTTTTGAACTTTTACTATCATATTCTCACTGTACTGATAAATTGCCTTTAGAAACTTATACTAAGTTTAGTCAGGAAATAAATACACTGGTTAATGCCACTTAGCTAATCTTGTTCATAACTTTTTCTTTTAACACTGGAGGAAGGAGGTGGATGAAGGAAGGTGTCTATGGCTGTGCGTCACCACGATTTCAACTAAACCGTATCTTCTCTCAGTGCATTTATTATCTCCCTTTACACTGTAGAATATGCATTAAGATAAGGAAACCATATTCTCCTTTACTATCATAAGCACCTTTAATTACCTTTATTTGAAGTACTTTGTTGGAAACCAGGATATATCTGTCCCCTGGGATGAGTGTGAAAATGACACCCAGCATGGCTAAATGCCACCATGATTAAAGAAAACACGAAAGGTCAAAGACAAGAATGGGGTAAATGTGTGGCAGCATTTGTAAACAGGTGCCACCTGCTCCTCTGTCCAGAGACTGTCAATCATCAAGCTGGTTGTGGGGGAAGGTTTTGCCGGCAATACTCTCCTCCTCCCGGTTCCCACATTAATCAAGACTGCATTAAGCTCCAGTCAGCCTTCTTTTTTATTTCTCCATCGCTTGTAGGCTGAATGGATGTCTAACAAGAAAATAAAGAAAGGAATATTGTCAATATAGCTGGACAAGCATTTTTTTAAGTCTCCTGTATGTTGTGTAGACAAAATTTATTAAACATAAACAGAGCACTTGTTTGGTACCAGTGAGTCAGTTACATATTAATAACACAAATAATAAGGCATGTTTTTTTGTCCTAGGGGGTTGATAATATGTAAGAATGGCGTGGGCGTATGAATAATTAGATGAAACGAAGCATGAACTGTGTTGTGTTAGAAGTAAGTGACATGGGATCCATGGAGGTGACTAAAAAGGCTCCAGGAATATCCTGCCAGGCCTCTGATTCCAAAATCTAAGAGAAAGAAAGGAATTCTAGGAAGTGAATAGCAAAGAAATGCTAAACTCAATGAGAACTGAGTAGCTCATACCCATTCCTTAGCTAAGTATGAAACAGCTTTACCTGAGATGCATCAGGGGGCTGACAAGTCACCTAGGCCCTCAAGTGAGAAAGGCAGCATCGTGGGGCTGATGAGAGCACCCTTAAGAGTTACCAAGAAAACATCTTCCCAAGGATAAGAGAGATTGTGTAAAATTATCCATGTGTGGGAGTAGAAGCCAAGCAAGGCCAGGAAGCAACTGGGTACCCACACTAGCTTTTCCTTGCTGCATGACCCTTGCTCCATCTCTGCTCTCTTATAGCACAGGGGGAACATGCAGGCACTGTTCCTTATAGCTCCAGGGGTTAAGCACCAAAACTTCTGACCACTTTGCAGCTTCTCCCTTCTCTGCAGGAGCCTCTTCCCCAGCCAGACACAAGGCTTCTGTGAGATCTTGTCATTCAATCTCTTTAGGCCTTTGAGTAATGTTGTTTTACAGATGAGGGATTTGAACTGAGAACTGCATCTCACTAATTGTACAATTGCACACAAGAATCTATAACGGAGGTATGTTCTACCTACATACAGAATGTGGAACAAACCTAAAGGCTATGGCTGTGGAGACACTCATGAACTGTCAGTGGGTGCCATTTTTTTTCAATCTGGGTTGTAGTAGAGTGTTCATTTTTATTAAAGCCTTACTGGTCCTTGTATAAACTCTGCTTATGGCTATCCAAAGTTTTTCCATCCTTGTCTTGAACCTCAGTGTTGGCTGTCTGTCTTGAAATCACACAGTCTGCTAGATGTCCATGTTAGAGACAGCTGTGAGGAACAGCATCATTGCACACTTCCTGTGAACATAAAACAAGCCTTTCCTGAGGTTTCACTAGAAACCTAACTAGAAAACCCCATTAAAATCCAGAGATAGCCAATAGCCAAGACTATTGTGTTCAGTCACTTCCTTGAATTTCCCTTGAAGCCAACCCCACTTCTGTCTTCAGCAGCAATTTCACACAGCACAGCCATCTTGAGTATCATGAACACATTGAGAACAAAGGCACACCATTCTCACTCAAATCACAGCTCAACATTCTTAAGATTCTTCTCACTCCTCTATCCCAAAGTAAAGTGAAGAGATAAACATCTGTTGCAAAAGGTGCATAATACATCTTAGGCTGAGAATAATCAGCATTAGCCATGTTCGGTTTAGAGACACACTGGGACTAAGATTTCTAACGGTGTAATTTTTATCCCAGAGAACATGCTCCTGTGTCCCAATGATAAATGATGCAGCTTATCCAGCTCATTGGCCATACTGAAAATTGTTTAAATATTCATCCATTCTTTGCTTTTGATGAATCTCTACCCTTCTTTTTCTCATTTCCCATGAGTACTTCCTCTTGTCTAGTAGGTAGATACTTTCTGGAATTTGAAAAAGAAATACCAAATAGTACATCCAAGCCTTGGAAGACAGAGAAGTGGGCAACACATTTCATAGTACAAAGTATATACCTCTCCACATGGCTCTTCTGGGTGAGATATATTCTGTATTCAGAAGATGTCAACACAAGATGGGCAATTTTCTATTTTGTTCAAATGAAGCCAGGGAATGAGCTCAAATGTGTTTACTATCTGGAGAGTTTTCTCCAAAATACTTGCACAAATCTTTCAGTATTAAACCCTGTAAGTCTTCTCTCCTTTATCTGCATTTGTGATTTTTTTAGTTTGAAATTCCATAATTCTGTCTTAGGAAATACCAGTTACTTTTCTCCCAAACAAGAAACATTCCAGACATCGAAATTACATTCCTGGTAAAGGAAAGAAAGTTCCAAAAACAACTTAATGAGAACTTTTACCCAGAGAACTCTAAGACCCCTTAAATTCAAATAAAAGGATACCTCTAATGGGTGTTATCCTGACTGTCCAAGACCAAGATTTAAGAGAATGCTGCCTTTTTAAGCTGTACCCTTGAAAATACAATTTCCAAATGTTCTGCACTATACTTCTTCAATGGTGGATCATTCATGCATACCAACTCTTAACATGTAACAAATGATGGGGTTGAAGAGGTGACTCGGCGGTCAACAGTGTACTGCAGGCATCCCTGTCTAGCAGCTCACAGCTACCTGTAACTCAGGCTCCAGAGGATCTAAAGCCCTAGTCTGTCCTTGCATGCATCCAAGCATGCATATATACACACACACACACACACACACACACACACACACACACACACACACACACACAGCAGGGATGGGGGCTGAAAAATGTACCAGATATCCTCTAGATATGAAAGTGTCCATGTATTATACTGAAACCATACTGTTTTCAAATTTTCCAAATCTGAGGATTTCCCTCCCTATTAATATCTGAATAAAGCACTAAAATTCTCCCCAAGACCAGGCTGTAGGAAATACAACTTTTCTCCCAATATTGTCAGTGACTTTCTCAGCATATCCCATGAAGGTGTATATTTTCTCAGAGGTCACATCTCTCTACTACTCCCAATGGTTTGAGCAGTCACCACTGAAGTAATGCTATTCTGCTTCTGACAGTTCTCTGTGCTGTTGGCTTCAAACATGGCAACTGTGACCCAATCAGTGTTGCCTAGCATACGATGGTGCACATTTTCTCTTAAGGTAAAAATTACCAACTATCCTGTGGTGTAATAGTCAGGGTTATCATCCACTGAGATAAGAGAGTCCTCATAAGTGGTGTCATTTCCCTTAATCACAGCACCAGCCATCCCTTAAAAGTCATTCTCCTGTCCTTCCCTCTCCCTCAGGTCCATGGGATCAGTTTTGCATCTTGGGAAAGTCAAAAATGGGAGCAAATGTTTCCTATTACGTCATTATATAAGCAGTGCAGGGTTCCTGGTCCCAGCCCCTCTCTCCTCTACACTTTTCTCTTTGCCACCCACATCTCACTGGCTTCCATTCCCCAGTAACAACCTGCAGGTCAGAAATGAATTGTGAGTAACCTTCCCCCCCAAATCCTTTCTACCTCATTTCAATGCTAATGAGTGAGGGTTGGTAATTATCCATAATGAGAGAAAACAGCAGCATCCTTTTCATAAAGGGATGTTTGAAAGCAAACATTTTGGGAAATTATATTAAAATGCCTATGCGGCTATATGACAGAGCCTAAGTGTTTAGGGCCTTGCTAGCCTGTTATTATGTGGCAATCTCCTTGTGAGAGTTACTGTGTTGTGTTGTTTGTTCTATATAGACTGAATAGGGCTTCAGGGCTTGGGGAAGAGGTAAGAATGAAACTAGGAGGAGTCCAAGACCTTGGACAAAGCAGATAGGAGCCCACCGAGGGCTTCCGGGAAACAGTAGTTAACTTTTTTTAAAATTGTTCTTGTCTTGTTTTGTTTTTGTTTTTCAGTGTAGGAGGAAATTGAACATTTTCTTTGCAGGGAGAATAACAGTAAAGAGAGTACACAGGCTCTCTCATCTGGAATCTGATAGTCTTTGTGCTTTGGGGAACATACTTCTATTCTTTGGGCTTTGAGTCTCCCATTTGAGGTTCAGAGTCAAAACTAGATACCCTGCCACCAGTTAAACAGCTCAGTGGGCAACCATGGCTTGTAAGCACAGCATCAGTGGGAAAGTGCACCCTCCTCCGAGCAGAAGCAACTTTCCCTGTTTACTGAGCTTGTTTGCATACTAATGCAGGCTTAAATGCAAAGCAAGGAGCTTGGGGCAGATTTCACTCCAGTTCAGCCTCCTGCCCCAAAGGTTTTCCACATGACTGAGGGAAGAGATTTTAGATCTTACTGAGGCCATAAGAACTGATTAAAACATTAGGCATATAGGCCACAAAACAGCCGGAGTCAGCAATTCTGTCTGAAAGATCTCATTCTCCAAAGGCCTATCCAGGTTAATATCCAATTTTCCTTCCACTGTGGTGAGTGCATGTGAAGACTGTCATGGAATCTGGGTGCAAAACTTAGCCAGTGGGACATAGGTAACATGTTCATGCTTTCTTTGCTACTGCGTTTCTTAATCCTTATTCTTCCTAATGTAGCCTACCAAGGATTGAGATTCTTAGTCTTCAAGATTAAGGTTCTTAGTCTTCACCCCTTGAAAACGGATAAAAATTTCATCAGAGATGAAAGAACCTGTCTTTTTAACAAGTCTCCAGATCAATCTAATCATTGAGGAAATAAGAAGAATCTCAATCTAATCCCACAGTTTCCTTTTATTCCTTTTTGGAAAAGATCAACATTATGGAAGAGAGAAAAGATCTCATAACTTGATAAAGATTATGACTTAAAAGAATTGGTTGTAACATAGTCATTATAAAATGGATACTGAAAACTATTTTGAGGCAAAAACATTTAGGTTTGGCCTCTCTTCTTGAAAATTCTTAAGGCAGTTATTTTCTATTAATCCAAGAACCATTGTTTGTATTCTTCCAAGCCTAAGAAACAGAGACTTTGTGCCATCAACTTTATAAGAAGGTAGGATTCCAGGAGCCAAAATAGATAGTTTAGTCAATAAAGTGCTTGACACACAGGTTGAGGGGAATAGGGGTGGTGCTGTGAATTCAATCTCCAGAGCCCCCACTAAGAAGGCTGGATGTAAGTGCAGACTCAAGATCCCAGTGCTGAGATTCACTGGCCAGGTAGTTTAGTCTATTTGGTGATTTCCATATTAGTGAAATTCTCTCTCAAAAAAAGAAAAAAGAAAGGGGGAATGGTGTCTGAGTAATAACCCCCAAGGTTGACATCTACCTTCAAAATACACACACACACACACACACACACACACACACACACACACACACACACACACACACATGTACAAAGAGACAGAGACAGAGAGACAGGAGAAACAGACAGAGAGTAGCAGAGAATGTAGAATTCCATCACATTGGTGAACACTTTCTTAACTATAAAAGGAGAGAATAATCTACAAATCAACTAGACTTTTTGTATCCTTAAACTTCAATGTAACTGTACTCCACACTTTCCAGATAGACACCAGGACTGTTGTGGAAGGACAGAAACATGGCTCCACACTGCCACCCTCAGCATCCTGAGGAGTTCCTCTAGACTGGTGGTTCTCAGCCTTCCTAATGCAGGGACCCTTTAGTACAGTTTCTCATGTTGTGGTGATACCCCAAACATAAAATTATTTCATTGATACTTTGTAACTATAATTTTACTACTGCTATGAATCATAAGCTAAATATTTGCTATGCAGGACATCTGATGTGACCTACTGCTCTGGACTGTTATGGACCATTACGCAGGCCAAACCAGGACTCATGGCTTCAGCACTGAAACGAATCTCAGCACTCTGTGTCATCAAGCAGAGTTAGAGATTTTATTAAAGATAGTGTAATACAGGGTTAAGCCCAAGACTGGGGGGAGGAACACTCAAGAAAGTGAAGCAGGTCCAAGAGCATCATGCATGTGGACTTCTTAGAGACACAGAAAGTAAGACACATCCAAGTGTCAGTATGGGCCTCTTAAGAAACAATTGGTAGTCTTCACATTAACCATTTAAATTATTGTGATGGCTTGTGTTGCATCTCAAAATATTATTGAGAAATCTTTTCATGCTAATGGATATTTTGCTGTCATGGTGATGGGTTTGGATTTTTACCCTTTCCTCTCTTTGATATGGAGATACATGAGGAGATGCACTGGATGGGGTTACATTCTGACACAGTGAAACCAAGAGTCACTGGGGCTGCACAATGGTTTAGTGCATGTCCTGTCTGTAAGAAGGGTGTTGATAGGTGTGATTCTTAGCAAGTTTCAGGTTTACAGGTGGGAAGAGGAGAGAATGAAAGCAGTTCCTGCTTCAATCCCAGCAAGAGGCTACACGGATTCCTTTCTGAGGAACTTTTTCTTCTCACACCTCTGAAATTTCCCCAGCTCCTCAACCCTGCCTCAGTCAGAATCACAAAATGATAATGGTTAATGATGTATAGCTTCTAAAAACCATTCCACAGAACTGGAACCTTTTGCTTCTTCACAACCAAAATAAGGGGAACCAGTATAAAGTATCCAGGACCACGTTGACTTCTGATACTTCAGGACAGGAAATGCTTGGAAAACAGACCATCTCCCAAGATCAAATCTCTCTCTGAGGTTATGAAATTCTTCATGTTTCTCTACACTAGATATCAAACTTTCTCTTTAAAAGTAAGGGAAAAGCAATTGTACTAGTGTGGCTATTAAGAAAGACAGATGTGTTTGCTTTCAGACTGTGATTTTTCCAGGAGATTTGAACAGACATGTCCCACCCCAGATAGGGAACCAAAAATAAGCCAAAGTCCTAACTTCGTAAACCAATGAGTTTATTGGTGTTATTTAGAGGAAGATGGATGACTTCACCAAATAGCACACCACTGTGTAGATAAAGAGTCAGAACTAAATTGTAAACCTGGAGCTCCCTGTAGAACTTAAGAGACAGATTAGCTGGTCAGAGAGTCTCCTCTCCCTGTTAACTGTTGCTGCATAACTATTCTTTCAGAGGGGCCTATGCTTCTTATAAGTTTTAGGAACTTCCCAAGATTTGTGAATTATTTATTTTCTGAATCATATCAGCTTTGTTTCTTTCCTAAGTGTTAGAGAACCTTCTTCCCCCAAGGTTTAAATTCAGAAGGAATGTCTACACAGCACATATTCCCCCCCCAAAAAAAAATCTCAATCACACTTTTTTAATAACTTCTAGTTCCTACCATTAAAATTTTATTATTTCAGGCAGCGATTAGAAGAACATACTGTGCCTTTTCAAGAAGTTTGAGATACCTTTTAAAACCATGCATTTCTTTCAAGGGACATTAATTTGAATGGGACTTTGTCCTTCCATCTACTATATTGGTGATTTGGTCTTTGTAATTATTCTAGTCAGGTAATGAGGAGCTCAGCAGTGTAAACAAATGTGCAACACAAAGTTCTGTATTTAGTGTCAGTTATAACTTTCACTAAGTAGCTAGAAGAGCAGCTATAATGAAAATATTCTAATTAGTCTTCGAGGCATTATGTTACAAAAAATATGAAACATTTTTTTCTTCTATAGAACTTGCTAATTGCTACCCAACAGTAGTATGAATCTTCCTTGTTATGCTTATAGAAAAATATATCCTCTAACTTGCAGCTGGAAATTTCTAGAGAAATAAAGGAAAGTTTATATGTTTATATGAGCAGCCACACTTACATAACTACTAAAATTAAAGTACATAACAGTATTCTTCCATTCCCATATTCTAAAACACCTTGTGGTTAATGGAGATACTTTCACCGTTCTGCAAAAGGTATTTTTACCTCTGGTTCAGGACAGCATCTGTATTGTATATTAATTAGAATCTTAAACCTGTAAATATAATATTCTGTCTTGACTATAGTTTCAGGGACTATGAGTCCATATTTTAGTTTACCAAGGATAAATGTCTAGGGAAAATATTGAATAGCTAGTGTTATGAAGAGTATCTATCTGTTGGATAAGAAATGTTGAAGTTGTTCCCTTGACTAAATGTAAATTAAGATTAATTATGTGCAAATAAACTCTAAGGAATGATATTTATGATTGGCAAATTATAAAGACCATGGTGAGGAATAAGAATGCAATGTTCTAGGTATTGAAAATTACATTTATATCTTAGACCCAGTGTCTGGATAATATTTCATGTTTGCAGTGGTGATATCCAGAGGGAGAACACTGAGGTGCCTGTGTGTGACTTCTACCATTTGTGTATGATAAAATAACAGTACCAACTAAGTTCTAGCCTGGGCCTTCCACTTGTCTGTTGCTTTTCAGCTGTAGAGACCAGCCCAATTAGCAAATAGTTCTGGTCCTTATGGAGTTATTGTTAATCTTCTTTGACCTCTCAATTTAAATTATTCTGTGTCATCTGCAAAGCTTTGACAGCTGGGCCTCAGTGAAATCAGAAACCAGAGTTGCAATTAGAGTCTCTTAATCATTGTGCATGCTGTATGTTGCAAAGGGAAAATATTAGAATCTAATTAAAAGGTTGGGGAATTGTTAATGTGT
Source organism: Micromys minutus (assembly GCF_963924665.1). NCBI lineage: Eukaryota > Metazoa > Chordata > Mammalia > Rodentia > Muridae > Micromys > Micromys minutus. Next base: position 33,859,839 of record NC_137953.1, on the reverse strand, counting down.
TTAATATGATGTCATTATTTTTTTCTTTTCAAATAAAGAGCTAAAGAAAAGTTTGATTATCTTCAATAGTTTCAGTTGCCTACAAGTGGGAATAAGTAACTATGAATAATGCAAAATTCGATGTTAAAAATGCAATCTGCTTGAAGAATGCATCATCACTCCAGAATGAAAGGATTAGGAATTCCTTAGATTTAATTTTTACTTGCCTTTCATTTTCCTGGCTTATGTTCTACTCTTTTACTTATACAGTTATGGAAATCGAGATTTCTTTGCTGATGCTTTCTTTAGCAACGTCTTTTTGCAGCAAATGCAGCAGATGACAAAGTTTGTTCTTTCAGTTTAACATAATAAATACTACCTATATTTATTTTATATAAAGCTCAAAGACAACTGAATAGTTTAGAACTACCACATGTGGTCAATTATAAAGCAAATTATGAGAATGAAAAACCCAAATTCACTTAAGGGACATTTTCTTTTCTTTTTCTCTCTATTTTATCATTTTTCTTTTTTCTGTTTTTATTAATTTATTTTATAAAACACTATTATACCTCATAAAATTTGTTTCATAATAATATATGGTGAATACACATTTTGTTCCTTTTTCTTTTTTATTTTTCTTTTTTTTTCTAAGAAGGACTGTGGCTTGCACATCTTAGCCTTCCATCTTTCTGAGGTTCATATGGACTGAGTTGTTTCTTGGGTATTCAGAGCTTTCTGGGGCTAGTATCCAGTTATCAGTGACTATATATTTTATATGAATATGGGTGCACTTGTATTTGGAGCATAGGTGTTCAAGATTGAAAACTCATCTTGATAGATTTTTTGCTGTGATAAGTAAAAAGTGTCTTTCCTTATCTTTTTTGATAACTTTTGGTTGAAAATCAATTTAATTCGATATTAGAATGGCTACTGAAGTTTCTTTCTTGGGGACATTTGGTTGGAATATTTTTTTCCTAGCCTTTTATTCTGAGATACTGTCTGTCTTTGTCTCTGAGATGAGTTTCCTGTATGCAGCAAAAAAAAAAAAAAAAAAAAAAAAAAACTGGCTCTTTCTCTAGGCCAAAATGGACCTCTTTCCAGAGGGTACCAAGTTCCCTGTGCTCTGAGAACTCCCTGCATTTCTTTGTAGGCCTATGCATCAGGCTCACCCTTGTGCAGCTGCCCTGGGAGCTTAGCCTCAGCGAATAGGTTCGGAGTCCAGATGCTAGGGGACATTTTCCAAAAAGAAAATTGCTCCAGACAGTCATTAAAATTGGAGGCAATGGTGCTTCTAGGCTATTGTGGGATGAGTACAGAGTTTTGCATCCTTGGAGATGGCTTGAAGACTTAGAACAAAACAGTCCTAAGTTAGAAAAGATTTACATCTGAATAGGAAACTTGGCAATTCACAAAGCAAATAATGTAAGAAAAGAGAAAGGTTCTAATTTAGGAAGAAATCTACCTAAATTTTAGTCAAGTTACTGACATGAAGGCCCTGCTTGTCAATAGAAACTTCAGAGGTCACACTGTAGTTCTTTCTCTAAGACAGGCAGGGCAGGGAAGTGGTCAATGTACCATATGCTTTACGAATTTTATTTAGTGAAAGCATACATAGTTATAAAATTGAGGTACATTAATGGTACACAGCAAAAGTAGAAATAGTATTTGCAATGGTTCATCCTGATCACCAACTTGTTAGGTTTTAGAATCACCTAGATGACAAACTTCTAGCCATATGTTTGAGGGCATTTTTAGCCCAATTTTCCTGAGGTAGGAAGACCCAGACTGAGTGTGTAAGGCATCATCCCATGGGCTGGAGTTACATACTGAATACAAGAGAGAAGCAAATGAAACAACAGCATTTATCCCTCTCTCCTTTCTGACTGCTGACAAATGCAATGTGACCAGCAAGCTGCCTTATATTCCTGCCACCGCCATGCTCAAGCTATAAACACAGTTCTTTCTTTCCATAATAGTCCCTTCTTTACGTAATTTGCTTTTTTCAGATATTTTGACGTATTAATGGGAAACATATCTAAAACAATATTTAATGGAAATGTTAATAGCATCAACTAGAAGCTTGGATGGCAATATGCTCTGCCCCAGGTCATTAGTGCCACCCAAAGAGACAACCTGTGTAACACATGCTAAGGCTGCTGGCCGTATGATATATCTCTAAGCACTTTGTTGGCAGGGTGCTTTTCTATCATTACTCTAGGCTAGACTCGGTCTCTGAAGTAAAGGGGTATTTTTATCCTTGATTTATTGACAAGGGGACTTAGGCAAAAGGGGCATTAATTGTCTCTTTCTAATATCACAGTAAAACTGTACTCCCTTGAGCTAAGTCGCTCCCCAGATCTTAGTTAGCTACTTAGGGCAGATCATTCAACACTTGCAAGTCCCCAGGGTAACATTGCTGACTTTATTGTTGCAAGTCGACAAATCACCTCCCATCTGTCTGTGCTGACTGTGTGGCTACAGCAGCTCAGCCTCAGATGTTTCCCTAGGGGTCTGAAAGAATTAATGTAACTCCCTATGCATCTGACTTAATGTTAAGGAGGAGTTCAGGCAAAAGGAGTATCAGCCTCATAATGACAGTCTAGAATGTACAATACATTGTACTTTCCTGGCAGTGTTCATAGTCTGCCTAGGGAGTCACTGACAGTCCATCTAAATTTTACCATAAAGTCTTAAAGAAATCCACAGTGGCCACTGGGTAATTAATGTTTAGAGATAAGAACCAAGGTATCAGGCAAAAGTGATGCCTTAGACAAGTTTGATGCCTTCCACAAAGTTCTAAGTCACAACCTCAGTATTTGTACAGTGGCACATGTGGTCATTAAGAGAGAGGTAAGAGACAGTAGGAGGGACCAGTCAGAGGAAGCTAAGTGGAGGAGCCTAGTGGAACTAGGAGGAGAATCCACAACTTCTGCTTCATCTGAGGAAATGCAGAAGAACAGTTGCATGTCTGGGAGGAAATACCCAAGAGAAACACGCAGGGTCCCCACACCGCATTTGATTTGCAGAACACCTCCAGGGCAATCTCTTTGCATTTCTTCTGGACTTCAAAACAGCCCACAGAAGACGTGGAATATGGGCTTTGACCAGAAGCTGTTCTCCATTGCTGATGCAGGCTCATCTGCAGTTTTAAGATGACCACTCTATTCTGAGAAATTCCACCTCCACATGAAACTTAACCCTTAACCTATTTCTCCCTTGCATGCTGTGTGAAAAGTTTGTTGTTACCTTTTTAATTAATTTTTAATTACTTTTGAATGTTACACATGTTAGTGTTGTAGTTACACCATTATCTCTTCCTTCTCCACTTCTTCCCATGTCTTTCCCATTCCGAGTTAACCCATGGCCTCCTCCTCTTGAATTATCTACACAATTCCATATTGACATACATACATACACACACATACATACATAATACATAATACATAATACATATATATATATATATATATATATATATAAAATCTGTTGAGTTCATTTGGCATTTCTTACCTACATTATTGGGGCCAAATTATCAGGGAACCAATCACAAAAATAGTGGAACTTCCTCTTTCAGCAACCATTAGTTGTTCATAACTGTTCATCTAGGTTCAACACTCATGAAATTTCCTACATTCATGTTTGCATTTCAATTGTTATAATCACTTTTTAGGTCTTGGTCTTGCCAAGGTGACTATAATATTGATATTTCCTGGGCACAGCTTCTCTGGCATATATAAAGCACATTAACTGATAGAAGAAATCATTGTTTTTGTTTCTTACCATTTTCCTATCCTGTCATCCTTAGCATTACTTGAGCCTTAAGTATGGATTATATTGTAGATGTATCAGTAAGGGCTGGATAGCCCATAACTATTGTTCTTTGAATTTTGGCCAGTTGTAGATCTCTATAATAGTTTCCATCTATTCTTTGATAAGCTGTGAAAACTACATTTATCTTCTCTTAGGACATATTGAGTATGTCCTAAGACCAAATAGATGGCTATTATCCCAAGGATATAATTGTAACTGTTGTACCTTTCAGGATACTTTGCTATTCTGTGAAATCTACTCTTTAATAGATAGATCTCATACTATGTTTGTAAACATGTGATCCTTGTTATATTCCTATTGCTTTACTCCAAAATGGCCCATGGATTCATAGTTGCATGGTGTGGCCCCATTACAGATGCTAGACAAGTTGTATGCAACAGTAGCAAATAAAAATGCTAAATCACAATGCTTATATATCTTCCATTTACCATGCTTCCTGGTGGTATAATCACCTAGGTACAAACATGGCAGGGACTCATACATTAGATGTGCCTTCTATTGTATAGAGCTACTAGAAGCAAGAGAATCTGCTTATCTGATAGTCTTCCTTATTTTTCCATCTTATGGCTAATAGAATTTAAAACTACTGTAACTTTATGTCTTAATTTCTTTTTTATTGCTGTTATATAACACCCTAACAAAAAGCAACATAGGTAAGAATAGGTTTGTTTTTGTTCACAATATAAGATATAATACATCATGGTGGGGAGTTTAAAAACTTGGGAGCTTGAAGCAGCTAGTCACATTGCATCCACAATTAGGAAGCAGAAAGTGATGAATGCTTACATTCACCTCACTTGTATTATTATATTCAGCCCAGGGAATAAGGACACCCACAGTAGGCTTCTCTTTCCATTTCAATTAATCCTATAAAAATAATCTCCTACATTCATGCTTAGAAGTATGTCTCTCAGGTTATTCTAGATCACATCAATTTGACAATTTTAATTAGCCATCATAGTCTAGATATATTCAATTAGAAAATGTGGCTAAGGACCCCTTCCTGCTTTAGGTGGTAGATAAGATTCTTCTTCAAGGTTGCCTTCTTAACTCATTTCCAATTTCCAGGAATACATTTTATATACTAAATTTCTATGCTGAAAGCTTTGGTGTGGTGATACTGGGTACTTCAGAGGCCTGATCTAGGTAAAAGATGAACAAAAACCTAGGTGACAGTCATCATGTAAAATCATCATCAGAAGATCCAAATCTCATTCCCGTATACCCTGTAAACGAAATGTCTTCTAAAATGTGGGCTTGTTAACATGGGAAGAACTTGAATGACATACCCAAGACAGAATACTAAGTCTAACAGAGACAAAGAGTGGGAACAGGGATGAAAATGGTGGGTATATTTTGAAAGTCCTTATTCTTGTAGAAACTCAGCAACCAAACATGTTGTCTCTCCTTAGTACTCCTCTTGTATTTTATTCCAAATAAAAAAATTAGAGATGTCTATCATAGAGAAACAGTTAATAAGACTGCCTGGTTATACCCATATACAAACCTTCCATTCCATTCCCCTCTCTTTCCTCCCCTTTGCTTCTATGAGGGTGCTCCTCCACTCACTCATTCACTCCTGCCTCAAAACTCTAGCATTCCCCATCAAGCCTCCACAGTACCAAGGGCCTCTCCTTCCATTAATGTCTAATAAGGCCATTATGCTACATATTTGTCTGGAGCTATGGATCCTTCTTTGGTTGGTGGTTTAGTCTCTGGGAGCTCTGGGTGGTCCAGTTAGTTGATATTGTTCTTCCTATGGAGTTGCAATTCCCTTCATCTCCTTCAGTCCTTCTCCTAGCTCTTCCATTGCGGTCCCAGGCTCAGTCTAATGGTTGGCTGTATCTGCATCTGTATTGGTCATGTACTGGTAGAACCTCTCAGGGAACTGACATACCAGGTTCTGGTCAGCAAGCACTTCTTGGCATCAGCAATAGTGTGAGGGTTTGGTGTCTGCAGATGTGATGGATCCCTAGGTACAGCAAGAAATCTCTGCATGGCCTTTACTTTAGTCTCTGTTCCAAATTTTCTCCCTTTCTTTTGGACTGGGACATTTCTGGGTTAACAATTTTGAGGAAGGTGGGTGGCCCCATCTCTCAACTGGGGGCCCTGCTAGCTACTGAAGGTAGTCTTTATGGGTTCTATCTCCCCTTTGTTAGGTATTTTAGCTAAAATCATCCCGTTGGATTCTAGGAACCTCTTGCTTCCTGGCATCTGGGACTTTCAAACAGTTATCTCCAGTTCCTCATCCCCTACTGCTACATATTTCTATTCAATTTATTGAACTTCTGCACTTCTCTCCTGTCCTATCCAATACCTGATTCTGCCTGCCCCCTTATCCCTTCCCATCTTCTCTCCCTCTAAGGTCTCCCCTCCCTCTACCTCTTATAATTATATCCTTCCCCTTTCTATGTAGGATTGAAGTATCCATACTTTGGTCTTCCATTTTCTTAAGCTTCATATAGTTTATGGGTTGTATTGTGGGTATTCTGAGCTTTTGTGATAATATCCACTTATCAGTGAGTACATACTATGTGTGTTCTTTTGTGACTGGGTTACCTCACTCAGGATGATAAATTCAAGTTCCATCCATTTGCCTAGGAATTTCATGAAGTCATTGTTTTTAATAGCTGAGTAGTACTCCATTGTATAAATGTACCACATTTTCTGTATCCATTCCTCTGTTGAAGGACATATGAGTTCTTTCCAGCTTCTGGCTATTATAAACAAGGCTGCTATAAACATGGTGGAGCATGTGTCCTTGTTAGATATTGCAGCTTCTATTGGGTATATTCCCAAGAGTTGTATAGCTGGGTTCTCACGTAGTGCTATGTCAAATTTTCTGAGGAACCATCAGATTTATTTCCAAAGTGATTTTACCAAATTCTTAATGTATCTACAAAAATGTTTCTAGGTGAGATTCACACCTGAGTTTGTTGCCCAGCCAAAGCAGATTGTTCACCCTTATTTGATGGTCTCCATTTCATCAAGAGGAGGATTGTGCAGAACATAAAGGCTGTGTGTTGATCTGTTTCTATCTCTGGATGTAAATAAAACAGTCTCCCCTTGGTTCTTCAACTTGTGACTCAGATTGGTGCTAATATCAGCTATGCTAGGTCTCCAGCTTGCTGACTGCAGATCTTGGAACTGCTCATTTATCATATCACATGGGCCAGGCAAGTAAATAAGTACACAGGCATGCACATGCGCGCGCACACGCGCGCACACACACACACACACACACACACACATACATACACATATACATATATACATACATACATACATACATACTTTACTAGAGAACCCATACTAATTCCACAAATCAGAAGTATAAGAAATAGCTTTTAATTATATTTAAGACTTTTTTTGAGAAAGGCTGCTCAGGTCTTTTGGAAAATATACAGAATAAATGTACCTTCTCTTTCTAGGGTATCTTGGAACAACCATATGTAAATAGAAAGTGGTAGGATCAGTTTATTCCTTTGAAATTCTATAGGAAACAAGTTCAGATATCTGGAAAGATTTTCCATGGCAGTAGCATAAATGAAATAACAATAGAAATGAATGGAAAACCCCTACTTCCCCCTGAATTTTTTTTCAGAGTATTCTCTCACATGGCTAGAGTAACTGAAATGCCTGAGCTGGAGCAGAGCCTTTCTCTATACCCCTTGGTTATTTTGTTATTCTTTGTACTCCACTTCTTGTTCGATAGGAGGAACTTTTGGAAATCACTGGAAATAACAGATAGATATGATTGTGTGCACTGAAGAAGAGCTGACTCTGGTCTCAGTTACTTTCTCTTGCTGTAAAGAGATACCATGACTAAGGAAACATATAGAAGGAAAACTTTATCAGGGCCCACGGTTTCCAAGGATGAGTCCATGACCACCATGGCAGGGAACAGGCAATAGGCAGGCACGGCACCAGAGCAGTAGCTGAGAGTTCGTATCTTGAGACACAACCATGAGGTAGAGAAAGCTAACTGGAAATGTCATAGGCTTTTCAAACCTCAAAGCTTATGCCTAGTGACAAACCTCCTCTAATAATGCCATACTTTTTTAAACTTCCCGAACTGTTCTACCAACTGGGACCAGGAATGTAAATATATCAGTCCATGGGGGCTATTCTCACACAAACCATCACAACTCTGATGTTTCGCACTTTTGAGGGTCCTTCCTGAATCAACATTTTCTCCATAACAAGTTTTCTAAACTCAAATTTATCTAAACTCACATGCACTCTCATAACCAGAATCTTTATGACACAACCTGCTGTTTCTTTGCAATTATGATGAACTTTATATGTCTTACTTCTAGGTCAGTAATAAAAATGTACACAATTATTATGCAGTCTGTTAAGCTCTAAGCTTAACACCCAATGTCCCATCTCTTATAAAATCTAGGTTGACGTATAAATTTTATGACTTAAAAATGTTAAAAAAGGAAAAAAAATAAAAATTAGTGTATCCTCAGAGATCCAAAAATCATTTTAATTAATGCAAAGATTCATACAAAGATTCTTAGAACTTTGCTGCTAAGGCCTTTTCATGTCTTCTTATTAGCTATGAAATATAATATAGTCCATATATAGCATGATCTCCATGTCAACTCACAGTCTAAGGGCTGAATTCACCCTTCCAGACCTACCAACTGCTTTACTGCAAACCCACTGCCAATCGCTCTGGCACTCACCCATGCACTGGATGCATTTCATGCATATGCCCCTCTCCTAACTTTTCTCTGTAAGTTGAAATTCTCCTCAAGTTCAAGAGTCTTGGATACCTCTTTAATGTGTTCTTTTGCCTCCCAGCATCCCAGTAGAATCCATTGTTTCTCCCTCATTAAAGTTTCGATTATTCATTCTTTTATCCAAGAACTTTCTCACGATAACACTTTCTTTGTTATATCTGACTTTTCCTCTCCCCAGATGGTGACTTCTAAAAAATGGTATAAGTCATCTCATAGGACACACAAGTGTTTAACATACTTGTCTACATGCTTGATACCCATTAAATGTACCTCGACTTATAGTTATAGAAGAGCTTTAGAATAGTTTTTATGCCTTCATTTGTTCCCATAATAATCTTATTAAGTAGGATAAATAAGCATTTGTGATTGGTTCTGTTAGAACAAATAAAGTAAGGATGTAGTTATGTTCTTCAGAAAGGCAGAGCTAAAAGAATGTGTTGATGGTACATGAGTGATAATAGTCAGATGATAGATAGATAGACAGACAGACAGAGATTTACTAGGAGAATTGGCTCACATGTTTTTACTTAGTCCATCAACACGCATGCCTCTCTTCCACAAATAATGCTTTACCAACTATCCCTTTCTGAATACCCCTAATCCAGTCAAATTGAAACTATAGAGGAGACCACGATTTGCCTTATATTATGGGCCAGTCAGTGGCTCACCCAGGACTGTTCTATGTGTTTCCCAATCCCAGGGTCAGGCTCTTCACTGCCATCTTATGACATTCACCAAAAAGCAGAGACATGACTAAAAAGGAAAGATACATGGGGCCACAATCGTCAGGCTGCAGCTCCAGCAGCTCCCGTGCACACATGGCCTCCAAAATTCACTTGAGAGTGTTTGCTGTCCTGTGCATCTTTAAGAGTCTCTGAGATGACAAAGCAAGGAACAGAGGCTGGTAGATGGCTTTTATTTCTGACATGTTTCCTCAAAACCAACTTGAAACATTTTTCCTGTAGTGGCTGCCTCCTGAGTCACTAAGCAGAGACTTCATTAGGAAGAATTGTCTGTTCTTTCCACCAAAGCAGCTTTGTTCCTTAGGCATAAACAGAGTGATTGCTTCACTCTCTAAATTGGCCAGAGAGCCAGCCTTGTATAAATAAGGCCTTCTTAGCTTTGGCTTCAGACGTTGGCTCTTCCTCTTGAGATTTTTACCTACTTAAAATTCACTTGTTGCTCCTTAAATTCACATGTAGCTTCAGGCAAATGTTTGAATTTCAAAAATGAGACAGTGCCCAAAATCAGCTCAGGGAAAAAAAAAAGTCAAAGAAGTAGAAAATCTTCCAAAACAAGCAAAAGCATGAGAGTGATCACGCTTTGACTTTATATGCTCATTTAAAAAGTAATGTATGTGCCACATAAGCCACCAATCCCTTCTGCAACTTCAATATCCAACACTGCTATTCCAGAATCCCAACCTCAGATATCCATAACCCGACCTCAGATAACCAGAACCCTGACATTGGGATGTCCAGAGCTAGCTCAAATTTCCAGGACTCATCCTTAAATATCCAGGAGCTGCCCTCAAATATCCAGAAGCCAACTTTGGGTACCCAGAGACCACCCTCAGATGTCTTAATTGCTTTAGAATAGAGCCCCAGCTTCAGTATTTCCTAACTTTCTAGATAATTCTAACCTATAGACATAATTAAGAGAGCTACATAAATAACACTCAGAACCTGTTCAAATAGGTTTTAACCACAAGTTTTTCTGTCTAAAAACCTAACCTCTTTTTATACTGCACACACACCAACATTCAGAGCCAGTCTTACCAGCATATAAAACATAATCCATCTGTATATGTCTCTAACTAGAAAATTTAACTTTGTCCAAGAAAACATGACCATTAACACAATATGATAACAATCTTCCTGACCCCCAAGAAGTTTACATTCATTGTGTGAAGAATATGGAGATGAAAATGGGGTCAACACTTGAGAAAAAATGGAGGGATGAACTTTTAAAAATGAATAATTTCACCACTTGCTCTCCATTTTAACCTTTTTTGACAATGCCTCTATTTGACAAGATTGACTCATATAGTGTGTGTATATTTGTGTGTATATGTATTAAGCATGTGTGTATTTATGTGTGTGTGTGTATGTATGTATGTATGTATGTATGTATGTATGTATGTATGTACGTATGAAGGGGAGAAAAGATAAGCAGGCTTATAAAAGGTCAGAATAAGTAATACCCTCTATTCCACTGTCTACCATGACTTCTACTCCCAGCTTCAAATGAACAATATAAATAGAAATCATCCATTCTTAAGAAAGAGTGGCTCCTCTGAGAACCTAGTACCCTGCTTTTCTGTCTAAATACCTATCATAAAAAAAACACTGATGCTATTTTGACCATTTACTAGTTGAAAGAGACATTTGTACTTACTTGACCTCTGTGCTTTTAGGTAAATTAGCTCTGCAAATCTAGGCAATCAAAAGTAAGATTTGATTTTTAGAAAAAGAAAAAGGCTTTTTCTAAAGAAATTGAGCTTAAAAGTGTAGTTAAGAACCATCTGCTGCCATTTGACAGCAAATTCCTGACCCAGAAACAGAAGGGTTGACTCCTATGTATACATAGAAGTGACTATGTAGCATGTAATACTGAACTTTGCTGAAACCTTGTGTCGAAATTTTACTGTGATAAAAATGCTTTGTCAAAGAACAACTTTGGGGAGAGTTTATTTGGCTTACAGTTCCAGAGGGGATAGCCCATCATGGTGGAGAAAGCACAGCAGCAGGCATAGGAACATGGTGCATAGAGCCAGACTGCAAAGCCTCATAACTCACCCTAAGTAGTGCCTTTCCTCTAGAAAGGCTCCAACTTCTGAAGGTTCTACAGCCTTTCAAGTACTACCAGCTGAAGACCAAACTGTTCAAAGACATGGGCCTATATTATTAATATTTATATTTATGTTTATGTTTATGTTTATATACCACAAGAAACGTCATCTGTAAAGTCACAAAAGCTGTGATGAACATCAATTTACCATTTAGATCAGAGAAAGAGGCAAAAACAGAGAACACTATTATCATGCCCAATAGTCACCTAAGAGTACAGTTTGCAGTTGTTAGTAATATGGAAAACATGGAGGGTGACACCTTTTACCTAGGTAGAATATTCTCTCTGGTAACTCCTACTTTCTACTCTTCCCCCTTTTCATCACTCCCTAACTTCCTCTCTCTCTTCTTTTTTTGAAATGCATTATAATTTCTCAACATCCAGGTAAAACCATAAGTAAGTCTAGTTTGTGAGCAGTCAGAATTCAGCCAGTTAGGAAGGAATATAGTTAATTCAGTTTCATGTGATTCCAAATTATCACTAGGTTCAAATAGTCATTCATTTACAAGCCTCTACTGAATACTCAATTTTCAGCAAGTTTATGGTTCTTACCAAGGTTAAAAAGGTAGAACCAGAACCAAGCTGTGATATTAAATATATACAGTTAAAACTTTTATATTTAAAATTCTGAAATGTAATTTGAGAAGCCTTTCTGTCCCAAAAATTAGGAGTGAGGTACAGTCTATCCTGAATTCAGAAATGTATTCAGGTGGCTGGAGAAATGACTCAGTGGTTAAGAGAACTTGCTGTACAATCATGAAGCTCAGAGTTCTGATAATTGTATCCATGGAACAATCTAGTCATTCTGAAAATACCTAAAATTCCAGCTCGAGGATTCTGACATCCTCTACTGACCTTCATATACACACACACACACACACACACACAGAGAGAGAGAGAGAGAGAGAGAGAGAGAGAGAGAGAGAGAGAGAGAGAGAGAGAGAGAGAAAGTAAAAAAAGTAATAAGTAACATATTCAAGCAGTAACCCTTTGCTGGTATTGGGTCTGAAAATATTGAAAGGTTGACTCAATCACTCCATTACAACAGACCAAGGTATTCTCATAACTTCTTTCATTGTTTCCTGATTTCTTTTATTTCAAATGCATGCATGTAAGGTAGAGAAGAACACATGATGAGGTGTACTGTACCATTTCATGTGTGCAGTTTAGTAGCAGTGACTACAGTCACTTCATGGTGCAACTGATACCCACAACCTTTCTTTCTTATTTAATCAAGTACAAACCACAGCTACTAATGTGAAATGTCTCCAGTAGCCACAATCAGAAGCACAGACATAAGATAGTATTGCCAGCAGCTTAAGGGACTTGAGTGGTGGGAAATGAAGGTATTTCAGTATCTCCCTTTGGTTTCTAGTTTCTTGCATGGCTGCCTTTCACTGTCCTGGGAGAGTAATCCCACTTTTGTTCTGAAAATATCTGTTATCTCCCCCATAGGGCCCATGGTCCTGCCTGCCCCCTGCTTCTGCTAACTTGGATCTAGTATTCAATCTCCAGGTTTCTTCTTTCTTTAATACCCACTTTTAGCTATTTAGCCGATCTTACTCCTCCCCAATTTTCCTGGGCTCAGTGCTCATTGCCTCTTAGATGTGCAATACCCACAAAATACCCAGATGCTGCTCTCTTAATCCTACCTGGAAGCTGTTTATCTTGTCCTATTTGCAGTGCCCTCGGTATGATTGTGTAAATACATAGCTTTTTCTCCCCAACTGACAGCCATGGTCAGTATATTTTAAAACCAACCTTTACATTCTGAAATGTAATGCAGGAGGCAACAGTGAATTTCAACCAAGAATCATCTTGAATATGTCACAGTTTCCTATCTAGTCTGCTAGAGACCTTGGTCTGCAGAACATTGCTGATCATGTATCAGGCAAATGTTCTATAAAGCATTATTGAGAATAATGTGCAAATTTAAACACTCTCTAGATAATTGTAAATATCTGTACCGAGGCAGACGTTCACCTGCTAAAAGCATCTATTTACAGTGTGACATTACATCTCTGTCATTTTGATATGATGCATATTCTATCAGCCTAATACTCTGCCACCTCCCAATGAGTCTCAGTGTCACAGACTCAGAATTAAGTGTGATGCTAAACCATCTTACAGTCCTTACAAAGCACAAAAAGCCTACTTGACAATTACCCACACATAGGCAAATTAGTCAACACCCCACGGTTTCCAGTATTATTAACTGTTATAAAACAATGTACTGTGATAATTAATGTAAAAAAGACATTGGTTTTTATAAGACTGCCCAAGAAGCAAACACATATACTCAATGCAGGAAGCCCACAGGGAGTTTCCCCATTTGCCTCTGTGCCTTTAGTCTGTAGGAACCACTCCTCACAAGGCTCTAGTTTTCACCTGTCAAGCAGAGCTTTGATTACTGAGCTTTAGACACATCCATTGTTCTCTAGCTTCTCTACAAGGCTAACAGGTGTCTCAGGAAGGAAATTCTTCTTGTGATTGAAAGCCCAGCTTGAACTCGGTTTCTCTTTCTCTCCCCGACTTTCCCTTCATTTTTGCTTAATTGCTGGTTCCATGAAGAAGCAGACCCCTGGCCTGAGCCAGAATGTGCTTAGGGAAGTCCCCAATGTTGCTGTTTAGCTTTGTTTGTTTCTGAATGACACTGAGACTGTTGTGCTTATTGGTTTTTCCTACCCAAAGAATCTCATGCAACCTCCTTCATCAGTGTCCTTTTGACTAAGCCAAATCCTTATCCCACTGTTGATTTCCAGAACTCTTTCCATCCCTTTGACCTACTTTCCCACATTGCCTCTGGTTGTTCAAAAGGATCCATGGAAATATTCAGTGCCAAGGTTGACTTTGTAATGAGTAGGCTATTTTTCAGGTTTACAGGAATTCAAATTGTGTTTCACTTGAACATGCAACATGTAAAAATGGCCCACAGTATTTTAAAAGAGTTAATCCTGTATTCCCAGGCATTAGAAAGTAGAAGCAGGAAGATTAAAAGTTCAAGGTCATCTGTAAAACACAGTGAGGTCAGCGCCAGCCAGCCTAGATTATATGAGATTCACAACAGACTTTTTTTAATATTGAATTTACTTTAGTTTTTAGCTTATTTTATAGGATATCTTATATATTTACATTTCAAATGTATTACCCCCATTTCCCATCCTCCCTCCCTCTTCCCCATGATTCTATGAAAATGCTCCCACTCCCACCCACCCACTCCCAACTCAACACCCTGGCATTCCCCTACACTTGTATAACAAGCCTGCACAGGACCAAGGGCTTCTCCTCCTATTGATGGCAGACCATGCCATCCTCTGCTACATACGCAGCTGGAGCCCTGGGTCCCTCCATATGTACTGTTTGGTTGGTATTTTAGTCCCTTGGGAGTTCTGGGGGATCTGGTTGGTTGATATTGTTCTTTGTACAGGGTTGCAAACCCCTTAAGCTCCTTCAGTTCTTTCTCTAACTCTTCCATTGGGGTTCCTGTGCTCAGTCTGATGGTTAACTGCAAGTATCCACAGTAAGGCTTTGTTAGAGCCTCTCAGGGGACATCCATATCAGGCTCTTGTCAGTAGGCACTTCTTGGCATCAGCAATGGTGACTGGGTTTGGTGGCTGCATATGGGAAGGATCCCCAGGTAGGCAGTCTCTGGATGACATTTCCTTCAGTCTCTGCTCTACTCTCTTTGTCCCTGTATTTCCTTTTTGTCCCCCTTTCTAAGAAGGAGTGAAGCATCCACATTTTGGTATTCCTTCTTCTTGAGCTTCATATGATCTGTGAATTGTTTCTTGAGTATTCCAAGCTTTGGGGCTAATATCCACTTATCTCAAACAGATTTTTTTTCTAAAGGCTGTGGAAATGTGTGAGACCAGGGCACCATGGGACAGGAAAAACAGGCCCAAAGCAAGAGTGAGGCTAGGTGTGTCCAAATCCCAAAAGTCTCATCCTGAGAGGAAGAGGAGTAGGATTGCTCCAGTTGCCCCAGGCCTCCAAGTCCTGGTGCTCATTACCTTACACCCCCACCTATGCCCCATGGAAGGAGGTAGCTAGATTTAATTACCTCTTCCCTTTTAAGGTCATATCCAGCAGCACCGAGAAGTCCTCCTATGCAAATGAGCACTTTCACTCCAAAAGCCCCTACTTACCCCCTAAAGGTTTCAGTAGATTTCAGTAGACTGCCCACCCCCATTAAACAAGCCGTCTCACTGACGCTGCCTCCCTAAAGTCTGTTCTCACCACACTCACTGTGCTCAGTCCCACCTTTGGTCTCTTCAGCTTCTCATGCTTGCTTCCCCTCTTAGGATCCATGGCTTACAGCTACAAGCTGATCATGCCGTTATGTTTAGGGAAATGGAGCCTGAATGTCAGAAATAGTTTAGCATGTAAAACGTTTGCCTCATAAAAGTGGGGTGGTGCTGTATTTGTAGTTCTAGTAGGAACATAGAATATGGAGACAGGCAGATCCTGGGAAGGTGTTAGGCCATTTACCCTGGCCTGCTTAGTAATATCCAAGTAGAGTTTCTGTCTCATACAAAATGTGGAAGGTGCTTGAAGACTGATACCAGATTTGTCCTTTGTCATGTACATGTATGCTGTGATTTGTGCACCCACATTCACATGTTCACTTCACACACACACACACACACACACACACACACACACACACCATAAAAATATACACACAATAAAATATAAGTTTTCAATCAACCAAAAGCATAAGGACATTCAGGGGTAAAATGAAAAGATTGTAAGTTCAAGGCTCACGTAATTGAACTAACTAGCAATGATTATGTCATGCTATATTTTTCTTAGACTTTAGTATTTGCCTCCAGAGTAGCCATTACTTCTAACCCTGACCTGACAGTGCTCCAGAAAATATGGCTGTGTTTACAATGTGCCTCTCACAAGATAATTCTTTCAGTCTGGTGGGTATCCTCATGCCTAAGTGTCTGATGTTAAGACCAGTTTCATATTCACAGCAGACATTCATGTTTTAACTTGTTGGAATTCAGAGTGCACTCAGGCAGATTTCCACAGTGAGTACTAGGTGATAAATTCAAAAGCAGACAGGCCTGAATTCTGTGCAGTGGTCATATGACATATCTCTGTGATTCTAATGAGCTAGGAGTGGGGACATCTGATGAATCTGAGAGTTGGGATCTGGCTATCTCTAGGGAAGGTCACTCTAGGAGATGACTGTACTGGAAAGATTTCTGGTCCACTAATCTTCAAATTAGAGGAGATAAGGAAGTTATCAAGTCTGCTCCTTGTATGAGTCAGTTCAGCATAAGAATGGGTCTAAGACAGAAAGTATAATCTCCAGAACTCACAACACTGTAGACAGGGAGACTTAGCTCCGGTGTTCCAAATTATAAAAAGTGGAATAGTAAAGTCATCTTTGTCAATAAGGGACTCTATAACAAAACCCTGTAGTCTATAAATAAGAGAAATTTATTTCTTATGGCTCTGAAGTTCAGAAGTGAGAGAACTGGGGGTCATTGTGTTTGGATCTGAGGAAAGGTCTCTTTCAAGTTATAAACAGCTGACCCTTATTGTATCTTCACATAGCAGTAAGCCAGACAGAGCTCTGAGGTCTCCATAAATATGCACTCATCTCTCCCCATGGCCCATTCTCCCCTCAGAGGCCCTACTTCATGATGTCATCATATCAGGTTTTAGGATATCAATCTGAAAATGTGGAAGGCCCAAGGAGAAATACCTAAGAGTTATCAGCATGTATCAAGTGTCCACCTTGGCACTCTGGCTAGTAGCTTGCAGATTTCAGACTTGGTCCTGTGGCTCAGAACACTCCCCATTACAGTAGGTTCCATTCTCATCAGCATCTTACAGGTACATCAAACAAAGCCTCAGAGAAGTTGAGCAACCTTCCCAAAGGTGTACAGCAATTGGTGAGACCAGAATAATGCATACAAGCAAAGTGTCTCCAGAGTCTCTTCTGTGACCATTAGGCAAAGCTGTCTGATATCCCTTCCTTGAATATATGACCATCTATGCCACTATGCCAGAAAAAAATTTTGTACATAAATTTTTTCTTCCTAAATTACTCCATAAGGCTACTGATTTTTATATGATTCAAAAATATTCACAAGGGTACAGGTACAGAAATACTATTTTAATTGTTAAGGCTACTTTTCATATACATATTTAGACATCTTTAGTAGTATTCTATTAAGCAGGTGCCATGGCTGTATATGGGGACACTGAGACTCTGAACTTCATGATAAGCAAGTACACATACCAAAGCTCGTGATCATTCATTGTGTGGTGCTATGAAAAAGGACCAGAAAGGATTGTAGGAAATGTCATCCTCACATTATTTCTACCACAAAAATATAGCATTATAAAATTTATATAGAATGAATAATTGGTAAATTCTTATTTGATAGTCACTTGGGTTTCTATAGCTTATTCATTTTGAAGCCACCAGGAAAGACATTCTTACCCTTTGACCATCAAACTTCTTCTGTGGGTGGCATCATTTTTTTTTCATTCATAATAATATGTCACCGTTGAATAATATGACCGAATTACTGGAGGCCAGCATATACTTTGGTATGCTAATAGGCAATATGGATAGCCATTTGCCCTTTCTGACAGTGATAAGAAAATGGCTCTCCAATGAAATAACATGGGGCCAGTTTTATGGAAAATATAAAGAACCTATACATCTGGGATAGAACAGTTAGTTGTCTTGAAAGCAGAAAACCTCAGTTTCATCCCCAGAACCCATGTCTTTAGAAGCTAAGTATGGTGGTACATAGGTATAATCCCAGCACTGTGGATACAGTGTAAAAGAGATACCTTCTGCCTGCTAGCAGGCTCAGTCTAATTGATGAGTTCAAGGTAGTAAGAGACTCTGTTTCTAAACATGTAAACAATGCCTGAAAAACAATACCCAAACTTTACCCCTGGCCTTCACACACACTCATACATATACACATACACACACACATACATGTGTTTACACACACACACACACACACACACACATATATATGAATCACATGCTTATACATTTATACATGTGTATATATGTATGTTTTTACACATAAACACACATACATGTGTATACTTATACATATAAAATAACAAGATAACAGTCTTCACATTAGGTTTGTTTAGAAAATACAGTAGTGAATTCTTCACTGAGAACTTTGACTTCTATTATAATAAATATTAATTTCAGACCCTCAAGTTCATGGAGTAATTTATTGGGTATTTTCATTGCCGCAGGGCTGGGCAAGAGATGTGGCATTATTTCAGGATTGTTTCCTTACCTAATTGTTTCCCCACACATAATCTTTAATACTTCAAGATGACTGTTCTCATAGTGGTTATTTGAGTCTCTTAGAGTACAGAAGAAAGGGCCTTTCTCACTAACTTCAAGGTTGTTCCCTAATGTACACACGTTGCTGCTATTGTTCTTGTAGTCTGTAGTAGAATTTCCTTTTCTGACCCTGGTAGTACATCACAGGCAGGCCTAAAGTGTATTTACTTAAACAAAAAGGGAGTCTTTGAGCCATCTCCCTGAAACTCTGTGGTTTGTGACATTTCGGGACTTGTAAGTTCTTTCACTAGAACTTCACACAATCTAATTATTTGGTTAAGAGCTTGAAAGAAACATAACCATGAGCCCAGAAGTTGTCACTACCACTGCTCCTCACACATATAGGGTGTGTAGGAAACAAATACATGAAACCAGACTTGTACAGTGTACTTCGTTTTTAGTGGTTTCACACCCATCTGCTGAGAATACATATGGACCACATAGACAAAGCCATTTGTTAGTCTGAAAAAAAAAATTTGATCATTCTCACTAAGAGAAGAATAATCAAGGAAAGCTATGAGACAAGTGTCATACAGCATGTCCCAGTAGAATATTGAGTATATATACACTGTATAGTTGAAATCATCATCCCTTCATGAGGCTCAGGTGAAGCCATTGTTTTAGGCTGTCATGATCCTTAAAGAAGCTAAGGACAAAGACATGGAACTTGAGTGGGAGATCAAAGACATTTTATTTTAGTTGGACAGAAACATCAGACATAATAAGTTCAAGTGACAATAAGAGAAAGGGCTTGATTAAACTAAGATTTACATTGTCCAAGATGTGCATAATTTGGATGTCATTGATATAAAGTACAAAAACAAATGTGCCATGAAATAGACTGAAAAAGGACACTTGTCTTCTGCATGACAAGCCAGGGTGTCATCTTGTTCTTCTTCAACTAGGTCACATGTCAAGCAGCCCAAATGTTTTACCACTCTGTACACGCACATGTTCACAGGTGACTGAAACCCAGTATTGATTTCCAGATTACAAATGCACGTTAGCAAGTAAATAAGTTCAGCAACATGGAGTCTACAAATAATGACAACTTACTGCCATGTTTTTAAACAAAATAAAAGCCATAAGATGATTAGGATCCTAGTTAAGCTTCAGTTCCCTCCTGTTGTGAACTCAGTACCCAACATTTAATACTAGACTAACCGAGCATGAACAATGCAAGAGAAGGAGCCCTGACCTCCCTCCTCCAGACCTGTAAGGTTGTGTTTCTTCCATATGTACCTTTGGTAAATATTTATTATAAAATGCTGAATTGGGCTTAGAGAACAGCTCAGTTGGTAGACTACTTTTCTGGCATAAGGGAGCACTGGGTTGGATCCCCAGCAACCTGCATAAACTGGATGAAATTGCATATGCCTGTAATTTCATCAGTGAGAAGGCAGACTCAGGAGAATCAGGAATTCAAAGACATTTACCTACCTGAGTTGGGAACCATCTTGTTAAACTTGAAATGTTGTCAGAAAGAAGGAAAGAGTGAAATGATACACTTGATTATCTTCATAAAGACAATTTAAGTCAAGGTCTGTCAAGCTAATAAGAAAATGTGTGTGTGTGTGTGTGTGTGTGTGAGAGAGAGAGAGAGAGAGAGAGAGAGAGAGAGAGAGAGAGAGAGAGAGAGAGAGTTTGAACTATTTGTAAAAGAAGATGTGAGTCTTTATGTCTCTCACATACCTTCCTCACTTTTTCTCATTCTTTTAATCCTTCTTTCTGCCATCCCTCACTTTCCCTTCTTTTCTCTTCCTTACCCTTCTCTTTCCCTGCTTTCTTTTTTCCTGACCTCCTTCATTCCCCTCCTCTTCCATTTCTTCCTCCTTGAGTCCCTCTCCACCCTTCTTTTCTCCACTCCATTCTTCTCAGCCCTCCTTTCCTTTTTCTTTTATATTCTTTCTTCCTTCTTTTATTCTCAAAAATTTCATTAAGATAAAAAAAATCACATAAGTTGCTAGAGCTGCTGACATAATTATATATATATTGAGGTCATGACAGCTCCAAGGTATGATTGAGAAGAAGGTTTTAATGGTGGATATGAGGGAGAGTATAGCCAGAGTTATCTAAAAGAGTCAAGAGTAGAGAGGGAATGTCAGATTGAACAGGGCAGCTGACTGGACTTAGCCATAAAAGGGGTGTGTGGGGGGCAAGAGGAAGAGAAAGAGATGAAGAAGAGAGAGCAATCCAGTATCGAGCTGCATGGCTGAAATCGAAGAGCTATATTGGAATGAGAAGCTGAGGAAGGGAAGCCCATAAGCTGAAGAAGTTTGGAGTAGCATGAAAAGAGCCACAGGAAATTGTGATTCTGAGGAAATGTGGAGGCTAGCATGTGCTTTGGTGTGCTAATAGGCACTATTGATCCCCATTATTCTTCTGAAAGTGATAAAGAAATAGATCCCTTAATAGAAGGAATGGGCCAGAATTTTGCAGGAATGGGGTTTCCTTTGAACCTGACAATAATAACAATAAAATACTAAAGTTCTGCTTCCTGCTAGATGCTAACATTAATTACAAGAAAGTAATGTCTTCAGTGTTTCATAATACACTGAAAAGACAGCATAAAAACAGTAACAGACTCTTCTGATCTTGGGTGCCAGGAAGGCCTATCAAACATTTAAAAATGGTGATAGATGCTGATGTCATGCACATTGTGAGACTTTATCTCAAGAAAAGACACTGGTGACATGACAAGTAAATTTGTCATTAAAAGGCATCAATAAAGTAAAATAGAAAACTGGAAAAATGTTTACATATACTGAAATGAAAGTCATCTATGCTACATAGTTTTTAAAAACTTAAAACTTATAACAAAACACAGAAGGTAATGAAAAATAAGTTCACAAAGAGGATATAGAATTGATCAAGAAATGGCTAAAAATGTGTTGTCTTTTCCTATCATATAAAACACACACACACACACAATAACATTTTGTTTTGTTTTCATTGAATAAACATGAAAGGAGATGGTAATTTCTGAGAACTTTGCAAGCCAAAACAATGACCTTTGAAATATTTCACTTCTAAAGGCTGGGGAGATGGCTCTGTGTTTAAAGCCCCTGCCACACAAGTGTAGTGATGAGAGTTCAGATCCCCATGCATGTGTAAAACTACCTGTATGCTGGTGCTCTGAAGGCAGACATGAGGGATACCCAAAGCAAGCTGGCCTGTGAGACCAGTCATCTTAGAAAGCTCTGGGTCCATGTGAGAATCCCTCAATGAATAAGATGAAAAGTGATTAAGGGAGACTCAGATGTCAACCTCAGGTTTATGCATGCACATATATATGTATTTACATTCATATGTATACATGCTAACTTGTATCACACATTTATATCATATATACACATTAAATAGATGATTAGATAGATAGATAGATAGATAGGTAATTATATTCTTAGAAAATATTTATAGGTATAAGTGCCAGGCAAGATATAAATAAAATACTATATTGTATAGCTTTAAGTTATCAAATATAAAATGTGAAAAGTACAAATAAATGTTTATCTACCTAATATAAATTATTGAAAACATTTAAGTCTATCCATATAATATTATTCCCTAAAAATAAACTTTCTAAAAATGTTTTGAAGACTCTTAGCATAAAAACATAGTAGTAGAGCCACCATCAGGACTCACGGCCTGTCCACAGAGAGCTGAGCATCCAGAAGAGCCTCGGGAGCGCTCTCCCTCCTGAGCCCACAGCTGAGTTCCCACTTTCTCTCCACTGACTATCTGCGGACAGAACACCAGGAACTCTCAGGGTGCAGGTATCACTGTGCTGCTTGGGAACAGTGATGCTTGAGAATGGAATGATCTGGCCTCCATCTGTGCCCAGAGCCAGAGCCGGCCCACTGCCATTAGGACTCACAGCCTGCCTGCTGAACACCCAGAAGCAATAGCCCACCTGAGCCCACAGGCCCACAGGCTCACAGGAAAGACAAGCTCCAGAGACAACAAGATCAACCAGCATCACAGATAACAAGATGGCAAGAGACAAGCACAAGAACCTAAGCAACAGAAACCAAGACAATCTGGCATCATCAGAACCCAGTTCTTCTACCACAGCAAGTAGCGGATATCACAACACACCAGAAAAACAAGATTTGGACTTAAAATCATACCTCATGTTGATGATGGATGGCCTTAACAAGAGCATGGATAGCTCCCTTAAAGAAATACAGGAGCACCAGGAGAACACAGGTAAACAAATAGAAGCCCTTAAGGAGAAAACACAAAATTCACTTAAAGAGCTACAAGAAAACACAATCAGACAGGTGAAGGAATTGAATAAAATTATCCAGGTTCTAAAAATGGAAATAGAAACAATAAAAAAATCACAAAAAGAGACAACCCTGGAGATAGAAAACCTAGGAAAGAAATCAGGAGTCATAGACAAAAGCATCACCAAGAGACTACAGGAGATGGAAGAGAATCTCAGAGGCAGAAGAAAAGACAAAAACCAAAAAGCTCCTGACCAAATATTCAATAAAAATTAAAAAATAAATAATAATAGTATAATTTTAGTGGCAAAAAAGTGATATATTATTGGTTTTATGCATATGTATTTTTACATATTTAAGTATAGGCAAAATTACAAATAATATAGTATAAAAAGATTGAAACATTAGCAGATTATTTCTTGTCATTACTTTTATGAGAAATTTGTAATTTTTTAAATTTGCAAATATATAATAAATATTACTTACATATCTAAAAATGTTAACCTTAGCCATTTCTATTCTTCTCAAGTGCTATTTGACATTTTCAATGCATTTTCAATTCTAAGTTTCTCAAGGCAGTGACTTTATCATTATTTAATAGATCAGTGTCGTATACATTTTAAGTATCTTCCTAGTCCCACTCTCCTTCTGCTAATGTCAATGGGAGGAGAAAGACCACAGGCCCAGATCATCATGGCTAAATGAATTAAAGAGAGCAATTAATTAAAAGAGCTTTTTTAAAAAAAATTTTTTGGACTTGTGTACATGGGCCACCTCTCCTAAGGCTGGGTTCCAGAGGTTAGCACTGGATGTGAAGGAGCCTTTTATCTCAGGGATAAGGGGTTTCCTAATAAGGGATTTGGTGAGCCAAATAGCAGAAAATAAGCATAAAATGTTAGGCTAGGGACCTCCTGACACACAGATACAGCTGCTTCCTTGGTGGACATAATAACAGGTAGTCATAACAAGGTAACCATAACAACACTTTTGAAGTAAAGCTAGGGTTTCAAGATGGTTATAAACAATTTTTTTGAAGCAAAGACATAATTGCCATTCCTGGAACAGACTATAGCGAACCATTTGTAGTTAATGTTGCAGATGGGGCATAACCCAGTTCTTGATAAGCAGAGGTATGATCTTAATAGGAATGAGCCTAGTTTGTCTTTAATATAAGATGGCTTATAATCCTAAAATGAAGGCAGGCTGGTTCGTTGCTTCAAATCTACCATATTCTTACCAGGCTGGTGCCTATTCAAAGCCAAGAGCCCTTCTTATTTTTGTCAAAACGTAAACTTGTTTTCTGGACTTTTGTTTATGGCATGATGGATAAATATGTTTACTGCACTTCATATGCCTTTGCTAAAGATAGATGACAGAGAAAGGGGACTGATTAAATTACCGATAAATAAAGGAGGCAACCTGGGACATTTTTTGCCTTTATTATTACTTTTTATAACCATTATGCTTGTGAATTATTTATGGCGTTGCTGTAAAGAATATTTTGAGTTGGAGCTCAGATCTTGCTTGTTTTGTTGCTATCACTCAAACTCTGTAATTACGCTGGAATTGGAGAACAAACAACAGAGTTTATGGGTTGTCAGATACTGATGATAATGACTCTGAATTTTCCTTTAAAACAATGAAAGCTGAAATCTCAGTCAGAGAAGGCATTTTTTTCCCTGCTGCTTTGTGATGTTTCCCTGGTACATGGTGGGTGATGAGAAAGGCTGAGCCAGGGGCCTGGAAGGCTGGACCTGAGCTTTTAATGCCTTGTCTTACTAGTTCAGAGCGTGGAGATTGTTTCTCTGAGGCAGAGTTTCCTTGTCTGTAACAGAGTCCAATAGGTATGCACTGAAGTCATCAGATTTAATTACAAAATAAGGCTGCATTATATCGTCCTAAAAAAAATCCATCAGTACAACTGTTTACATTGGCCACATTTATAAAGTGGAAAGTAAAGAGCTTAGAATTTCATTCTAAGAAATCTGAGCACTGTTGTTTATGAATGCTGAACATGCCAGTTTTAGTGAACACTCAGAACTTTGGACAAATTAACACTCCCTAACTAACTCCAGAGTGAAAAGGTGACCACTTGGACAAGGATCCACCCAAGCATATAATGGTTAACATAGGACTGTGTTCGTGATTTTACATTTTTGTTTCCCTTTTTCTCCCCTCCCCTGTCTGTCTGTCTGTCTGTCTGTCTGCCTGTCTGTCTCTGACTTTGTCTCTCTCTTTCTGTGTCTGTGTGCACATCTGTGCGACTGCACACACATCCCCATCAGATATCTTCCTCAATCACTTTCCACTCTAATTTTTGAGACAGTGTAGGGTTGTGGGTCCTGGATCCACTCCACCACAGAGCTCTGCGGCCTGGGGAGGTGGAATGAGAGAAATTTGACTGCACTTACCTCATGCCATAGCCAGGCAAGCGTTAGGCCATAAGGGACGTCCCTGCACACTGCTCAGGGTGGGAAAGCACAGTATGAGGCACAGGACAGGTGGAACTGTTTTGGGGGTCCCCAGGTCAGTGAAGAGGCTAAAGTCATGAAGTTTCCAGGCTCTTGGACACTCAGGCACTGCTGGAAGTCAAGAAAGAGCTGAGAATGGGATCTGGGCCTGAGGGCTGGGCCTAGCTGGGTGGGTAGGGGGTTCCTCTTTCCTGGAACCTTTGTGGTAGTTTGTAGAGGATGATGACAAAGTCTGAAGCCACAAATCCATGAACAGTGCAGAGATGGGTTACCGGGCTATGCCTGACCCACGTGTCCCTGACTTTCCCACCTACCGTTGTCTTCACACAGAAAAGCATGTGCATCCCACCAGGTCCACACAGCCGAGCGAGCAATCGCTTCCTTCTCAATTCTACCATTTAGCTAAGAGGGGACTAGGGAGATACATGCAGAGTGACTGTCGGATTTTCAACATTTCATATAGAAATTATACAAATCAACATAAAATGGAAAATGTCTAAGGCTTCATTCAAATCCTTCAGTAATTGTATGCTCAAGAACATAAACTGTAAACAGCCCATGGGTTAGAAAACATGATGATGGGTCCACAGGCGAAGATTATGTAGAATTGGTTCAGGCTATTTGGTGGGGTACACGGTATGAAAATTCTTCCAATTTCCTAAGAGCTTTTGTTTCATGCAATTTATCTTTCACTTAAAGATAACAGAAAGGCTGGAGAGATGACACAGAGGGCTTTGGATCCGCTGGAGCAAGAGTTCCACTAAACACCTTTTGCAGAGGACCTGGGATCAGTTCTCAGTGCCCACATTACCTGTCTCACAGCCTGCTGTAAGTGTAGCTCCTAAAGACCCAGTGCCTTCTTCTGGTCTCTGAAGACATGAAAACAATCTGGCTCACGTAATACATGCAAACACATGCATATTCACATAAAATTCAAACAAATCTCTAAACATTAGTGAGAAGTAGAAGAAATACTACTGAAAGCAAGTTCAAGGAATTGGGGCAAAGAAATGAATGATTACAACTTGGGTACAGTCTGCCAAGCCATGGTAACTTTAATAAAAATACTTGTCTGCTTCTTTTTCTATGCTAAGTTTCAGAGGCTGATTATAAATATTAATTTGGGACTGGGAAGATGGCTCAGTGAGCAAAACACTCGCCACACCAGCATGGAGATCTCAGTTTAGATGCTAAGAATTCAAGAAAAGTCAGGCACAGCAGAATGTATAATCCCAAACACTTCTGCAGTGAAATGGGAGATAGAGACAGAGAACCCTCAGAAGCTACCGAGTCAGCTACCAACTATACAGTATGCAGTACAGAAGCAAAAACAGATGCAATCTTAAGGTAAAAGCTGAGGACTGACAATGAGGTTGTCACATGTCATATATTCACACACACACACACACACACACACACACACACACTCACACACTCACACACACACATATACTCACACACACACACACATATACTCACCCACACACACACACACATATACTCACACACACTCACTCTCACACACACACACACATATACTCACACAGACTCACTCACACAAACACACACACACACACACACACACACACACACTTACACATACCCCATACACACATGAAAGTAATATTTTTACTTAACTAAAATGATATTTGGTATGAAATGAGTTTTTTCTGTTTCTATTTTCCAAGTACCCAGGAACACCAATCAGATATTGATTACAGTCCTGTAGTATCATGAGTGCCTAACCATGTAAGCTGAAACCACACAGGATTTCCATGGCATTGACTCATCCCAGCAAACTATCTCAACTAACGCATTGATTAGATCCACCATTTTTGTCAGGTAAAATATATCTATTATTTATTTTGTAAAAGTGGCTATGCTGAGTTTGAAAAGTCAGCTTCGGTTGTTATTCGGTAAAAATGATTCTAATCTCAAACTGGCATTAAATGAATCTGAATAAGTGTTCACTATTCATGCCTGAAGCATAGCCATGATTTTCCTGTAAAATATTTGCCAGTTGTTTCTAAATGATTTCTTAACATAAATAGGCTTGAGGCTAGAGGAAATGAAGACTTAAGCAGTAATCTAGGCCGTTTATCGATTCTGATAAAGCAGACGATTGCAATTTACCATTGTCTCTCAGAAAACTGAACTTGTCTCACTTACTCAGTGAAATTTCCAATTCATATCTCACATTCCATTATTTTATAGTGATACAGCTTTCCAAGTAACAGATTTGTATTGGGAAGTTCCAAAGGATGACCTTTCACTCACAAAAAGCACTTTAAGGTTAAAATAAATTATTTGGCTAATATATATGAATATTTCATTGGTTAATACGACTAATAGGCAGGTTAAAATCAGGTCATTCCAATAGTTATTGATTAAAACTTAAGCCAATTCATCAATTACTGTTTACTGGCATAGAGTGCTTACATAGGGGCCATGTGCTCTGCATGGCTAGACTACAAGTCAGCCCTGCGAGTCCTGGGCCTGAGAGTACCAAGTGGGAGGAGAGAGGCTTCAGTGCAGACTGAAGAAAGCAATAGCAAATGAAATGAAAACAGAATTCTCAAAAGCAGAACAAGACTACAGCTTGACAGCCTCGAAGTGTAATAGAGAAAGAAAAGCAAAAGTCGACACGGCTGAGACCAAAAGCTTTCCTCTAAAGCCGGTTTTAAAAAAGGTTTAGCTTACATAAAAGGGGGTAATTCAGAGAAAATCCTGGAACTTCAAAAGAGAGACTCAAGGAATTAATGAAGACATAACTGAAAAATTTAAAAACCATATGATAAAATATTGAGATCTAAATCTGTGAGGTTTAAAGGGGGTAGCGAGAAAAATTGATTGAAAACAGACTGCAGGTTAAGAGGAGGATAATAAGAGCAAATATCTTCTGAGGTCTTCACATTTCACAAAGATGTAAAAGAAAGTGTGAAAATCTCAACTTTGGTGCTGATATTCTAAAGGCACATACTTAGTGCCAAACAAATAAAGATCTTCAAAACATGAGGGAAAAAAACAGACAAAATAAATTCAGGAAGTGCCAATATGAGGTAATAAATTATGGAAAATCAGAGAATAGAAAGAATTCTTGCCTAAATACACGTTTATATATAAAATGAAGCATGAACTGACGTGAGCTAATTGAACTAGTGAGATATGATGTAGAAGGACAATAATATAATGTCTAATATTATTGGTACATCATCATCACATCTAAAGTCAGAGAACTTGGAAAGAAATGATTCAAAGAGATGTAACAGGCTCATGAAACATAAAGAAAAGCTGGAGAAGTATAGTAACATCAGATAATATATAGGTTTTAAAACAAAGCCTTTTAGGAAAAAAGGGGGTCATGGAACTATACAAATAATTTCAATCTTCCAGGAAAGCATACCATTTCCAAACTTCAGAATATCTAACAAATACCCTTAAAATATATAAAGCAAAACAGCTGGCAGTTCAGGCACTAACACTGAAGGGAATTGTACATGCTGCTTTCAGAACTGACCTTGTAAATCCCCCACACACAAAAAAATCAAGGTTTTCAAATATATAATTAATAAATTTGATTGACATTGATAGGGTCTGAACATTGAAAACTCTAATACATAAATGAAATGCTTATAATTTGCCAATGCTTAAAATCATTTTTGTGTTTTGTTTGGTTTGGTTTGGTCTGGTCTGGCGTGATTTGGTTTGGTTTGGTTTGGTTTGAGACAGGATCTCACTCTGTAACTTATACTACAGCATAGATTCAGATGGACCATGTGGCCCAGACTGGCCATAAACTCAGCAATTGTAGCTCAGCCTCCCAAGCATGGGGGCTGCATGCACTTAGTCACCGTGCCTAGCCATGTGGTTAAGAAATCCTAATGGTCCTATAAGTAAAACCACATGAAACACCACACAAAAATAATTACCGTTTTATAGTTTAAATTCTTAAATTAAAAGCATTGGAGCGACAAAGCAAACGGCTAAACTGATGTGAATTCGACGACTGAAGTGAGAGGTGAACAGAATGTCACCAAGTCCACGTGCTGATAAGTTGGTCCAGGGTCCTGTCTCAAAAAATGGAAGACCTTCTAATACAGTTGGCCGAAAGGAAAACACCACAAACCATCAAGGCTAAAGATTAGGTGGTAGTAATCGTGGGCAACGAATGCCTGCAATGACAGTAAGAAGCAGGACTCAGTGAGTGGGAAAATTTAGACAAACTGGACAATGGCTCTTGAAAGACTTCTCCACTAAGTTCAGAACTCGAAGTCGGCAGTACTGGGAAGTTTTGATTTTGCTTTCTTACTTTGAAGATGTGTCCTTAGTTCTGGTCTACGCTCGTTATATCATTTATGTCTTTGTTCCTTCATATGCTACTGTGGCGTTTTCCCCTCTGAGGGTAACTCAGCCAGGGTTTTACCACAGAGAGCATTTTGGTTTCCTTCATGCCCTGACTTGATTTGGTCTGATATCCTGGACTTTGTTGTTCTTTAGATTTGTACTGGATTATTGAGCTCACCAAAACTGGAACACTTAGGAGCCACCGAGATGGTTTAGCAAGTAAAAGTGCTTGCCTGTTGAAAATTTGATTATATTTTTAAAGGACTTTTTAAACCTCTGAATTCTTTGACAATTCTAAGGGATTTTTTTATCCCAAAACTCCTATTTACTAGAAGAGATAATGTTTACTAGATAGATAGTAAAGATTCTTCTAACACCTCAGCAATGCTAGGCAAATAAAGTAGAAATTATTTGAATTCCGAGATGTTGAACAATCCTCACAGAGCCCCAGTATAATAAAAGCAACGCACTTTAAAACACAGAACTTTTCCGGTATCTTTTCTTCCACCCTCCCTCAGTCCTCCTCTGCTTGCACCTGTCCAAGTTCTTCCCATGGTGACTAAATAAAACTTGGCCTCTATTTCCCAGTCAAAGGCAAATGTCTCATATCAAGTGTAGAACCCCTTCTCCTGACTTTCATGGCTCTTAAGCCTGACCCATAGAAGACCAAGAACAAACAGCTCCATGCCATATGACACAGGAAAAGTCCTGCTTCTGTTTAGAATGGGGCTGAAATATCTAATGTTATAGGCATGGGTGGTTGAAAGACAACATCTTGAGAAAGGATGGAGGAGGAAATTATTCTTCAAAATAGAAACCCTACTTGGGCAGCTTCTGAGGTGATGGCTCCATTGATGGCTCTCCCACAAGCAGAGAATTTTCCTTAAACCACGTCCGAAGGTACAAATTGAAAATGTTGATTCTTTTTCCATGAATTTGTATCTTGAGAAACCTCCCCCACGAGCTCTACTATCAATAAATCTTATAGATTCCGCACACTAGTCTTTAATTTGCCACAACTTGTTTGAGGCTTGTTTCAAAGAAGAAACTGAAGACAGAATTTTAACACTGTACTTGTCAAGATGTGCTCACTAGTTACTGGAAACCCTTCAAGCTGCTGCTTATAAGTGACCCTGCCTGCTCACCCGAGGATATATCAGCCAACCAAGTAAACAGTTCTCTTTCTTTCAGAATGGCTGTCACATGGTACATCCTCTTTGGCCCTCCACACATCTATTTGTTGTCATCATTTTAAATTTGTAAAGATTTTTCCCAATTTTCCTCAATACCCCCTAACAACCCTCAATCATAACTTCAGTAAATAATAAATAGACGTAATAATTCCAAGTAGCAGGAGCTAAAAAAAAAATGTCATATTACCTGTCCATGTTAAAAACAGCTCATCTGATATGTATCTAGAGCAGGGGTTGGCAAATTTATGTTTTTCTTAAAGGACCAAATAGTAAATATTTCAAGCCTTATAAGCTATATGGTCTCTGTCACAACTGATCAACTCTGAAGCTAGATTCTAGAAGCAAAGGCAATATAGATGCTACTCTCTTCCAGTAAAACTCTCTTGGGAGTCACCAAAAATTGAATTTCATGTAAATGTCATGTGTTCTAAAATAATTATTTTTAGATCTTTTCTTCAGCTATTTAAACAGGGAGACATCATATCTGGCATATGAGACTTAAGAATTAAGAAATTGCACTGGCTGAGTGTATTGGTCAGTAAACCTCTGATCTCAGAGACGAGCACAGTGGCCTGCTCCGGGCCTTAGCCTTAGCTAGCGCTTCACTTGTGAGAACTGGCTTGTGAAGGTTGGAGTATTCAGTTCAGTAACTGGACACCCACCCTCTACTTATAAGAACTAAAGTGTTTCTACTGATTGGTGAACGATCCCTGGGGAGGAAACGGTCCTGATAGTTTGATGTATTGAAAGCTTACCGATGAGCAGAAGGACCAGCATCACGCGTCACCTGAGAGGGACCCTTAGGATTATTATATTTCTGTGATGTCAAAGACTGTATAGCTTTCAAGCTAGCCACATGAAGAACACATAGGCTTACAGTAGTACATGAAGCTGGACCATGATACTGAAACATTTATGCAAAGCCATCTCCCATGGGTTTAAGCTTCCTCCACTCCTACTTCTGTTTACATCTAACCTTCTTATTGCCCTGGTTTCCACCGCTCACACTTGGTCTACAAACAATACACTTGCTCTAAGTCACAAAGACAAACCTGGGGTTTGATTAACAGATTAAGTTTATTTGACCAACGTTCCTGAAAGGTAAGCTGGAAACCTTTAGTCACATAATTTGTAGTAGGTTAAAAATCTAACTCAATGTGAAGAAATCCTCTTCCCACAAAAATTTTCCTTCCTGTCCACTTCCTTCAGGTGGAATAATAATAATAATAATAATAATAATAATAATAATAATAATAATAATAATAATAATAAAAAATCAGATTTGGGCTTGAAATAATTAAGGTCAAGGAAACATGGTTGAAATTATTCTATGGTTATTTCACAAAAGCAAGTATACATTTTTTTCTTATTTTATCCCCAGCTTTAAATTATTGTTACAGAAAAGCTTCTACTTCCTACTTTAGATGTAACTTACTACACTCTAAAAGAATTATGTGGAAAGTTATAGAAATAAATATCCAATGCATTTTAAAGTCCATAGTATTCTGAGAATAATGAAATTTTACTGTGCTTCCCTTATCCACACTATATATACTACCTTCCCTTTAGTTACTTAGTAGCCAAATTAATTACTAAATTACCTGACAAAGTGTCTCATATTAGGTTCAGATCATTCCTATCTTAATAATAACCCCAAATTGCAAAAGTAAGTCATGATGCAAATACAGAACCAGTTCATAAACATGGGAAGAGATTAATTATAGTTCTCTCTGACAACACTGTCATATATTCAGGACAAAATACAGTGTATATGGTTTGGTAGGATTCCAACATCCATTAGAGGTCTTCAAGCATGTCCCTTATGGGTAATGTGGATTGCTATATTTATCTGTAATAAGTAGGAGTCACAAGAATAAGTGTAAAGAATTTTTCAGCCTGATAAGGTGAAAATGTAACATGCTATAGAAAGCTTAGAATTAAATAGTGGTTGAAACACAATTTCTTGGACTTGATAAAGTGTGTGCCTAGTATTCACAAAGCCCTGTGTGTTTTGCCCAGCACATATAAAACTGGATGTGGGGGGGGTGCAAGCCTGTATCTCTCATATTCAGGAGGAAGAGTCAAGAGAATCAGAAGATCAAGGCCATCCTTTGGATCATAGAAAATCTTGAGACCAGCCTGAGCTATGTGAGACACTGTCTCAAAAGAGAAAAGTTTCTTTCAAATTGTAGCAAAATTCAAGATGAGAAAATATTCTCAGTGAAAAAGAGTAGTCGTCAGCTGTAGGTTAGGTTTCCTCCTGGAAGCATTTGACAATGACAGCTGGCATGTTTAGTTGCCACGTGTATAATGCTCTCTGGTAAGTAGAAGCTAGAGGTACTGCTAAGCATCTATACTGCTCAAGACAACCACGCTCAACAGTTTCAAGCCTAAAATGTCAACAATACCAAAGCAAAGAAACCTTGATTTGAAAGTTAGCCATGATCATCAGCTAAGCGGCTTCCTTCTCCCTTTCCATCTCTAGGGTACCCTTTTCCTCTTGCCAAATGCAGTCAGTGTAGGAAATGTTAATGATGGATTTGAAACAAGGCATCTTCATATAAATCCGCACGCTCTGTTTTTGTTTTCAAAGTACAATCTCTGTGTGCATGAAGGTAAAGAGATTAAACAGAATGGCCTGAGTCACAATGCTTGATTTTTCTTCAAGTTTTCAAGAGGCCATGATCCATGCCTGCCAGCCATCCAAAAGTTCCTATCAATATTTAAAGAGCCATAGACTTCTACCTATGTGCTTAGCTGTAGTTCTAAAGGGCATGATTTAATTTTATAGATTATCTTTTTATGTTGCTTATTTTTAGGTGGTGGTTGGTGTGCTGTAGTGCATTTTTACAAATGTGTATACTATACACATATGCATGTGTGGGGCTATGTATGTGGTGGTGGTTAGTGTGCTGTAGTGTATTTGTACAAATGTGTATACTGTATACACATGCATGTGCGGGGGTATGTATGCAGTGGTGGTTGGTATACTGTAGTGTATTTGTACAAATGTGTATACTGTACAAACATGCATGTGTGAGGTATGAGTGCCTTTGCAGACAACAGAAGGGATGTCAGGTGCCTTCTATCACCCTCTACCTTCTCTGAATTTAAAAAAAAAAAAAAAAAAAAAAAAAAAAAAAACAGGGTTTCTTCCTGAATCTGAGGGTCATTGTTTCTTTTATTTGAGTGCTGGAGATTGGGACTCAAGTCCTTTTGCTCCCAAAACAAAAGCTCTTACCCACTGAGCTAACTCCTCATTCCACATGTTTCTATACTGGTACCTCTTTTCTTCTCCCAATGGTATTTGTTTTTCTCTCAGAACGTTTCATAGGCCATAAATGTCAGCTCTTCCCATTTTTGAGAAGCACCTAGAAAACAAATTCCAAATGCTCTATCAGAGTTTTCCCCAAAATGTTTATACTGGTTGTTTAGAATTTTCTTTTTCTCTAGATATAAAACTACAGCTCAAGACTGAATGAGGCAGCACAGTCACAATGACTGATTGAATGATCTCATCAATAAAAGTATTACCTGGCTAATTGCATCTCATTATAATTAGCCTAAGATAAAAAATAAACAAGTGTCTTTTCTAGGTGTTTGAATGGGTTGCACACATGCAAGCTCCCAATTAGTTGGCATACATTGTAATTTATTTAAAAATAAAACTCAACATGCTGTAGGTGATTTATTCTGAGTTCTTTTTCTTCCAAGTTTTATAAGCAAAATAAATTTCTTCACATATAAAACCAAAGATTATATCAGAGAGTCTTAGATTGTTTGTCTAAAAACAGTGACTGCATTGAAATCTAGATTTCAACATTTATTTCCTTTCTGTCACATTGGTTTAAGTTTCCAAGGGAAACGATAGCTTCATTCAGCAGGTGTCACTTTGCAGAAGGGAACCTTGGAGAGCCAATTGCTCCCACTTACTGGCTGGTGTTGTCTGGGCTTTGAATATTTCTCACTACTGATTTGTTATCCTCTTCACTAGTTTCTGGGTTTCTTTCCATAATGATGGGATTGGATTCCATGTCACTCTTCCTTGAATGGAATGAGGTTATGACCAGGTGAAATGCTTTGGCCTATGATGCAGAAGCAGAAACAACACGTGTCTCTCTGAACCTAAAGCCTTTAGGACCCAGTATCCACTTTGCCAAGGGTCCTTTGCATCTATCATCTCGGCCTCTCAAGCAACGCAATTACAGGCTTTTGGTCCTGCACGGATCCCTAGCTCATCTTGATTGATAAACTCAAGCATCCAAATTGTCAGATTTTAGTATCATGTTTCCAAGGAATTAGGTTAAGTGTGGATGATAATCATGAAGAACCCTATACTTATGGATTCCTAGAGAATAGTAATACTTTGAGAACTGTTTGTTCTAAACCTTCACTACGCAAAACACATTTTATCTAGGAGTAACCTTTTTGATATCACTGATGACAATTATAAATGGAAATAAAAGGGAGCAAACAGCATTTAAATTTGTGGATCCTGACTGCCCCTCTCAACAGGTTTCTTCCTTTACAAATATGAAAATATATCCCCAAAGTCATGCGACTTTCCTTCATTATTTAGGTATTTTGTTCCCCAAAAGAAGTAGGGTTGGTTTTAGAGATGTTAGAGATGAAATCTGTGCACACACATGGTATGTATTCAGTAATCGACCATTTATGTTATGAGCGTGCAACTTACTCTAACTAAAATAAGAATGAAACCGAAGGCTTTCCTTAAAGATGTGTGAGATATCCAGATACTACAATAAACAAACATGTGAAGAAGTCAGTCTTAATCTGAGTATGCTAGGATATTCCAGCCTCTGATTGAGGCAGAGGGGGTGCTCCTAGGAGAGCATCACAGAACATCTGATGTCTAAACTAAGCCTCAGAAAGCTATCTTTCAGAAAGATGTTAGGAAGAGAGATATCACAAGGAGACTGGGATCACCAAGGGGAGGCAATTTTTCCCAAACATACAATAAGCAATACAGTCTGGGGATGTGTGTAAAGATTAATACATGTGGGAAAGTGGGCTTATAGGAAAATCCTGAGGGTGAAAGCTATGCAAACAGTTAAATACCAATAAACGGGGTAAAGCAGAGCCACATGTAGGAGCAGAGGTTATGACAAGAGCTGATACCAACAGGACTGGAACACTAGAGAGGGCTCCAGCCCAGATTCCAGCTACCTGGGTGGCCTCGGTTGTGGTGTTACCAGTCCATGGGTTTCAAAAATGCCATTTGAAGGCTGAAAGTTCTCTTTTGCTGCAACAACTCACAACTGAGAAACAGGATTGCGGGAGACTAGTGCCTTCACGGGAATTCTCCCCAAGGCAATGGGGTTCATAGATGCACAAACCTGGTTCCCTACTGCCACCTGGTGGACAACTCAGTAAAGTCCAGAGGAGGCAAGCGGCTCTAAACAAGAGTGTTCCTTTTCCCGGACCCCCAAAAAGCAGGTCTTTCTTTGATGCTCCCAGACAGGGAATCTTCAGACACCTGGCTCCTAGCTCCACACTTCTCAGTGTGTCCCTTCACATCCGAGAGCATCTTCTCTCTCATCTTCAGTCTCTGGTGGCTTTCAGACCTTGAATGTCATTCTCTCTCCAGCATTCTTTAAAATCGATTTTTCCCTCTGTAGTTTTTCTTTCTTTTCTTGTAAGATATGCTAGACAGGGAGGGGGGAAGGATAGTTGTCTTAATTTGAAGAAAATTGCATTAAAGTTATGTCACTGGCTTAATTTCAGTATCTCAGCATTCTGTCAACTGGAGAGCCGACAGGTCTTTTACATTTTGTTCGTCTGAGTGTCTAGTGTGTGCCTCCAAAATGATCTGAAATGATCTACACTCGATGAGAGGAGCCCACATGTGTAGAAATGACACTGTTTTGTGTAATAACGTTTCCTTCGCTGGATTTGGCTGGTTCTTCCATCAAATGTGATGAGGAAACAAGCAGAGCCAGTCACGATATTAAACACCCCAGTGATCCTTCCAACGTTTTATGCCCTAATAAGTCAGCGCTCAGCTTTCCAGCGCTCCGTGTTACTCATGACAGTCATTTAGCTGGTCAATTTCAAGCCAGCGATAAAACTCTGAGTAATAAGAGGGCAGTGTTGGTACTCCATATTCTCTGAGAGGAGATATCTATAAATTAAAGTTCCCAGGTACACAGTCAATTTATATTTAACAACCAGTACTAAATGCAAGCGCACATTGTCAACCACATATATGGAATACTAAAGCCACTGAAAACAGCCCATTTCTTCCTGGATTGTTTAGGTACATACTTAAAGAATTCTAAAAACTCGGGGTTTTGTAAGTCAGGTATTTTCCCATTTGAGACTATTACATAAAACTAAGAACAATTTACAGGTTGTTTGCTAAAGACCAAACTCTAAATGTGAATATTTTTATTTTTATAAAAACATAGCTTGGGTTATTAAGCATCACAGAGTCTCAAAAAAAAAAAAAAAAAAAAACCTTTATATTTTCACAAAGTAAAAGACCTTGTAATGTGGGTTAGGTGGCACATATATCACCACACCATCCCAGCACCTGGAAGACAGAAGCAAGAGGATCTCTGCGTGCTCCAGGCCAAGCTTGTCTACCCAGGAAGTTCTAGGTCTTCCAGTGCTCCATAGAAACTGTTTTGTGTGCTATCTGAAATAATTGTGTGTGTGTGTATGTCCGTGTGTGTGTGTATGTGTGTGTGTGTGTGTGTGTGTGTGTGTGTGTGTGTGTGAGAGTGAGTGCACACCCACACATTTAAGAGAGAGAAGAGGGCACTGTGTTTCCTGTGCTATCTCTTTCCTCCTTATTCACTTGAGACAGGGTCTCTCACTGAACTTGGAGCTGGGACAGCAATACATCCGATGAGCCTCCTGTCACTTTGGCTCCGGTCTTACTGGTACATATGGCCAGTTCCAGGTTTGTATGTGGGTGAAAATCACTCATTGGCAGCCCTCTCTCAAATCTTAATCAAATGACCATTTTATGATATAAATGATTGGGGCAATCTTAGGATCGGCTAAGATTAAACAGACTTTCTTTTTTTTTTTTCAAAAGAAAAAAAGGTTTTATATGGGGTGTCATCTGCCTTTGCCTAGCTTGGGCAGTGTCTCCCCGAAACACTGAGGATGGTTATGTCTTAGGTGTCCCAGAGAGCAGATGATGGGAAGTAAGTAAATAAAAAAAAACCCTAATCTGTAGCAGGCAACATATGCAGGCAGCTGGACACATATGGGGGTGATGAGGTATGGTGCTTTCCACACAGCTAGGTAAGCACCCCAACTCCCAAGGCACTAGTCATACCCATGGATGCTCTGGAATGAGGAAAGCAGCTGAGTGACTGGCCTTCAGTGGCTTCTTGTAGTTAGTTCTGAAGGATGTAATCTGACTAACCCCACCCAATGGGATTGGCTCAGCATCCAACAGGAAGCTATCAGAGCATTCCACTGAGAGATAGGAAAGGGACATTCAGAGAAAAATTAAAGTGGCCTAAGAATGGAATGCTATCCTTCCTCTGTGGTGCCCAATGGTTGTTCATTGTCGCTAGCTAGGCCTGTGATTCTGTATAGAAAGGGAGAGCAAAGGGACACAAAAGGTTTTTGGAAATCTGAGGAAGTATCACTTGACTTTACCCAGTGTTATCCAAGGTATGTGCCATGGCCACATGCTCCAGCACTCTAAACCCACCCTCTGTGAAGACTCCAGTGGGTGTGGCTTCTGGAAACCAAAAACGTTTGGCAAAGAAACCTTCAGCAGTGAAATCACAGACCTCTACCCAGCCTTTCACTAACCCTTTTAAGAAAGGAAATTACATGTCATGGGTGAGCATGTTTCATTCATGTTCTGCTACATTAAATTTACAACAAATTGCCTTTCTACTTTTTGCGTTTATTTTCTCTTCCTTGCTGCCACCAGTTCTAAGCCTGAATCTGCCCCTATTAAAATCATTCAATATTGACCTATCAGGTCCTGCAACAGTCATCAGATGTAATTCTAAAGGAGTCTTATGGAGACTCTTTTCATTGGTACAAGTGGAAATTAACAACACTGGGGTGACTGAGGACTGGAAAATATATAGGAAGGCTGATGAGTGCTTTACTGCCCAAAGAATTTCAGAAAGCACTTCTCATTAGAAACACTTTTCTTGCCCCTTTCTTTAATGTTCTATCTAATCTAGTTGTATGAATTAAACAATAATGTTGAAGAGATTCTGTGAAGTGTGAAAAATATAACTTTTTGTTTAACATATGTTTGGCAGGACTGAGGCCTAATTATCATTTTTAAAACTTGGTTCGTTAAACCTTAGGTTTATAGTGAATCCGAGCACTAATGATTCTTTATGAAGAAAGTATGAAAGGCCTCTCAGTCGTCGGTTTCATAACAACCTTCTTTGCTCTAACCTGTGTCAATGTGTTGGTTCTTCTGTGACCAGAGTCTGTGTCATGGTGTGTTTCTGTCTCTTATTACATTTTCCCCTATTACACAGGTATACTTAGTTACTGGAAAAAAAATAATGTTCATTTAAAACTTGTCAATGTTTCCCAAATAGTCACAGATTGGGGGGGTGGTTTTTATTTATTTTTATGCAAGCAACAGTCAAAAATTGAAGACATCATAAGAATTATATAGGTATGGAAAAGTAGAAGGTTCTCTTCTATGATCTATGACCTCACTAATCATGTATAGTTGTCTAGATTTACAATACCAGACATGATTTCTCTCCTCTTCACTTGGTCTTGAGTCCAACTGTTGGTTGGTGGTATCACTGTTGGTTACCACATAGGTGGCACTACTGTACCCTTAGAAATATCTTACCATACTCATCATCACTGTGGTCCGTAGACTCAGCAGATTGTTCTTCTCTCTTGGCAATTTGTATATCATCTTCAAGTACAATGAAAGCTAATCCTCAGAAAGGAGGCCTCTAGATCGTTCCAGCTCAAATGCTCTATGTGTAAGATGTGTGGTATCTTCAG
Organism: Micromys minutus; assembly: GCF_963924665.1. Taxonomy (NCBI): domain Eukaryota; kingdom Metazoa; phylum Chordata; class Mammalia; order Rodentia; family Muridae; genus Micromys; species Micromys minutus. The sequence continues at coordinate 33,819,858 of NC_137953.1, read as the reverse complement.
CAATAGGGGTGACCTGCAACATCAAGGAGACAGCCAAGAACAACAGTAATAACCTATGCTGTGTGTGTGTGTGTGTGTGTGTAGGGAGATGTTTCTTGGAGTCCTGTAGCCAACAACCAGAAAATTTTCTCATGCCTGGTACTGAGATTAGGTTAGAGTCTGTGTTTCTTTAACAATTATTATCTCAGTCCAAGGACATTCTCGTATCCAAATGAAAACCAAATAACTCCCTCGAGCAGCCCAAAGCTGCAGGGTCAGGGTTGAGAATAAAAGATGCCTTGGTAAAGAGGTCTTCTTTCGAATGATGTAGACCTTAGTCAAGAGTCAGCAGGGTAACTTTCACTTACAGCCACTGATACGGCATCATTCTTAGTTTTACAGATGTTTTCTTCCAACATGTCTGTCCCTGCTTATGTGTGGTTTGACATTCATAGTCACAGTTCTATGTAAACAAATACGTCTCAAAACATTATAGGAACATTCCATAAACAAACATCTCCTAAGATTTCAATTGTACACCATTTAGAGTGTCACAATGAAGTATTATGCTATCTTGCTCTGTCCCACCAGCATATGTATAACTACTTTCTCCAAGGATCTATGCTCTATATTGTACGTACCCACTGGTCACTTAATAACCATGTCAGTTATCAGATTGGCTGTCTTAGTATCTGGACATAATTATAATTGTTCTATTTTATTACCAGTTATTGTAAATATACTACTTTACCTAACTTTAAAATTAGAATCCATGGTAGATATGTACACATAGAAAGATATTATGTCCAGGAATCAATACTGTGTACACTTTCAAGCCTCACTGGATATTTAGACAATAGGATCTATGAATGGGGAAGACAAATGGTATGGGCTTGGTCTGTCAAACAAATTTTAGGGAACTTAAAAATTATTTTATCAAAATTAATAAGATAGCATAAAAATACTATTTTCATGTAAATAATGAATGGAGCCTGCCCTGTTGCTCTTCTCTTCATAGTGCTCAATGTTTTTGAAGTCATAACTTATTTATTTATGTGCGGTCTCCAGTACTAATGAACTGTAAGTCTTTGTTCCATACTATTATTATATGATGCTCTATTATAGTCTAATCCTTTCTTGCCTTATACCTTTTCTTGAAGAATTTTGTATACTGGTTCTGTACCTACATACTATAGGGGTAGTGTAACTCAGAGTCAGGAAAATAAACATGTCTCCAGAGGAAATAAAATACCCAATTATGTCAACTCCTTGGTAAAACATAACTATGTTTTGTTTCACATTCCTTAAATAAATATATTATAATTTATATGGCTTACATTACCTTTCCATGCTTTATTATGAGCAAACTATCTTTTATTAGGCTATATTCAAACTTAGTCAATCATAATTCATTCTCTATCTCTTTCATCAAAATGTGGCTACTGAAAATTTCTTCAACTTCACCTTACTAATCCTTTAGTTTTAGAATGTTACTTCCTACATCCTTGTTTGGTTTTTGTCTTACTATATAATGCAGGCTAAACTGGAACTTGTGGCAATCTCTTTGTCTAGCCTCTCAAGCAATACAATTATAGCCCCAAACATGGAATTAGTTTTCCTAGCCCAAGGATCAAACCAGAGTAAAGAGTAATATCAGAATCTAAATAATTAATATATATATATATATATATAAAACACATCCTATTTTAATACCATATACGCTATAGAGTTGTTTAGAAATAAGGATTCATAGTGTTATATCCTACTTCTTCAGAGTATGTGGTTTTATTTGGCCAGTAAGACGTTTTTAGATAAAGGAACATCTGGCCTTGCACCTGCTATTTAAGAGGAATACACTGAAAGTGTACCTGTCAAGTTCTGTAAGGATTTCTAACTGTGTAGACCTTCACAGCCTAGAATATCTAATGTGCAGCACATGCTTGTGGTGTGTAGATCATATTGAGAAGTGTGCTACATGCCAACTACTTATGCTTAATATGTATTGAATTTTTCTTTTTCACTACTAATGAATTAATATAAACTATTATCTTTATTGAAGTTTATTCTGTTTTAATAAGTATATGAATCAGCAATCTGTATAGAAATTTTATACCTCTTCAACTAAGCACAAAATTGCTAGAAGAAAACAAATGATAAAAATCAAAGTATAAATATATAAGAAGGAAGGAGAAAAAAGGGGAGGGAAGGGGGGAAGGAGAAAAGGGGGTAAATAAGTGGGAATAATGGAGGGAGAAGGACCTCATAATAACATGGAAAAGGGAAGACATAAGACATTACAACTGATACAGGTAGGGAACTGGAACAGCTACTAGAGAAAAATACACACCATCACATTGGATAGCCTGAATGGACTGATGACAGGCAACACAATTAAATCAGTAGAAAATGCCTCCCAACACTTGATGTTTTCCTGTTGCATTTTTACCAAACATTTAAAGAAAAGAGGATGAGTTACTAGGCTATAGATATCATTCACTGGTAGAGAAAGCTTACTAGTGCGCTTACTACCTTGAGAAGTCCCTAACATAATGAAAAAGATGAGGAGAAAGAGAAAGACAAAGAGGAAGGAAGAAGAAAACATTGGTACAAACCCTTGAAAAAGTTAGAGAAAGAATGGTCTCATGGGTATTATTCTGAGAGTAAATACAGACAAGAACATAATAAAGCAAAATTATAAATGAATAATATGCCTGGTGACCACAAACACAAAACTCAAAAAATACTAACAATCAAAGCTCAACAGCATATGAAAACCAGCATTCACTATGATTAAGTTGCAAGTATATATAATGAAAATCAGAAAGTACATCGTTAGCTCAAGCTGAAAACATATAATGAATTTTAACTTCATTGCTAACAACTATTTAATAAATATAAGTATAGCTCAAGCTGAAAACATAAAATGAGTTTTAATTTCATTGGTAATAACTCTTTAATAAATATAAAAATAACCCTATTTACAATAAAGACCCTATTTTAAAAGTTCACAGCTAAACTTTTCTCACCAGCAAAAAGAAATGTCAAGATGTCCAGTCATGTAACTATTACTCAACACAGTTCTAGCCATAGGCAGAACGAATAAAAAAGTAAAAAGCACTCAAAATGGAAAACACATATAAAATGACTATTTGCAGACAACATAATAGGTCCCAAAAATTCCACCAACAAATAATATTAAAACCAATCTAAGAATTTAATAATTCCACCACATAAAATCAAAATATAACAATCAGCAGTCTTTCTATACACTAAAAATGAGCTATCCTGTTCCCCCAAAATAAAATAAGAAAATAATCTCATTTACCTAACTAAAAAAGTAAAACATAAAATCAAAAAGGAGAACATTTACACCTGGAAACTAAAATACAGTGCTGAAATAAATTGAAGAAGATGCGAATAAATGAGAAAAATCCAGATATCTCATTTTCATAAATAGAATCAATCCATATTTTTGAAAAGTTTGTGGAATTCATAGATTTAATGCAACTTCCATCAAGTTCAAATTATATTTTTAAAAAAATAGAAAAAGCAGTAAGATGAAGTTCAAGAAAAACAAAGGCCAAAAAATAAAAGAAAGAAAATGAAAAACCATTATGCTGAAGTTTTACACACCAAGAAAACTTTGACTATTTCCAGGTTACATTCTGTTTTACATGTACTTTATGCTCATTGTAACTAGTAAGATTTTAATGCATACTATCAAACCTTTAAAAAAATCAAGTTCTGACAAAAATGTATTCATGTACTATGCAAAAATGCTTAAAATCTGTACATTTATCTTTGTTTGTTTAAAATAAAGTTGTTCAATTTAATAAAAAAAGAAAAGAAAAAGCAGTAAAGAGATTCATTTGAAACCGCAAAATTCATATGAAACCATAACAAATTAAAGCAATATAAAAATAAAACAGAGCCAGAAGTATCACATTACCAGATTTCAAAACCTACTGCAAAAGTACAGTAATCAAAACAGCTTTATACTGGCACAAAAACAGCCACATTGACCATTAGAACAAAAGAAAGGACCTAGCAATAAAGCTATGAATTCACACTTAATTGGTTTTTCACAAGGATGCCAAAGATCAGTAAGAGGGAAAGGCAGTCTCTTCCATAAATGTAGTGGGATAAATTGGGAACTACATGCAAAATGATTAAATTAGACCCTCATCCCACAGTGTGCACAAAATCAACACTAAGATGGCTCACACATGGCCAACGGTTATATGAAAAAATGTTTAACACTACTAAATCACCATTAGGGAAATGGAAATTAAAATCACACCTGTTGTACTGGCTGTCAGGAAAAAATAATAATACAAGGCAACTGTTGTTGAGGATATGGAGCAAAGGAAGCCTCGGGCACTACTGTGAAAGTAAATCAGTACAGCCAATGTAGGAACTGATATGGGGCCCTTCAAAACTTAAAATATAGCCACTGTATGATGGCTTATGACTGGGAATACAACCAAGGAAATGAAGTCAATGTGTCAAGAAGAGCAACATAGCCAGCAAGTAGATTCAACCTAAGTGTTGATCAACTGATAGAAAAAAAAATAAGACACATACATACTATTGAATCTGCCTTAATCTTAGAAAATAAAGCACCCTGCAATTTCGAACACACACACACACACACACACACACACACACACACACACACACACAGCAAAACCTGGAGAGTATTACATTGATTGAACTAAATTGTGTATAAAATCTCACTAGGTGAGGGTTAGGGTTAAACGTCCTATATGCAAAAGTTGAACTTAGAAACAAACAAACAAAATGGTGGTGACCAGAGGTTTTGTGATGAACAAAATTTTAGTAAAGGAGAAAACTCAAAAGACTACTTTTACATCACAACAGCTATAGTTGGTAGCCACATAGTATATAAATGACAATTTCTGAGGGTAAATTTTAAGAGTTCTCAACACAGAAATAAATGTCTGACTATAATGTATGATGTATATATCTATATAGCTAATACGTGTGTATATACATATGTGTGTATCATGCATTCAGATATATGAATATTACACATTATTTACATGTATACATATCATACATTAAGATATATATATATATATATATATATATATATATATATATTCATTTATGATATAAAGAAACCAAAAGCCACATGGTTTTTTTCTTACTTCTTTTGTAGTATTCCTTATTAGCAATTTTAATGCCCTCCATTTATCATCTTATCTGCTCTATCTTAGATTAAACAGTTTCCACTGAGTGTCCTCAGTAACTCAAAGGCACTACAAGCAAAGCAGAAGGCAGAAGCAGAGTAGAACAAAGATATTCTACCACACCTGGTTGACTTTTATGGCATAATGGACAATGGGCACGTTGGAGTTAAATGATTAAATATGGACACATAGGTCCCATATCCAACAAGTTCCCTTGTATTCCAAAGATATGCAGTTTGTTATCAGGAGAGATAACTTGCTAAAATTTCTAGCAACAGGTCCCAAAATTCTAAGGATGTGTTTATAGCATTAAAATGGTCCAGGAATCTGATTTTGCTGAAAGTAATCTATGGTCACACAAGGAAAACAGAGAAGACTTGTAGCTGCTCTTTTCAGGGTCTAGAGAGACAACTGGCTGCTTCAGGAAAACAGCTTTTTCTCAGGAAAACAGCTTTCCTAATTCTTTCATAATATCTGGTTAAATGCTCACCACTGAAACAAATGCTATATTGTGTTTGACAAGAAGGGAATGTCCTAAGTTTCTAGTTAGCCTGGTGAACCCACACAAGAATGTGCATCAAGTGTTTGTCTTAACAAATGCCCTGGCAGTGAGCCAGGAGGGCTCCTAAGCCTTACTGCAAAGACAATGAAGACTGGCTTAGTTGGATGAAGAAGAGGGGCGGCAGGTGGATCTCCTGGACAGTATGAATCAAATTCTGGAACATAAAGAAACAAAGGGGAACAAACAGAGTCTTACTACTTAGTTCCCAAACTCAGTAATTTTGAATAAGAAAGGAGCTGGCAGAATATTTCCAATAGGAAATTAGAAATAGGAAATGGAAAGCAGGTTCAGGTTTTTCGCTCTCAACTGATAGCAATTTCAGTCTAGGATTAGTTTTATGAAATTATCTAGGCTGCCATTTCTAAAAAAGAATTTGGTTAATGTTAATGGAGAAAGACAGTCAGGAAGCAGATACTGTCTGTCTCTGACATTGGAAGACCATGTTCACAAGTGCATGGATGTCATATCCGTTACACAAATAGGATAACAAAAAACAGAGACACACAAGCTCAATATGAAACAAAAAGTGAGTTTGTTTATGTGTCCAGTTTCTAACAGTACAGTTTAATTGATAATTTCAATGTCAGTCTATTAAATAGATTAAATTAAATCTTCTAATTAGAATAACATCTACATAGAATAATAATGTGTGGGGATGGTCATAAATGGTATACATGAAACCTAGATACAAAGAAATGACAAAGTCCACATGTTTCAGATTCTAATATAGAATGTATACAAATAAAAATACCAGGTATCTCTTTTGATATAGCATTTCCAAAATATAAATACTTGTACTCTAAACAAAAAAAAAAAAAAAATGGAGGAGGAAGGAAGTAATGAAGGAACGAAGGAACGAAGGACTGAAGAAAAAGGCTAGAGAGAGAGAACTCTGTAGACACATGCACCAGTACCTGCTGCTATTGAATTATAATGCATTGTAGCTCCTAATGACAGAAACCTGAGTAACATTTTTAATTCAGCATTCTTCATTCATTTCTACAGCAAGATCTTTTTTTATCATTTTTATCAAACATTCTATGTATTTACATTTCAAATACATAGAATTCCCCCTTTCCCCTATCTCCCATACCCTCTACCCCCAACGCTTGCTTCCATGAAGATGCTCCCAGTCCCAATCACCCACTCCCATCTCATCGTCCTGGTATTCCCCTACACTGTGGAAATGAGCCGTCACTGTACCTAAGCACTTCTTGGCAGCAGCAATAGTGATTGGGTTTGGTGGTTGCATACGGAATGGATCCCCAGGTGAGGCAGTCTCTAAATGACCTTTTCTTTAGTTCTAGATCCACTCTTTGTGCCTTTGTTTCCTCACATGGGTTTTTTGTTCTCCCTTCTAAGAAAGAATAAAGCATCCATATTTTAGTCTTCCTTCTTTTTGAGCTTCATATGGTCTGTGAATTGTTTCTTGGCTATTAAAGGATAATAAGGGAATACATTTCAGCTAGTCTCCACTTATCAGTGAGTGCATAACGTGTGCTCTTTTGTAAATGGGTTGCCTCACTCAGGATGATAGTTTCTAGTTCTATCCATTTGCTTAAGAATTACACGTAGTCATTGTTTTTAACAGCTGAGTAGCACTCCATTATGTAAACATAGCACATTTTCTGTATCCATTCTTCTGTTGAAGGACATCTGAGTTCTTTCCAACTTCTGGATATTATAAATAAGGCTGCTGTGAACATAGTGGAGCAAGTGTCCTTATTATATGTTGAAGTGTCTTTTGGGTTTATGCCCAGGAGTGGAATAGCTGGGTCCTCATGTAGCACTATGTCCAATTTTCTGGTGGTTCTAAGGAACCACCAGACTGATTTCCAGAGTGGTTGTACCATTTTATAATCCCAATAACAATGGAGGAGTGTTCCTCTTTCTCCACATTTTTGCCAGCATCTGCTGTCACCTGTTTTTTATCTTAGCCATTCTGACTGGTGTGATGTGGAATCTCAGGGTTGTTTTAATTTGTATTTCCCTGATGACTAAGGATGCTGAACATTTCTTTACAGGCTTCTCAGGCAGTCGGTAGTCCTCAAATGAGAATTCTTTGTTTATCTCTGAACCCCATTTTTAATAATATTATTTGATTCTCTGGAGTCTAACTATGTGAGTTCTTTGTATATATTGGATATTAGCCCTCTGTCAGATATAGGATGAGTAAAATATCTTTTCCCAATCTGTTGGTTCACATTTTGTCTTATTGACAGTGTCCTTAAAGAATCTATGAAATTTTACAAGGTCCCATTTCTCCATTCTTGATCTTAGAGCACAAGCCATTGGTATTCTGTTTAGGAAAATTTTTCCTGTGCCTATGTACAATAAGCTTTCCCCCCACTTTTGGTTCTGTTAGTTTCAGGGTACCTTTCTTTTAAATTCTGGAGGTCTTTGATCCACTTGCACTTGAGCTTTGTGCAAGGAGATAAGAATGGGCCTATTTGCATTCTTCTACATGCTGACTGCCAGTTGAACCAGCACCATTTGTTGGAAATGCTGGGATTTTTTTTCCACTGAAAGATTTTAGCTCCCTTGTCAAAGATCAAGTGACCATAGGCATGTGGATTCATTTCTGGGTCTTCAATTCTATTCTGCTGATCTACGGGCATATGTGTTTGTGCCAACACTATGCAGTTTTTATCACATTTGATCTGTAATACAGCTTGAGGACAGCTATGGTGATTCCCCTAGAAGTTTTTTTATTGTTGAGGATAGTTTTCAATGTTCTGTGGTTTTTGTTATTCCAAAGGAATTTGCAAATTGCTCATTCTACTTCTATGAAGAATTGAGTTGTAATTTTGATGGGGGAATTGCATTGAATCTGTAGATTGCTTTTGGCAAGATTGTCATTTTTACTATATTAATCCTTCCAATATTTAACCCTGAAAGATCTTTCCACCCTCTGAGATCTTCTTCTATTTCTTTCTTCAGAGACTTGACCTTCGTGTTATACAGATCTTTCATTTGCTTGGTTAGGATCACACCAAAGTATTTTTATTTGTGATTATTGTGAAGCGTGTCATTTCTCTAATTTCTTACTCAACCTGTTTATCCTTCAAGTAGAGGAAGACTACAGTTTTATTTGAGTTAATTTCATATCCAGCCACTTTGCTGAAGGTTATTTTTGTCAGGTTTAGGAGTTCATGGAATTTAGGTGGTCACATAAGTATAATATCATATCATCTACATATTAGTGATATTTTGACTTCTTCCTTTTTCTAACTGAACAACTTTATTTTAAAAAACAGAGATAAATGTACAGATTTTTAATTGAACAACTTTATTGTAAAAATCAAAGATAAATGTACATATTTTAAGCATTTTTGTATAAAAGTATATGAATAAATTTTGGTGAGTACTTGATTTTTTTAAAAGTTTGATAGTATGCATTGAAATCTTACTAGTTACAATGGGCATAAAGTAAATGTAAAACAAGACGTAACCTAGAAATAGTCAAAGTTTTCTTGGTGTGTAAAGATTAAGCATAATCTTTTTTTTTTTTTTTTTTTTTTTTTTTTTTTTTTTGGGCCTTTGGTTTTCTTGAACTTCATATAGTCTATGAGTTGTTTCTGGGGTGTTCAGAGCTTTCGGGGGTTAGCATCCAATTATCAGTGACTGCACATTATGTCTGTTCTTTTGTGACTGGGTTATCTCACTCAGGATGATATTCTCTAGATGCATCCATTTTCTTAAGAATTTCATAAAGTCATTGTTTCTGATGGCTGAGTAGTACTCCATTGTGTAAATGTACCACAATTTTTGTATCCATTCATCTACTGAAGGACATCTGGGTTCTTTCCAGCTTCTGGCTATTATAAATAGGGCTGCTATGAACATTGTGGTGCATGTATCTTGTTGTATGATGGAGCTTCTCTGGGGTATATTCCCAGAAGTAGAATAACTGGGTCTTCAGGTAGTACTATGTCAAATTTTCTGAGGAATCGCCAGACTGGTTTGCAGAGTGATTATACCAGTTTACCCCACCAACAGTGGAGAAGTGTTCCTCTTTCTCTGCATCCTCGCCAGCATCTACTGTCATCTGAATTTTTGGTCTTAGCCATTCTGGTTGGTGTGACATGGAATCTCAGGGTTGTTTTGATTTGCATTTCCCTGATGACTAAGGATGTCGAGCACTTCCTTAGATGCTTCTCAGCCATTCAATATTCCTCAACTGAGAACTTTTTGTTTAGCTCTGTATCCCATTTTTAATACGGTTGTTTGATTCTCTGGTGTCTAACTTCTTGAGTTTTTTGTATACCTTGGATATTAGACCTCTATCAATGTGGAGTTGGTAAAGATCTTTTCCCAATCTGTTGGCTGACATTTTGTTTTCTTGACAGTGTCCTTAGCCTTACAAAACTTTGCAATCTCATTAAGTCCCATTTGTTGATATTTGACCTTAGAGCACGAGCCATTGGTGTTCTGTTCAGGAAATTTTCTCCTGTGCCTATGTGTTCTAAGATTTTCCCTACTTTCTCTTCTAATTTTTTCAGTGTATCTGGTTTAATGTGGAGATCTTTAATCCACTTGAACTTGAGCTATGTACAAGGAGATAAGAAAGGATCTATTTTCATTCTTCTGCATGCTGACTACCAGTTGGACCAACACCATTTGTTGTAGAGGCTGTCCATTTTCCATTGAATGTTTACAGCTCCTTTGTCAAAAATCAAGAGACCATATGTGTGAGGGCTCATTTCTGGATCTTCTATTCTATTCCATTGATCCACGTGCCTATCTCTGTACCAGTACCATGCAGTTTTTAGCACAATTGCCTTGTAATATAGTTTGAGGTCAGGGATGGTGATTCCCACAGATGTTTTCTTGTTGTTGAGGATGGATTTCACTATTCTAGGTTTTTTGTTATTCCAGATGAAATTGCACATTGCTCTTTCCAACTCTATAAAGAATTGGATTGGAATTTTGATGGGGATTGCATTGAATCTGTAGTTTGCTCTTGTAGATGGCCATTTTTACAATGTTGATCCTTCCAATCCATGAGCATGGGAGATCTTTCTATTCTCTGAGATCTTCCTCAATTTCCTTCTTCAGAGATTTGAAGTTCTTATCATACAGGTCCTTCACTTGCTGAGTTAGAGTCACACCAAGTTATTTCATATTGTTTGTGACTATTCTGAAGGATATCTTTTCCCTAATTTTTTTCTCCACATATTTGTCCTTTGAGTAGAGGAAGACTACTGATTTGTTTGAGATAATTTTATATCCAGGAACTTTGCTGAACTTGTTTATCAGCTGTAGAAGTTCTCTGGTGGAATTTTTGGGGTCACTTATATATACTATCATGTCATCTGCAAACAGTGATGTTTTTACTTCTTCCTTTCCAGTTTGTATCCCTTTGATTTCCTTTTGCTGTCTAATTGCTCCAGCCAGAACTTCCAGTACTATGTTAAATAGGTAGGGGGAGAGTAGGCAGCCTTGTCTAGTCCCTGATTTTAGTGGGATTGCTAGTTTCTCACCATTTAGTTTGATGTTGGCTGTTGGTTTGCTGTATATTGCTTTTATTATGTTTAATTATGGGCCTTGGATTCCTGTTCTTTCAAAGACTAACATGAAGGGGTGTTGAATTTTGTCAAATGCTTTCTCAGCATCTAGAGAGATGACCATGTGGTTTTTTTCTTTGAGTTTGTTTATATGGTGGATTACATTGATGGATTTCCGTATATTAAACCATCCCTGCATCCCAGAGATGAAACCTACTTGTTCATGGTGAGTGGTCATTTTGATGTGTTCTTGGATTAAGTGAGTTATTGTTTAAGTGAGTTATTCACACTCTTTTCAAAGATATCCATCATCATCTTGAGGTATGATTTCAGGTCTGAATATTTTTTAACTGGAGTGTTTGGTGTTCCGCTGTTTGCTTTGATGTGAAAGCTGGCTTCTGATGTTGCCAGGTTGTCTTGGTTTCCATTGGGTAAGTTCTTTCACTTTCCTCTTGCCATCTTGTTTTCTGTGATTATACCTGGTCTTGTTGTCAATGATTGGTTCACATCTCTCCTGTGTACCTGGCCTGTGTCTCTGGATCTCCACTGTTTTAGGTGGCAAATTACTTGAGCGTTTGGTCCACAAGCAAGGGCCTTCTGGGTGGACCCAAGTCTCTAATGCAGATTTCCTGCTCCTCTGAACCAATCAGGGGGCTACGCTTTCCTTGCGCCAGGCCTAGCCCTCTCTGTACCCTGGCTACTCGCAGAGCTGTCTCACCAGGCTTGCGTCCCTGGATCTCCGCTGTTCCCAGTGACAAATGGCCTGAGTGTTTGGTCCACATGCAAGAGCCTTCCGGGTGGAAACAGAGTCCCTACAGCAGAGTTACTGCTCCCCTGAACCAATCAACTACTCGCAGTGCAGTCACACCAGGCCTGTGTCTCTAGATCTCTGCTCTCAACTTCTTCCTTTTCAGTTTGTATCCCTTTGACTTCCTTTTCTTGTCAGATTGCTCTGGCTAGTACTTCCAGCACTATATAGAACATGTAGGGTGAGAGTGGTCAACCCTGTCTAGTCCCTGATTTTAGTGGGATTGCTTCAAGTTTCTCTCCATTTAGTTTGATATTGGCTATTGATTTTCTGTGTATTGCTTTTACTATGTTTAGGTTTGGGTCTTGAATTCTTGACCTTTCCAAGAATTTTAACATTAAGGGGTGTTGAATTTTGTCAAATGCTGTCTCAGCATCTAATGAAATGATCATGTGTTTTGGTTATTTTTCCCTTGAGTATTTTTATGTAGTGGATTGGGTTGACACATTTTCATATATTGAACCATTACTACATCCCTGGGATGAAGTCTACTTGATCATGGTGAATAATTGTTTTAATGTGTTCTTGGATTCAGTTTGCAAGAATTTTATAGAGTATTTTTGTGTCGATATTCTTGAGGGAAATTGGTCTGAAGTTCTCTTTCTTTGTCGGATCTTTATGTGGTTTAGAGATATGCATAATTGTGGCTTTGAAGAACAAATTGGGTAGTGTTTCTTCTGTTTCTCTTTTGTGGAATAATTTAAAGAATATTGGTATTATGTCTTCTTTCAAAGTTTGATAGAATTCTGCACAAACCCAACTGGTTCTGGGATATTTTTTGGTTGGGAGACTTTTTAATGAACATTCCTATTTTTAGCACTTATGGGACTGTTTAGATGGTTTTGCTGATCCTGTTTTAACTTTGGTACCTGGCATCTGTCTAGAAAATGGTTCATTTTCTCCAGACTTTTCAGTTTTGTTACATATAAACTTTTGTACTAGGATCTAATAATTTTTTTAAATTTTTTCAGTTTCTGTTGTTATGTCTCCCTTTTCATTTCTGATTTTGTTAATTTGAATACGGTCTCTGTGCCCTCTGGTTAGTCTGGCTAAGGGTTTGTCTATCTTGTTGATTATCTCAAAGAACCAGCTCCTGGTTTTGTTGATGTTTTGCATGGTTCTTTTTGTTTCTTCTTGGTTTATTTCTGCTCTGAGTTTAATTATTTCCAGCCATCTATTCCTCTTGGGTGTACCTACTTCTTTATGTTCTAGTGCTTTCAGTTGTGCTGTCAAGTTGCTCTCTCTAGTTACATTTTTGAGGCACTCAGAGCTATGAGTTTTTCACTTAGCTCTGCTTTCATTATATCCCATAAGTTTGGGTATGTTGTGCCTCTGTTTTTGTTAAATTCTAAAATGTCTTTAGTTACTTTCTTTAGTTCTTCCTTGACCATGATATCATTCAGTAGAGCATTGTTCAGCCTCCGTGTGTATGTGGGCTTTCTGTTGGTTTTGTTGTTATTAAAAACTGACTAGTCTTAGCCCACTGTTACCTGATAGGATGCATGGAATTATTTCAATCTTCTTGTATCTTTTGCGGTTGTTTTGTGACTGGTTATGTGGAGAAAGGACCATGAGATTCTGAGAAAAGGGTATATTCTTTTGGTTTATGTTGAAATATTCTATTGATATATGTTAAATCCATTTGGTTCATAACTTTTGTTAGTTTCACTGTATCTCTTTTCCATGATCTGTCCATTGATGAGACTGGGTGTTGAAGTCTCCCACTGTTATTGTGTGTGGTTCAATATGTGCTTTGATATTTAGTGGAGTTTCTTTTATGAATGTGGGTGTCCTTGTATTTGGAGCATAGATATTCAGAATTGAGAGTTTATCTTGGCAGATTTTTTTCTCTGAGGCATATGAAATGTCCTTCCTTGATCTCTTTTGATAACTTTTGGTTGAAAATCTATTTTATTAGATATTAAAATGGCTACTCCAGTTTGTTTCTTGGGACCATTTGCTTGGAAAAATTTTCCTGGACTTTTACTTTCAAGTAGTGTCTTCTTTGTCACTGAGATTAGTTTCCTGTATGGGGCAAAATGCTGGGTCCTGTTTATGTATCCCGTCTGTTAGTCTGTCTTTTTATTGGGGAATTGAGTCCATTGACATTAAAAGATATTGAGGAATAGTGGTTGTTGTTTCCTGTTATTTTTGTTGTTAGAGGTAGAATTATGTTTGTGTGACTATCTTTTGGGGGGTTGCTGCAAGAAAATTACTTTTTTGCTTTTCCTAGTGTGTACTTTTCCTCTTTGTGTTGGAGTTTTTCATCTATTATCTTTTGTAGGACTGTATTTGTGAAAAGATATTGCATAAATTTATTTTTGTCATGGAATATCTTGGGTTTTCCATCTATGGTAATTGAGAGTTTTCCTGGATATAGTAATCTGCGGTGGCATTTGTGTTCTCTTAGGGACTGTATGATAACTCTCCAGGATCTTCAAACTTTCATAGTCTTTGTTGATAAGTCTGGTGTGATTCTGATAGGTCTGCCTTTATATGTTACTTGACCTTTTTCCCTTACTGCTTTTAATATTTTTCTTTGTTTTTGGCATTTGGTGTTTTGACTATTATGTGACAGGAAAAATTACTTTTCTTGTCCAATATATTTGGAGTTCTGTGGGCTTCTTGTATGTTCCTGGACATCTGTTTGTTTAGGTTAGGGAAGTTTTCTTCTATAATTTTACTGGTCCTTTAAGTTGGGAATCTTTGCTTTCTTCTACACCTATTATCCTTAGATTTGGTCTTCTCATTGTGTTCTGGATTTCCTGAATGTTTTGGGTTAGGAGCCTTTTGCTTTTCACATTTTTTTGACAGTGTTTTCTACACCCGAGTTTATCTTTTCTATCTCTCATATTCTGTTGGTGATGCTTGCAGCTATGACTCCTAATCTCTTTCCTAGGTTTTCTATCTCTAGACTTGTGTCTCTTTGTGATTTCTTTATTGTTTCTATTTCCATTTTTAGCTCCTGGATGGTTTTGTTCAGTTCTTTCATGTGTATGGTTGTGTTTTCCTGTAACTCTTTAAGAGATTTTTGTGTTTCTTCTTTAAAGGCTTTGTTTTGTTTACCTGTGTTCACTTGTATTTCTTTGAGGTAGTTATTCATGTCCTTCTTACATCCTCTATCATCATCATGAGGTGTGATTTTAATTCTAAATCTTGCTTTTTCAGTGTGTAGAAACATCTAGTATTTGCTGTTGTGGGAGAATTTTGCTCTGATGCTACCAAGTTGTCTTGGTTTCTGTTGCTTAGGTTCTTATAGTTGCCTCTTGCCATCTTGTTATCTGTGATGCTAATTGGTCTCGCTGTCTTGGACTGGACCTTGTCCCTCATGTGGGCCTGTGAGCCTGTGGGCTTAGGAGTGCATGTGCTCCTGGGAGATCAGCTCTCTGTGGGCAAGTTTTGGGTCCTGATGGCAGTGGGGATGGCCCCAGTTCTGGGCACAGATGGAGAATATAAAGGCTCAATCCCAGGCTATTCAGTGATTCTTGTGCGCTGTGCAATCCTGGCAGGTTTCTCTTTGGAAAAGTGGGGTCCCATTGTGGGCTTAGTAGTGAGAATACTCCTGGGAGTTCAGCTCTTTGTGTCCTGATGGCAGTGGGACAGCCCCAGCTCTCCAGCAAGACCTTTTAGTGCATGCATTCATGTTCGCACACACACGCACACACACACACACACACACACACACACACACACACACGTGTGTGTGTGTGTGTGTATGTATATACACATGTGTATATGTATATAATAAAAATTAGGATTAGGATCCCATTGAACATGTTTTTAAAATGCATAAGTAGTCAGTCTATATCATAGTTTAAAGCCCTTGAACATTTAGCAGCTAATATATTAGAAAACTCTTACCATAATATGGAGAAGCTGCAGCCATTGTCCTTGTCCCTTTGTTGTGCATCTATATTCTACAGGAGCATGGGTGACAAGGAAACTGATGCCCAGCAGGTTGAGTGACTAGCTCACACTCATCTCCGCTGTCCTCATAGGCTCTTAACCACATGGAACAGAAGCACAGTTCAGAGGACAGGTTATTCTCCAAGGTGAACTGTGGAGAGACGAGACTCCCAGTGCCACTCTGGCTTCTGATAGCCCTTCCTCTTGTGCCCTGCATGGACTTGGATACTTTATCTAATCTTTTGGATGCAGCACTCTCATTACAAAGGGAAGCCTAATAGCCCTGTTTCTTAGAGGTTTGTAAACCCCAAGTGTAATAATGCATGTGATTCTAGCACAATGAATGACATGTCATAAACCCCACTCAGAAGTTGCTTTTTTATTTTATCATAATATAATAACATATTCATTTCGCAAGAAGAAAAGAAGGAACACAAGAGACAAATGTCTCTGCAGATAGAAAGAGTTCTAAGCATTAGAGCAAGAATTGTGACCTGTGTTTCTAATTTTACCTGAGTTCAGGAGGCTGACCCCTATGGAAGACTGGAAGGAGCTCCGTCAGAATCAAGAGACAAAGCAATGGGAAAAAAGAGCCCTGGACTGGCTTGAGAACCTCTGGACTTACAGTTGACAAAGTGTGACATCCAACTTCCTACTGTTAATGCTGACTGTCATTTTGTAATAATATAGATCCACCTAGGAGACTAGGCTCTAAACATACTTGTGAGTGAGCTTTGAGACTGGGTTAATTGGTGGAAAGACCATAAATGTGGTAACGCAATCAAGTAGGCTTGCTGGGATCCTGAACTAAATAGACAGGAGAAGGGAGCTGAACACTAACTTTCCCTGCTTCCTGATTGGTTAATGCCTCACTCCCAAAGCCATGAAAGATTTTAGCCTCAAATTGTGGGCCAAAATAAGTTATTTTTTTCCTTCAACTACTTCCATCAGGTATTTAATCACCAGAAAAGGAGAAAGGTAACCTATATACAATTTTACATGGCATGAAAGTTACATCCAGAATAGATTCTGCAGTGCCCTAAGATGACAACAGCGTCACTAAGGTGAAAACTCCAAGAGACTGCAGATGGTATGCCTTTCTGGGATGACGGTTGCTCACTCTGAGCTTCAGACCTGGGTCCAGAGGTCTATACCAGACCCGTCAGAATACAGTAAAGATTAAGACAGCACAAGGACAATACAGAGAAAGGCAGAGAAGCAGATATTTGAATAAGGCTCAGGGATAGTAGAAGTGATGGCGAGGACCAAGAGGTAAGAGGTCACTGGAGAACTGGAGAGTATAATGTCCTTAGAACTAAAAGAACTTACATGAACAAGCATAAACATATCTCAAAGATAAATGCTGTCTGTCAAACTCTCAGCCCACTACGGTGTGTTTATAGAATCAGGAAGTTCTTATTCTCCAGGGGCCTCAGAGGAACCATCTTGGCTTTGGGTTGAAGCTTGCTGGCGGAAGAAGGGAAGTCAAAGCCAACCAGCCTGCATGGCTCAATGTCTGCATGACTTGCCAAGACACTCCACAGCGTCCAAGCTTAAAACCAGGAGTGAGGCAAGAATCCTTGGCAGCCTGTCCATGCACACTTCGTGTGAAGTTCAGATCTGGCTCCAACAACAGCTAGAGTGAATGTCATGTTTCCCCTTCATGATGTTCAAAATAACAACACTTCAAAATTAGTCAGGCTTCTAATAAGTAATATGAGAGGTGTGGAGACTGTAAAAACAGTGTTTGCTTGTAGGGGAAGGAGCACCTGCTTCAGAAGCAGCTGGGTAAAGAGGGCTGGGTAAAGAATTTCTGGGCTGGTCTGAGGAATTCCAAACCTCTGGGTTGTGGCTTTGGCTTCCGGAGCTACATTTGCAGCAAACCCTGCAGATAATTCAGATGCTAAACGAAGTTTGTGAGCCACCCATTCCAAAAGCCTGGATAGGAACACAAGCACAGTGCCACCTGGGAAAAGGGAAATACTCCGTGGTAAATAATCCTTAGCAGAACTGCTATGCTTTGTAAAAACTAATCAGATCTACCTTCTTACCCTCCAGATGACATCGGGAGATTTTCTCTTCCTGCCGCACTTTCTGATGAGTGTGCAGTAAAAGGATTTGGGGGTACTTCAGGCTTACAAAAGTAGGGCAAAACTACCCATTTATTTCCTCCTAGGAAATGTATTCTGAAATCTATTAATGACATGAAAAGAAAGAGTTCTAAAATGTTTTAACTTTTTTTCAGTAGATGTAGTAAGGGGTTTTGGAATTTTTTTAAAGCAGTTTTCAATTAAGGCTTCGTTTTTCTGAAATTTAAAAATGGATTTTTTTTCCCCTGACTTAAAAATGTCAATGGCCAAATTCACTATCTAAACTATGAAACTTATTACTTTATTCCCGTGAGGGGAAATTAGAGTCATTTATGTTCCACAGTGTTGTTCCAGCATTGTACCTTCAGTTGTTAATAATTGTTTTATTAGTGTTTTATGCACAGTATTTTGGCATATTTACCTATATACAAAAGATACTTTGATCATACTCTTCCCCCAACAACCTACACTATCCCTCCTATAGGTCCTATTCTCTTTCCCCAACCGGCCCCTAATTTGCTTTCATGTCTTTATGTAAACAGTTTTAAGATTTCACAGATGGGGGAAATCCTCTATTCCTTTTCTTTGTGAGTCTGGCTTATTTTGAGGCTCTATAGACCCAGCCCATGTTCTGAGAACAGCGTGATCTCATTCCTCTTTGTGACAGATGAATAGTTGCATCTTAGTTTTATTGCTGTTGCTGTATAAAATACTTGACAGAAGTAATTTAGAAGAGAAGGGGACTTATTTTAGCTCACAGTTGCAGAGGATTATGGGTCATCATGGTAAAGAATGCACGAGGGGAGAATTAGGAGGTCCTGCTGTTACATAGCATGGGCAGTGTAGAATCAGAGAAAAGTACAAGAAGTAAGGTCAGGTTATAAAAGCCCAAAGCCCACGCAGTTATCTACTTCCTCCAACAAGGCTCTGTCTCCTAATTAGTCCAGGACTTTCACAAACACCACCACTAACGAGGCACCAAGTCTTCAAATACATGAGCCAACGGGTATATTTTACATTCACATCATGACAATACATTGTAGAAAACGTATGTATTTTGTTCATTCTTAAATTCATTGATGAACACCTAGGCTGAGTCAGTGGTTTAGTTATTGTGAAGAATTCTGTAGTAAACATGTGTGCAGATATTTCTACTGTGCTCTGCCCTTTGATTCCATTGGGTATATATCCAAGAGTGGTACAGTTGAACATTGCTCCATGTGTATGGTAGCAGTGATGAGCAACTACTAAATGGTTATTTCTATATATTTTTATAAATGAAACTGTGAACACGAAGATTGACAGAATCACTCTATACTGTCTTGATGCCCAATATCCTACTGCTAGTACTCAATTAACTCTGTCATCACAGTCTATTTTTATTATTCTAAGACCTTTCTTCAAATAAACGGAAATGTGTGGGCAATAATTGAATCCTCATAAGCTTACTTATTAGTAACTAAGAACATTGTGAAGAGAGATGCAGCTAGAGATGCCCGGGGATATAAGGGATAACAGAAGCAGAAGACCATGAGCTCTACCTTCCCATCTCATGGGATTCACCCTCCATTTTCAAGGTCTACCCTCCCCTCTAAAGGGATACACCTTTTCCTCTCCCAGGCTCCACCCTGCTTTCTCACAAATTCCAGAATCCACTCACATGAGACTTACTTTCCCCTCTCATTCTATCCATCTTGTCACAAAATGTTTCTTCCACTAACCCAAAAGCATGTGACGTGAAAGTAAACAGAACTTGAAGGTTTTTATCCTGAGTCAACACTGGGACACAATCCTCCCATTTCACTATATTGAATAAACAAGGTCCTGTGCCAGGAGTGACCGAGATTGCAGTAGTCTTTAATTGTACTAAATTTATCATTAAGCAATTGGGACTCCTAGATGAATGCCTTCTACTAGGCCCACGCCAGGAAATGAGCATAGGGTTATCTACTGAAGACCATCTATAAATCATGGAGATTTGAACAACTGGCCTCTCTAGTACTCTATTACACATCAATGCTACCAAACTGCTGTCAACCATTCCCTGCCCCCACCCTGTGTGTTTGTGTGTGTGTGTGTGTGTGTGTGTGTGTGTTTATATGTGTGTTGGGGGTGGAGAGAGAAAGAGGAAGGTGATATACTTAAAATTCAGCTCAATGTTAGTTTAAAATAGGAAATATATTGACATGATGTATCAGAAAGTTTAGGGTGAAGAATTAGTAAGAGTAAATCTAAACATTAATCTTTAGAAGCCTCCTCTAGCTATGATACTAAAAATCCACAATTCTAAAACTGGTAGGCCCAACATAGTGTGTTTCACTCAGGAATAAGCACCTAATGTGTGCTAAGAAAGAACAAGATGCCAAAAAAAAGTAAAGAAAAAAATGTGATTCCATTCATACATTATAACTGAGTTCAGAAGAAAACACCAAATGCACAGATAAACTTTAAATAAGTACAAATCTTATGTGATACTATATGGTGCCAAATCAAAATCATCCAAGAAGGATTGGGTTGTGTTTAGGTTAAGGTTTATACTTGCTTCTTTGAGTGGATGGCCTTGGCACTGAAAATGAGTGTCTTGTGCACAGAGAGGGAAAGCCTGTGCTGTGGATCACCTATAGAAAAGAATTCAAGTCACAGAATGCTAGTTTTTTAAGGCACATAAAAATGTATGTGCCTAGTGATCAAAGGAGAGTATGGCGTCCATCCTACCAAAGGCAAAGACAGAACAATGAAGTCCTCTGATATTTTACCCCATGAAGAATAGGCCTTGGCTGCATGCACAGAACGAGTCTTCAGGAAAAACACATGACTTTCTAGTTTACTCTTCTTTATGAATTTTATACCTAGAGACCATACAGAATGGTTCCGAGGTGAAACTTGAAAAGAGGGGTACAATGGTTCTCACATGTTACTGGACTTCAGAACTAATGATTCTAAAGGATGCAATTACAACGACTGACTTCCAGCGTCCATTTGCCACCAACCTTTTTGGGATGGTTTTAAGTATTAATTCTCTCTAACATCAGCTACAAGCAATGAGCATAAATTTTTTAATACTTTATATTTAAAAGGGTACTATTGTTTATAGAAACAACACTAAAATCAAAGCCATGAGATGTAGACTTAAAATAAAACTATAAGTAATCACATCAAACGTTCTTGCTTCCTGTTTTTGTCTTTTGTTTTTTGTTGTTTTGTTTTGTTTTTTGGCAAGAGAAATGTAGATAGAAATAGCAATCCAAAGTGAGACTTACCCATGGTAGCAACTGTCTGTATCAAACATATTTCCTGGAACATGAGAAGGGTTCCATGTATTTGATCTATGATGAGTAATTGTAAAAACTAATCTGAATCTAAATGGAGTGAATTTGATGAGAACAAATTTGTTTAGAAGCAGTGAGAACTCACTATAAAAAGAAAAATTTATACCATTGTTAGCTGTTGGCTAAGGAGTTGCTTGGCAAGTTAGTTGTTCGGTTGGTTGGATGGATGGATGGAGGGAGGGAGGGAGGAAGGCAGGGAGGGAGGGAGGGAGGGTGGAATGATTGGCAATACAGGGATGCATATGCCAGTAGCCTCTAGATATCTACTGTATATAATGCAACCTGAGAAATCCTATTTTTTCTCAGTGTCAGGAAGAATGGACTTTTTCCCACTAAAGCTTGGACGTAGGTTGAAATTGAAGCTTTCAGATTTTTAATCCCTAACTAAAAGCTGAAGACTCATCTATTTAATCTTCCACAGTCCAAGGGTAAATTTCCATTCAGAATTCATAGCACAATAATCAAAAGTGGTGAAAACAGCTAACATGTCCATATGGCACACCAGGAGCACCAAATGCCTGTGTGTGCACAGAGCAGCACAGTGAGGTGTGTTTCATGTGCTCTAATATTTCTGTTCATCCTCACTGAGGACAAATCCTCTGGACAATCCTCACTCTTCTAGAAGCCTACCAGGGACATTGCAACCCCCTCTCCTTCTTAACTTACTGCTGTTCTTCCTCCTTTCCACTGTTTAAAAACACACTTGGTGTCTTAGATCAGGTTTCTCTTACTGTGATAAAATACTATCACAATGAACAACATTGGGGGGGGGGAGTCTTTTTTTTTTTTCTATTTGATATATTTTATCGACATTTTAAATGTTATCCCCTTTCCCGGTTTCCCCTTTCATAAATCCTTTATCTTGTATCTACTCCCCCTGCTTCTATGGGGGTGTCTCCTATCTACTTACCCCTCCTACCTTCATGCCCTGACATTTCCCTACACTGGGGCATTGAGCCTTGGCAGGGGCATTGACCAAGGGCTTCTCTTCCCACTGATGGCCAAACAAGGCCATCCTTTGCTACATATGAGCCTGGAGCCATGGGTTTGTCCATTTGTACTCTTCAGATAGCAGTTTAGTCCCTGGGAGCTCTGGTTGGATGGTATTGTGGTTCTAATGGGGATGCAAAACCCTTCAGCTCCTTCAACCCTTTCTCTAACTCCTCCATTAATGACCATGTTCTCAGTTCAATGGTTGGCTGTGAACATCCACCCCTGTATTTGTCCTGATCTGGCAGAGCCTCTCAGGATACAACTATATCTAGTTCCTGTCAGCATGTACTTCTTGGCCTCAGCAATATTGTCTGGGTTTGGTGGCTGTAAATGGGCTGGATCCCCAGGTGGGGCAGTCTCTGGATGGTCTTTGTTTCAGTCTCTGCTTCAAACATTGTCTCTGTATTTCCTCCTGTGAAGGTTTTGGGGGAAGAAATGTCTTATTTCAGCTTAAAGCTCTCGGGTCACATTCCTTTGCTAAGCAAAGTCAAGGCAGGACCTCAGACAGGGCAGGAACCTGAAGGCAGAAACTGATGCAAAAACCATGAGAAATGCTGCTTACTGGCTTTGTCATCATGGTTTGCTCAGCCTGCCTTCTTCTAGTGCCAGGACCACCAGTCTAGGGCTCCCACACTACTCATAAGGAAAGAAAATGCACCACAGCCTTGCCTACAGGCCAGTCTAGTGAAGCATTCCCCAAAATGACTATAGCTTATGTCAATTTGGCAAAAAGCTAACCAGCACACATATACGGAACCACCTAAAATAGAATTCCTAAGCAAAATGACCATCAAATATCACCCACAAAAAATAGATTGTATTAAAATTTGCTGTAAATCTTTATACTTTTACTCTGTACCTAAATAATCAAACATATGTGTGTGTGTCTGTGTGTCTGTCTGTGTGTGTGTGTGTGTGTGTGTGTGTGTGTGTTTATGGGTGGTATATATATATATATATATATATATATATATATATATATATACACACACACACACACACACACACAATGTATATGTGTATGGTGTATGTGTGTACATGTTTCTGTGTATGTGCTAGTGAACATATACATATGTTGTACATTCATGTAGAGGTCAAAGAGCATTACCCATGTGTCATCTTTATAACTCCCCCATCCTATTTTGAGACAATGTTTTTCACTGGACTTGATGTTATGCATTTCAGCCAGACTAATTGCCTAGTGAGTACCAGCGATCTCCCTGGTTCTGTGTCCTCTCACTCTCAGAGTGCACGTCAGCACCATCATGTCCATATGTGTGCTAAGAACCTAGACTTGGGCTTTATCCTTGAGCTATCCCTCTAGATCCATCACAAATATCTTTTTAGAATATAGCTACACATATATACATTTTATTTTAAAAATAGCTTGCCACTTAACAGTACAAAATTTACCATTTACATACCTTTTAATGGTTCCTGCCACATTTTATTATGTATTTATAAAATGTATGCATCCCAATAAATTGCATATCTTAGATCAGTGCTCCTCAATTTGCCTAATGCTATGATTAATGCAAATTCCTCATGTTGTGATGACACCCTACAATGAAATTATTTTCATGGCTACTCCATAACTGTAATTTTGCTACTGTTATGAGTTATAATGTAAATATCAATATGCAGGGTATCTGATATATGACACCTGTGAAAGAGTCATTTGACTCCAAGGGGGGTCATGACTCACAGACTGATTACTATCAAAAACTCTTCCACCTTTTAAAGATCACTCAAATAATTGAAGTCTGAACCAGGAAAATATGTTCGTGACTATGTGCAGGTGTTTATGATTTGTGGTATGTGTGTGATAAGAGTGTTCTTGTGTGTGTGTGTGTGTGTGTGTGTATGTGTGTGTGTGTGTGTGTGTGTGTGTGTGTGTGTGTTTGCACATATATAGGCAGTGTTCTACTTGAGGTAGAAAATGGAAGATTAAGGAGAACATCAAGTGGATTGAAATCAGCAATAAAAGGACTATTTCCCGATACTAAATGGACCTGAAATTTATCCCCCTGCATCTGTAGGTAAATGTCCTTATGTTCTTGAAACAATAAATCCCCATGAACTCTGCATAAAGTTTTTCAGAGGCAAGATGTGAGATGGCTTCCATCAGAATCCACTCAGTGCTTTGTTTGTGTACCTTTCAGTCTGAATCTTTTTACATCCTGGTCTGCTTGCTGAAGTCCTAGCCTGGGAAAGGTCAGAATGCAACATGTTTCCTAGCCTTTGTACCCTGGGTGGCTGCCAGACTGTTGAAAAGAATTGCTTTCAAGCCCCCGATTATGCCTCCATCTACTCAGTTTCAAATCAGCAAACCCTACAGCCGTGCTGTGGCAGTTTCAACTGATGCCTTTGCTTTTCTTATCATCTAAATTCACTTTTACAATTACTGAGTGGCTTGAAAGAAACCCCTTCATTCTGAACATGCAGTTTTCCGCCGTAACCTCAAAGGCTAGACCAAGAGATGCAGTCCTGAATCTCACAACCTGAACTTCTGAGGCAGGAAATGAAAATCAAGCCATAAACTGGCATGGCCTTCTGTTCTGCACTGTAATAATCTTTCCATATTCCGTGGTCCTTTGTATACCTTTTCCCGGCATTATCTTTGGGAAGGGTGAGTGCGGACCTGCCGCAGAGCCTCTTCCAGTGCTGCCTCAATCACATTCAGTGTGGTTTGCGTGGGGCCCTCGGGCGGGGGGGGGGGGGGAAGTGTGAGAATAGCCACCCATCCAGCAGCTGCTTCTGGTAAACAGATCCCAAGGCACTTCAAATGGCCATTGAGCCCTGTGTACTGTGCCTGCATATTCACACTCTTCTAAGTCAACCATTCATTAGGTGTCTTCCCAATGCTGAAAAGCTACTCTAGATTCCTTAAGCAGAGGGTGATGAATATTTTCTGCAGGTTAGAAACCTTCCAGTTCCTAACCCAGGCTCATCACCACAGAGTACCACGACTAAATTCCACTGTTTCACACAAGTCAAGCAGAAAGGACAACTGCAAACCAGAGCAGTGTCCCCAGAATTCCCTCTGATCCTTAGAGTCCAGGGGTATTTCCATTCCGGTGAAGTTTATTCGTTTTTTTTATGCTGGGAATTACTGGCTCTTAGCTGTTTATGGGCCTGGTGTCCAGCTTCCTCTCAAATCCTCTATTTTGAGGGATGCACAGAAGCAGTAAAGAATCTTCAGTATGTGATGCAAAACTCCAGGCTGAGTGTCTTTCCCTGGGGGAACAGAAGTCTTCGCAATTTTCTTTTTGTCACTGGAAGTAGAGATTTCTGCCCTATCTCAGTGTTTGCTATTTCAACTTATTTTTTTTTCTTTCCGAAGCTGTCACAAGACCTCAGTAAAGAGAGATTTTTCTTTTTGCCCAATTTCTAGATAAAGAAACTGAGGCTTTCAAAGATGACCTCTTCCCTTGAGTGATGTTCTTTGTACCGTGGGTCAGCTCGCCACAATAATGGTCTACCAGAGGCATAGGTGCCAGGTTATTATTTTCAGTAGGAAATGATAGCATTCATGTAACAGGGTATATGAATCTTTTTATTTCCTGTAATGAAAAGAGTGCAGAAGGGAAACTTTGATGTGTGTAACGTAATTGTATGGATCCTATCAATCCATTATCCTGCATGCAGAGCGTGTTCGGATCTCCACATCCGTCACTCTGCTGAAATGGGCAGCCTTTTTCCACATTTTTACTCACCTAATGGATTTGATATAAAATCTGTTTTTCTATGGATGTGAGGCTCTAGAGGTTTTGTGGTTCATCATACATAAAGGCTGCCTCCTGTTATAGCACCCTTCCCTGAGCGGCTGCCGAGTGTGCTAAATGCATCATAGTCTTTTACAAGCCTGCTGTCACTACTCTTCATTACAACAGAGCAGATAATAAAATAGGAACTTAATGGCATTAAAGCATGAATCCAATATATGATGAGAAGAAAAGAAAAGAGGAAGCAAATAGCACAATGGGGACAGAAACCATATTCACAGAGCTGCCCAGAAGGCGTGTACAATGTCCAACATTGTCAACTCACTGAAGAACCTTGAATATGAAGGTGACCAGCATAAGTAGGTCCCTAAAAGGGGAAACATTATCATGTATAATCTAAAACCTGGAAGAGAATCTATCCTCACGGGTTAAATAATTCTTCAGTTCTGAAACCACCAAAACTAGGTGTTGCAAGATCAATACATAGCATTAATTAATATTAGGATTAGCAGTGGTCCAAATTCTTAAACACAGTATCTGGCTGTCTAACTGTGAGAAAGAAAGTAGACAATGAAATCTTTGCAACCTAAAATCGTAGTCTTGCCAAGGAGAGAAACACATGAAAGCTATTATAATAATACAGTAAGTTGGGTATGTACAATAAGAGATAAACAGGGTCACTAGTTCAGGGAAGCCAAGGAAGTCCTCAAGAGAAGGGGCCAGTGAGACTGAACCTTAAGATGTAATAGGATTTATCTAAGTCTACAATGTAAATGAAATCATGAGGCCCCCAAAGATTTCCTTATACTTAATCATTTCTTTACTTCTAAATGCTATTAACTGTTAGTTGCAAACCCCAAAAGACCAAGTACAGATCATGGGCCTCATTAAGAATTAAAAAAGGTGGGGGGAACCTAAAACAAAAAAAAAAAAAAACTTCATAAGAAATTTAGGTATTTTTCCTAATCTTCAAATATCTAGTAATATTCCAAGAACTGAAAATAAAGTAAAATTACCCATCGACACCATTTACATTTAAATGTGTCCCTCATGATTTCAGCATGCAGCTTTGATTACTGGGAATCAATCAACCTGTTTACTCAGAGTCTTGTGCAGAACTGGTAACACTCTGAGCTCTGTGACCTACAGACCTTGTTCCTCTATGGGGTTCAACCCAGTTGTAGCTCAAAAAAACACAACTATAGCTGTCAGTAATGCCCTTTTGGGCCTCAACAGTGAAAAGAACCTTCTGGAGAAGGTTGAATGCTGTAGAGTACAGGCGACCAACCAAAGCCCAAGGGCAACATCTTCTCTTAGAGCCCTCTATTTTGAGGTTAGTTTGTTCTACAAAATAACGCTTTCTATTCGGCAAAATCTACATTTTGGGGAAGTCATTTATTTCCTACTATTCATAAGGAAACCTCTACAGAATAACCCAAATCTGCATGCAAATGAAGTAGTCTGGTTTATTGTTAGCAGCACGCAGACCATATTAAACAATAGAAAGCTCATTGCACAATACAAAAACACTAAAATTTTACCTTCTAATAATTTTCAAGATCAGGTGTCCAGAGTCACCCAGTCAGTGAAGGTGGCAACATTGGAATGTAAACTAGACTGTCTGGTTCCAGAGGACATGGAGCCAGTACATAGTAGCTTTGCAGAGACACAGGAAGGCCAGGCTGTATTAGTCGGGGTTCTCTAGAGTCACAGAACTTACGAATAGTCTCTATAAAGTAAGGGAATTTGTTGAGACTTATAGTCTCTAGTTCAACTCCCCAACAATGGTCAGCAACAGCTATGAATGGAATTCCAAGAATCTAGCAGTTTCTCAGTTACACAAGGCAAACAGGCAAAGGAAAGAGAGAATCTTCTTCCTTCTTCCAATGTCCTTATGTAGGTCTCCAGCAGAAGGTGTGTCCCAGATTAAAGGTATATATGACCATTCCTGGATCTTAGATTTGCTTTGTCCCAGATGACCTTGAACTCAGAGATCTCCTTGCCATAGTGGCCTGGGATTCATAGCCACTGTGCCTCAAGAACTTCATACCAAGATCCAGGTCAGAAACTTTTATCTCCCAGCCTCAAGATCAGGATCACAAGTGAGCTTTCTAATTCTGGGTTTTAGTTCATTCCAGATATAGTCAAGTTGACAGCCAGGAATATCCACTGCAATCCCCCCCTTGTCAACTTGACACAAATAATATCAAATGTCCACATGAAACAGTAACAAGGTCATGAATACTCCTAACATGATATAATTATTCCTTGTACAATTGAAAACACATTTGTAAATTTAGAATGGGGCAATGTCCCTTGGAAATATTCTTTTAGTATCTCAACTTAAATACCAATTGATGTTTAAAAAATTGGAAGAAAGACAAATGTGTTATTAACAAAATAAAACAGAAGCATTCATATTACTTTATAATCATCGTTTCTGCAGCTAGGTACGTGACCTCCCTCTACTACCCATTCTGTAACTCCTTTACCCTCTGCAAGCACCTTAGCAGGTCTTGGCTATTTTCCTGGAGGAGTGACCCAGACCTTTACTCCTAATGAGTCTGCATTCTTTGTCATCCTGCTTGGATTAGGCTGTTGTAGTTTCCCTGACTTTACTCACAGGTCATGTTGATACTAAGAGACACCCTAAGGGATCTCCTGCACTCCAGACAATCCTTCTTATCTCCATTGTGGAAAGGCAATCCAATCTCCACATGGTAATCTGGATCTATCACACCTTCTAACATTGTTATTCCTTTTTTTAGCCTGTTGGTTTAAGGGCATTAGAAGCCCAAAATGGCCAGGGAAAGTCTGAGCTTCCAGTTCAGTGGAATGTTTGTTATGGCTTCCCCTCTGGAACCAAAACTTCGAGGCCAGCAGAACCTAGAGTTGTGGAGACAGGAAGCAAAAACTTTCCTAGATTCCTGGACCCATGGATTCTGGCAATGGGAGAAACTGTGCCATATACTGAATGCTGATTCAAAGCATGTACTGCCTTCTGAAGAATTCTGCTGCAGCCCTGAAGACTTACTCCTACAACCCCTGCTATCTGATCCTGTGTCCGTGTTCCTTCTCCTTAGAGTAGCACTACTAAACAACAAACAAATATCTTGCAAAACTAAAAATGATACTGGGTGGATGCTCAAAGTAAATCACAAAGATAAATTTTTTAAAAGATCAAAATTAACCTTGAAAATGATCAAGAAAAAAATTATAGATTAAAATAAATAGGTTTAGGGTAAAAGAGATCAAGAAACTATTTAAGCCTGTGGCCCTACATACGGAATAGGTGTACACATGGTTATCAGAGACCATTAGCTTTCTCAACAGCAACCCAGACAGCTTGACAATTGTCTTTCTGGGGTGTCTCAATTAGATGTGAAAGGAGAATAATGGCTTATCAGAAGAACAAGGATCTGGGAAGTTAACCTCAAACACCCTTTTCCTCAAGATACTAACTAAAAAATGTGATTCCAGAAAATGAGGGTGCAGACAAAAAAATGAGATGTCATGACATCTCTGAATCTAAACATAGATTCCTGAAGAGGAGAAGAGGTAGGTTTGGCCACGGGGGAGAGAGAGAAATCACAGGACAGGAGCTAAACCCTAAGACATATCTATTCAGATGGAAACAGAGGGAAACAGGATGTCCCCAGAGTTCAAAGCCTTCACTGGTAAATGACTGAGGAAGCTTAATGCTAGAAAAGGTTTTGAGAAAAGCCGTGAAGTTGTGATAGTGAATTCGGAATCCATGACAAAGACGTAGATAGCTGAGCAAAGGGAAAAGAAATTGATCTCAGAGAAACAAACTGTACAAAGATAAAATACAACTATATTTGATTACCTGGCTTATTAGTAAATGATGGCCATGCCACCTTAAATATAAATGCTAAATTTTCATAGATTCATAAATTCTGCAGTGTGACTGTCTGGAGAAAGATGCAAAGGAGGCTGAGGAGGCAGTCTCTATTAAAGTTTAATCCTCATTTCATATCCTGGAAAATCAATAGGAAATACTTAAGGATATAAATTAATAACTTCCACACGAAGGTATGTGTGCATGCTTGTATCTGTGTGTGGGGGAATGGAATGTGTTTGTGCATGTATGTTTGGACATGTGGAGATAAGATGTTAACTTCAGGTGTCTTTCTCTATGCTTGACAACTTATGGAGAGACAGGATCTCTCAATGAAACTCCATAGCCAGCAAAGGGCGGTTATAGATCTCATACCCACATGTCATCAGGCTAGCTCACTGTGACCAAGCCACTAAGGCTAGTTCTACTGGAAAAGTGGTAGCATAACCCCGCTGAAGCAAGGCCACTGGTCTAGACATGGCCCCTGGTGACAACATGGGCTCATTGAGCATCTCCAGCTACTCACATCAGACTGCTCCTCACTGTGCGCACACCATACTGCTTTTCTTTCTTTCTTTTGTATATTAGATATTTTCTTTACTTACATCTCAAATGATTTCCCAGTTTTCCCTCTGAAATTCTCCCCTCCCGTGCCCCCTCCCCCTACCTCTATACAAGTGTTCACCCACCCAGCTCCTCCCACCTCCGGGCCCTGGCATTCCCCTAACTGGGGTATTGAGCATTCATAGAGCCAAGGGCCAAAGCTCTTGTTGATGGCAAATAAGGCCATCCTCTGCTACATATGTGACTGAAGCAATGGGTCCCTCCCTCCTTGTGTACTCTTTGGTTGGTGGTTTAGTCTCTTGGAGCTCTGGGGAGGGTTGGTTGATATTGTTGTTCTTCATATGAGGTTGAAAACCCCTTCAGTCCTTTTGCTAACTCCTTCACTGAGGACCCTGTTCTCAGTTCAATGGTTGGCTGCGAGCATGCCCCTCTGTATTTCTCAGGCTGTGGCAGAGCCTATCAGGAGACAGCTTTATCAGTCTCCTGTCAGCATACACATCTTAGCATCCACAATATTGTCTGGGTTTGGTGACTGTATATAGAATGGATCCCAGGTGAGTCAGTCTAGGGTTACCTTTTCTTCAGTCTCTGCTCTATACTTTGTCTCTCTATTTCCTCCTCTGAATATTTTGTTCTCCCTTCTAAGAAGGACTGAAGCATCCACTCTTTGGTCTTCCATCTTCTTGAGCATCATGTGGTCTATGGATTTTATCTTGGGTATTCTGAGCTTTTGAGCTAAAATCCACATATTAGTGAGTGCATACCATGTGTGTTCTTTTGTGATTGGGTTACCTCACTCAAGATGATATTTTATAGTTCCATGCTGGTTTTACTTCTCTTCCATCTCTCTCCCACTGCCTTGTTCATGCTAGTGACATAGAAGGCCTCTGAGTGTTTGAAGTCATCTAAAAAGCACTATGTCCTTGCCTGAGCAAGGGTCCTCTCAGGCTTGCTCTGCCCACCTGGGCCACATGGCATCAAGTAGGTTTCCTATGTAATATTTTGTAAGGAAGGAAAATTGTATTTAAAATTAAAGTCCGCTACTCAGAAAATAGTTCTAGGAATTCCGGGCTCAGTATTTCACACCAAACATTCATTGATCAAATCAAATAAGTGGCTACTGAAAAATTTGAATGTATATCGGGAGCACTGTTTTCAAGTAGTGACTCCCTGAGGTTTGTAGTGACACTGAGTGTCAGTGACACCTGGTTTGGGGTCTTCTGCCCTCTCTGACATTTAGCTGGAGATGTCACCCTGCTTTCTCTGAACATGTATAAACCTGGCCTGACTTGGCATGAACTTATTTGATAAGCTTCTCCCATGATGGATTTGTTTTCAAGCTTGAGGAGCTCTCAATGCCATACCAACCATTGCACCAAACCTCAGAGGACAGTTGCCCTGGACTGTGTCCTTAAACCTTTCCACCTACCTCATTATTCTGTCACTGTTGACTGACCCTTCTAATCTCAGACACTCATTTCTATTCAGTAGCATAACTTCCCTCTTGATTTCCAACATCCCCCCCCATCAGTCCATGCTGCCTGTCTCCCAACTGTCACTCAATCCTTATCATCCAGGGACTCACTTATTTTGACTTTATAGCTTCATGCAATGTGCTTTCCCCTCCATAGCACTGACCTTGGTAACAAGTACCAATTGCAACTATTTCAATAGCCTTAAGGTTATGAGACCATCAGTCCCATAAATGCTGGGCATTGTTCAATGAAGTCTATAGGGAATACTAGAAATAAAGTCGTGTTATGCTCATTATAACACTATCAAACCTTTAAAAAAACCAAGTACTGACAAAAATGTATTTGTATACTTTTATGCAAAAATGTACATTTATCCTTGTTTTTAAAAATAAAGTTGTTCAATTTTAAAAAAAAAGAAATAAAGTCATAAATGGAAAAGGTTATGGTGTGCTGGTGGAATCAGTGTCTGGTTATCTGTAGGTACCAAAGCAGCATTACTCTTTATTGATATTTATTTAGCATCTTTAATACTCAGGGTACACAAATACCACATTTGACTCATGAAGTGTTTGCATATGGAATTAAAACTAGATATAAATGAGGAGTAACTAATCGCTTACTCATTTCTTTAATAATTACTTATAGATTGCTGACTGTATTCTGAGTACTAAGGTTATGGATATGAAATAGTTTTATCTCAGCTTTCATAAGCTTATGGTCAACTAGAAGCAATATAAACACATGGTAAGAATGCTATCAGCTTCCTGCACGGTGAAATGCAATGCACATTGAGAAAAGCACTTGCATTATTTGTTCTAAGTCCCCAAATCTGAGCAACAGACTTTCCAGACAAGACTCAGAAAAAGTCCCTGGGGTCTGGAGCGTCAGCATTCAAACCTTTTTCTTTTTACATACTCATTGAATGTGTGTTCCCAGGACTAGGGAGGTGGTTCTATGGTCAAGGACAGCACTGGCTGCTCTTCCGGAGGACCTGGGTTTGAATCCAAGCACCCACATGGCAGTTCACAACTGTCTGTAACTTCAGTTCCAAGAAATTTGATACCCTCTTTTCCTTTAGTAGGCAAGTACATGGTACACAAATCTACATGCAGGCAAAATAGTCACATACATAAAATACAAGTAATAATATCTTTTTCAAAAGAAAAGAAAGTAAGCTCACATCCCATTGGGCACATCTGCTTATTCATTCTTTCTGGCACTTTATTCATATTGGGAAATGTGATATAACTAAAGTGGACAGTTAAAAGGATGGACACTAAGCAAGCATGATGGGTTACTCGGTGGGTGAAGTGCTGCATAAGCTTCAGGAACTGAGTTCAATCCACAGATCCCAGAATGGAAGAAAAAAAAACAGCTCCCAAAAGTCATATTCTCATCTCTACAGCTATGCCACAGCATGTGTGCATCTGTACAAACACATGCATGCACATGCATGCACACATACTCACACACACAGTCATACACACACACACACATGTACACACTCATAAACACACACTCACAACTTTTACATACTCACAGGCATGTGTGAACACTAATACGCATGTACACACTAACAATAAGTAAAATAGTTTTAACGAAACAATAAAGGGAAGAGTTTTTTTTTTTCAAGATAAATAAATGAGACAAAATATCTCTGCCTGCTTCCCAGTTGATCCCCAAGTCTCACCCCCCATCCATCATTTGCAACTCCAGAGTAGACACAAATGTGATCTTCCCAGGCCAGAGCAGAGGCCTTCCTGCTGCTGATGGAGTCTGGATTTCACAAATTCATCAAAAGATTTTGGACACTCACAAGTAAGAAAGGTAGCTTGTAACGATCCAGACATTTCCAGGATCCTGGTAATACCACTAGTACAAGGCATGGTTTCCCATGAATAACCCCCTTCAAGAGACTGAAGTAGATTGAAGTTGCTTAGTGGGCACAGAATTAGAACAAATGGAATGGCCATCAGTAGAGATGTTTCATCAAATGAGGAGAACTGATTGAACTGCCTTCTCGTCTCTGGGTATATTCCTATCGGAATAGCTAGACCCGGACCTCAAATAAATGCTGACAGGTTTTCCTTTTAGCTTTCTTTTTCCTAGAATCACTTCAGACAGCTGCCCTTCTTTTAATGCATCACCACCTCAGATAATAAGAATGCACTTGATTGGATTGAAACTTGCAAACATTAATTACATTCCTGTCTTGGGGATTCAACCTTAAGAGACAAAATTGTTCTGCATAAGGCTGGAGGACCACAGGGATCTGGATCCTGCAGGCTCTTAGGATGTTAAAAGACTTTCCCCTACTCAGGACTAGCAGAATCCTCCTGCATCTTCACCCACTCCAACTTGAGTGTTCCTAATGGCTGTGACAACTGCTAGTTTGATTTAGGTTTTCTCAAAGAAGTACCAGATTTCCTAGTGGCAGGAATAGTACATCTGTCTCCCCACCTATAACAGCAGATGTGGACCCAAGGAAAAGAACCCCCCCTTCAGTGACAGCCTTGGTGTCAGGGACAGTAATGATCTTTCCTTTTCCAATACTATTCCACCCAGCATCATACTTTTTCTCCTACAAAGAACCAAGCTGAAAGCTATGAACAATTAAAACACAACAACTTAAAACTACACTAGGACTTTAAAACACCTTGAAGTTCTTACCTGCATCTTGTGTGTGTGTGTGTGTGTGTGTGTGAGAGAGAGAGAGAGAGAGAGAGAGAGAGAGAGAGAGAGAGAGAGAGAAGGCTATCCATCCTTTTCTTCGAATAGCCAAGAATAACCTTAAACTTCTGAAACTCCTGGCTCTACTTCCTGAGTTACAAGCACACACTACTACTGCTGGCTATGCAGCGCTAAGGATCAGTTGCATGTTAGACAAGCATTCTACTTACTGAATAACTTCCCTTGACCCTTTTTACCCTGCTTTAGACACCTACAGACATATTTCCCCGCCTTCTCATGTATACACTATCTACTAAGGTAGTTAAAAGAAGGATCATTATTCTAGGACAATTCCAGAGAACAGAAAAGATTAGGAACTATTTTATGTCATCCATTCAGCACTGCACTTGAAGTGCATTCTTAAAAAACCACAGTCTGACAAAACCTAAGCTTAACTAATCAGAAACCGCCCGCTGACCTCTAGCTGTATCTATGGATTTAGCAAATGAACTACATTTGCAAACTAATTTTTAGAAGCTGTGGATATGGCTCATTTGTTAAAAGCTTTCTGGAGGACCTGAGTTAGATTCCCTAACCCATGTAAACAAAAGCCAGATATGGTGGCACAATTTGTAATTCCAGTGCTAGGGAAGCCTGGACAAGTGAATCCCTTAGGCTCACTGGCTGGTCATTGATCTTCAGCCCAGTGAGACCCCTAGCAAAAAGGTGGGGCAAGGTGACTCAGCAAGTGCCATTCAAGCTGGTAACATTAATTCAGTCTTCTATCCTTCAGAAGCCACCTAAAGGTAGGAGGAAAGAGTTGACTCCATGTGTAAACATATGCAAACACTTCCCTGCTGTTATTTTCTAAACAATTGAGAAGGACAAATGACAGCTATCTCAGCATTCCCATTGTGTTAGGTATGACCTGCAATCTGGAGATGGTTTAATGTATACAGAAGGATGTGCATAGATTATATGCAACTATTTAAGTACTTTATTTAAGAGATTTCCATTCTCAGATTTTGATATTCACCAAGGTACTAAAACTAACCAAGGGATAATATTGTCTTTGTTTTGTTTCCAGAAACATGAACACTTAAGTTCCTTTTCTTGCTCTTCCCAACTAGCGGCACGAAGCCACTTCCAGTCTGGTGTTTCTTTATTGAGAAATCATTGTGGTGGCTCACATAAACTTGTTAAAATTTTTAATGTGTATATTTATAATGCATTTAACTTAAAATATTTCAAGCACTTATTTGGATGTCACTATATCCTAGATACCTACAAAAACAAATAGCGTTAGTGAGGTAGGAAGGTAACTTAATATCTGCATAGAACAATACTACATGTTTAATTTAAAATTATAGCTTAAGTAGAGCAGTGCCGCCACAAAGTTACCTTCATTAAAGAGTAGTAATTGGATTTGATGTCACATATATATATGGTTTTTATTAGAGAAAAAAAAGTGAAATTTGTAGGTGAGTATAAACTAATGAAGTAAGCTCAGCTCACCTATTGTGCTCTTCAAAAGACAGGTACACCCCATTAAGACAGATTGTAGAATTAATGTTAAAGCTCAAGGCTTTATAAACTACTTTAAAACACATCTATGGTTTTTCATCTTAATTGGCCTTAACCTGGGAGTTTCGACTAGAGGATCAAATTGCAAGTCAGGCCATGGTTCCATATTAACTTCTTAATTCATTAGTCCTGATAATATCTGAATTAGCTGGTTTGGAGTTTTATTATACCCTATAAGTTGTTCTTCTTCCAAAGATACTGGCCATTCAGCCAGGCAATGGTTGGGAAGGATAGACCATACCTTCCCAGGACTTTCAGGGTACTGATTGACTGAAAGCACTTGAGTATGTTCAGAAGGCATCTGAGTCCAGGCTCTCATGTCTCAGGATAAAATAGTATACCAGGGACTTATGGTTAGAGACAGAAGTAGAGACCATTTATTAACAGAAAAGGTACCCCAAGAGTGAGATTGGGTTAGTGAGCTGAGAAAAGAGCCACATGTGTTGTATGGCCTTTATAGGGCATTTATAGCCACCCCCATTTGTATTTTATAGACTTTCTCTCACACCCTATACATACTCTGTTCTTTAGATAAAGCCTAAGAAAAGAAAGGCTTGCTCTGTAAACTGGCATCTTTCACATCTTGATGTTTCTGACTCCACGCCCCTGCTACATCTCTAGCTCTAGGCACAAATTGAAGGCAGCTCCCCCAAAGAGTCTCTTCTTTCTCAGCAATTGTGTAGGAATGCATGACTACTGGATTATCATACTCAAGAAATAGGACATGTATATAATTGTCCTATTCAAGGTACACGGTAACTTATCTTCTCTCTTCATCCCACAGGAAATTATTGGAATGCTGCCTCCTTCCCAAACCCTTCATCTTACCTGCACTTCTCTACCTTCCAAGGGGAAACAAGTGCTGACATTTCTTTCTACTTTAAGACATTAATCCCCCGGGGAGTGTTTCTGGAAAATCTTGGGAACACAGACTTCATCAAGCTGGAGCTCAAGTGTAAGTATTTATTTCCTGTCAATACATTAGTGCTCACTCTGATCATAGAGATCTCCCAAGATGGTTGACAGGGAAGACAAGAAAGCACTGCTTTACTGGTGTTGGGAGAGCATGAAATAAGGATCTTCGTTTGATGTACTTATTTTCCAAGGAAGTGGGTCAAGAGTTGTCAAGAGGTGTGTAAACCAACCCGAAAGACGAGGGTAGAGGGACCAGCATGAAGGAAAGTAGAGGGAGAAAATAAAGATATCAATGTGACAGAGGCAGCCACAGAACTGCCATCTGATGAAACAAAATGCTGCCATGCAGTTTTCTCAATGAAGTTCTGCATCCGCACATTCCAAAAAGTATAGGGTCATAATTTGGCTAGGCAAGGACACAGAAATAAACATAAACACATACACAAATCTCAACCCACCAATCACGTGGAGCTCTACTTTCAGGATTGCCTTTATGGGAAGAGAATTCAGGCAGGTCCACAGATAAGTATTGCTTTACCAAGGTCTATGTATCCTCAGGTTTAGGCATTTATAATATCCAGACCTCCAGGTTAAACAATTATTTTTTTTTTTTGTGCTCTTCTGTCTGTTGAGATAAGTCAAAAGCATGCAGGAGACTCTGAGCCCATTCTTCTGCAAGATCTCAGCCCTCTGCTGAATATGTCAGACTGGCTTTCTCTCTGCATCTGTGCCCTTCAGGTTCCCTACACTACTCCTAGCTTATGCTTCTGTTCCAAGAATAATCCCAAAGCTATTTCCCAGTTTATCTATGGTTTTTCTCTTTTTGTACTTATAAATATGCAATGAACCATTTTAAAAAGATAATCTTGGATAAACATTTTTTATGTTGAAATTCCACTGAGTCCTTATTTTAAATGGTAGATTGTAACATAGAAGAAATAGGTGAAGATGTTAGAGAAAAAGTCTCAGATTCAAGCCCAAATTTAGGATTGAATTACTTAATCATATTGGATCCCACTTTTTGAATTATATAGAATTATGATGTCAATTTTGGGAGACTATTCTAAAATTGAGACGCAGATATTCATGGAAGACTTACTTCAGTATCTAGTAAGTACTAGAATTATTTTTGCAAGGTTTTCCATTGTAATTTGAGGGTTTTCAGTATGATCAGAATCCTTCTCAGCCCAGTAGTGCTGGAACCAAGGACTTGCCATACTAGGCACTTAGATGTCACAGAAGTCCACCTGCGATAGTAGCTCCAAACCCATTGTCACATACACACACACACACACACACACACACACACACACACACACACAGACAGACAGACAGGCACACACACACACACAAAGATTAAAGATGCAGGCTCTTGTGGGGTGTACAATAGAAAAAAAATTAATAAGAATAATGGAATAGCAATTGGGGGAACAAGACAGAAACTCCCAAGAATAGAAGAGGCTTCCAGGAGAGAGAAAAAAACACATTGAACTCCTTGGTCAAGGGAGTTTACAGGGGCACAACAGATGCTAGACAATGGCTGAAATAATGCCATTTGGTGTTGGCTAATTTCCTGGGCTATGATGACTGAGTCAATCAGTGAGGGCCCCACATACTTTATGTCTGTCCCCCAGACCAGCCATGGCCGTGATCATGAGTTGTTTATGTACTATTCATCTCTGACTCTAAACTTGTTAGTTCTTGACCTTGACTGTCAATAGCTGTCAATCATTTGACCAGCATTACTACACTTGAACTCTGTGGGTACCTCAGGTATCATTAATTATACTATGCTCTTCTTATCCTTATATTAATATAATCATCTATAGCTTTACCATGACAGAGAATGAATTCTATCCCAGCCACTAAGGTATAGCTGCAATCTTTCTTGATTGCCTAATGTCAAGCTGGTAGTCTGAGATAGTCTCCTAAACTATGTTGAGTCAGTTACAA
Source organism: Micromys minutus (assembly GCF_963924665.1). Classification (NCBI taxonomy): domain Eukaryota; kingdom Metazoa; phylum Chordata; class Mammalia; order Rodentia; family Muridae; genus Micromys; species Micromys minutus. Next base: position 33,780,726 of record NC_137953.1, on the reverse strand, counting down.
TCAGCTTCATTAGAAGCAAGACTTTAAGAAAGGATGATAAATATGTCCTTCCAGAGCACTGGGCATGGAAACAACTGGTCTCTCATCACTAGCCTTCTTCTTTGCCTTCTCTATGTAGCTTGGCTATCTCAAACTCAACTGCAGGCCACCTTTTCATCTCCCTCACTTGTTCAGATCTTCCTGTGCAGACCCTTCCCCTTTCTTTAACCCCAGACTCTGTTCTCACCATAACCAACATGAACAACTTAAAGTTTTCACCATGGGCAAGATCTGATTAAAAACAAGACTGAGAGTAGTCTGGCCCTAGAATTGAAACTAATTAATTTATTGATTAAAATGCCCTCTCCACTGAATTAGGGCTCATAATTATTAAAATGGGATTTTTCATTTCCTTCAGTTAAAATTAATTTAACCAACTATGTTTTTACTTCCACATTAGTTAGAGGGCATATTAGAAATATCGCATGGCCTGAAAATGGGCAGCTCTATATTTGAAAAGTTCTGTATGTTTCTATAATGTTCCTTAGATTCTCTGACTATTTCACCTGCTTGTGTTTTGTACAGTAATGTCTTGGAAGCCGGAAATAAGCCTAGTTCAGAGATTACATTGACTCTCCTCATGCATCAAAAGATTTCATTTATTTCTTATTGAGGAAAATGTTTAGAGATGATTTCAAAGCCTACAGGTCTTTGGACTATAAGCCTAGACTGTCACCTACTGCTATGAGGCTCTTTCTTAGAAGGTCTTTCTGCAACAGCAAACGTGTAGCAGAAGGTGAATTACAGCCTCCAACTTGTCATATAACTGACCTTTCTGTGGTATTGTTTATATGGGGTGAAAACAGAATCTTCAAGATGCAGGCTTGAAACAGTCTCTTCTAGAGCCTCCTGTGCCTTCTAACATCCTCTAAAAGTGAAAATATTTCTTAAAGACCCTTGACTGGCAGACAGTAGAAAGTATCACTTTGAGCATCTCCAGCTGAGTTCAAAGGTGCCTTAGTGTTCTGTATACAGTAGGTGATGACAGACATGTGTATGTGAGACAAACCTTTTCAAAGCAAGTAAGAAGTGGTGCTCCTGTGAGGCTATCAACCCTTAAGAGAAACTGAGGCACAAATTAGTTCATAGTGTTCATTTGGAGTAATTGTGTTGCAGCTTAGAAAAAAAGGCTGAACTAAGCTTTCTTGAAAATATAACACAAGTTCCCACCAATTTCATATAACTGTTAAGGTAAAATGTAAAAGTACAAGGAAAGATATTGTTATTTTTGAATTATCTGTGACCAAAATGCCTGAGGACACCTTAAAAGGGGAATTATTTATCTCAGCAAAAGATTTCATAGAGTTGAATGTATGGCTAGGTGACCCCATTTGGGCAGAATATCGCAGCAGAAAGAATCTGGGTCACCTGGAAGCTGCTAACTTGAACTGACCTAAAAAAAAAGATTTGAGCAACATAGAGCCACAAGAGCAGTCCCAGTAGCTTACTTCCTTCCATAAGTAGACAATCGTCTACATTTTTGTTTACAAAACTTCAAACAGTGCCATCAAATTATGACCCATCAAGAGATTAATGCATTCCTTAGTTCAGAGACCCCCAAGAACTGATTGGTTTATTTAATTAATCATTTTATTTGTTTATATTTCAAATGTTAACCCTTTTCTAGTCTCCCCTCCACAAACCCCTCATTCTCTCCTCATCCTTTCCCCTTTGTCTCTAAGATGGTGCTCCCCACCCTCTAAGATACCTTACCCCTCCAACATTCCCCTTCTCTGGGGTGTCAAGTCTCCACAGGACTAATGCCTCCCTTCCCACAGATGCCAGATAAGGCAGTCAGTCATCTGCTACATTTGTAGAGGACGTTATGGACTGACACATATATATTCTTTGGTTGGCAGGTTTTAGTCCCTGGAAACTCTGAGTAGTCCAATTAGTTGATACTTTGTTCTTCCTGTGGGGTTGCAATAGCTTAACTCCTGCAGGCCTTCTCCTAACTCTTCCATTGGAATCTCCAGGCTCTGTCTAATGGTTGGCTGTATCTGTATCTGTATCTATATCTGTATCTGTATCTGTATCTGTATCTGTATCTGTCTTAGTCAGATGCTGGCAGAGCCTCTCAGAGGGCAACCATACCAGGCTCCTGTCTGTAAACACATCTTGGCATCAGCAATAGTGTTGGAGTTGGATGAAAGCAGATGGAATGGATCACACAGTGGGGCAGTCACTGGATGGCCTTTTCTTCAGCCTCTGCTCCATTTTTGTCCCTGCATTTCCTTTAGACAGGGACAATTCTGAATCAAATATTTCAAAGTTGAGTGAATGTCGCCAGTCCTTCACTAGGGAGCCATGTCTATCTACTGGAGGGGGTCTTTTCAGGTTCTAGCTCCATGTCGTTGGGTATTTTGACTAATGTCATCCCTACTGGGTCCTGGGAGCTTGTCACATCTCTGATGTCTGGGACTTGCTGGGTCCCCAAGTTACCCAACCCATAATGCTACTTTTTTCTATTCATTCTCCTGGCACTCTGGACTTTATTCCTGTCTCTTGCCATACCTTGTCCTACCTTCTTTTTTCCCCTCTTCCTCAATTCTCACACCCAGGTGACTCTCTGCCTCCTGTGATTATTTTGTTCCCCCTTCTAGGTGGGTTTAAAGAATCCACACTTTGGCCTACCTTCTTGTTAAGTTTCATATGGTCTGTGAGTTATATTGTAGGTAATTCTGAGCTTTGGGGGTTAATAGCCACTTCTCAGTGAGTACATACTGTGTATGTCCTTTGGGGTAGACTACCTCACTCAGAATGATATTTTCTAGTTCTATCCATTTGCTTGCAAATTTTAAGAAGTCATCTTTTTTTTTACTGGTTATTTTGTTTATTAACATTTTAAATGTTATACTCCCTCCTTAATAGCTAGGTAGTATTCCATCCTGTGACTATATTAGATATTCTGTATCCATTCTTTCATTAAAGGACATCTGGGTTGTTTCCAGCTTCTGGCATCATATTGTTGTATACAGGATATATACAGACCTCCAAATAGGTTGGACCAGAAAAAAAAATTCCTCCCGACAAATAATAGTCAAAACACCAAATACCCAAAGCAAAGAAAAATATTAAAAGCAGTAAGGAAAAAATGTCAAGTAACATATGAAGGCATACCAATCAGAATTACACCTGACTTCTCAGTAGAGACGATGAAAGCTAGAAAAGCCTGGACAGACATCATGCAGACCCTAAGAGAGCACAGGTGCCAGCCAAAGCTGCTATACCCAGCAAAACTCTCAATCACCATAGATGGAGAGACGAAGATATTCCAAGACAAAACTAAATTTACACAATATCTGACAACAAACACAGCACTACAACAAATTATAGGGGGAAAACCTAATACAACAAGGGGAGCTAAATCCTAATAAAAACAAGAAAACTCCTAAGCAAGAAAACCAAAATAAAAAAGACATGCAGGCACAATTCAACCTCCAAAAGCAAAAATAGCAGGAAACAGCAACCACTATTCCTTAATATCTGTTAACATAAATGAACTCAATTCCCAAATTAAAAAAATATAGGCTATCAGACTGGATACATAAACAAAACCCAGCATTAGGTTGCATACAGGAAACTCATCACAGAGACAAAGACAGACACTATCTCAGAGTAAAAGGTTGGGAAAAAACCTTCCAAGCAAATAGCGCCAAGAGGCAAGCTGGATTGACCATTCTATATCAAATAAAGTAGATCTTCAACCAAAAGTTATCAAAACAGATGAGGAAGGACACTTCTTATTCATTACAGGGGAAATTTGTCAGGAGGAACTATCAATGCTTAACATATATGCTCCACATACAAAAGCACCGATATTCATAAAAGAAACCCTACTAAAGCTCAAAAACTACATTGCACCCCACACAATAATAGTAGGAGACCTCAATACCCCACTCTCACCAATGGACAGATCATGGAAACAAAAATTGAACAAGGACACTGTAAAACTAGCAGAGGTTATGAACCAACTGGAATTAATAAATATCTACAGAACATATCATCCTAAAACAAAAGAATACACCTTCTTCTCAGCACCTCATGGCACCTTCTCAAAAATCAACCACATAATTAATTACAAAACGAACCTCAATAAATATAAGAAGATTGAAATACTCTCATACATCCTTTCAGATCACCATGATCTAAGGCTGGTCTTTAATAACAACAAAGACAACAAAAATCCCATATACACATGGAAACTAAACAATGCTCTATTAAACAATAGCAGGGTCAAAGAAGAAATAAAGAGAGAAATTAAGGATTTTCTAGAATTTAATGAAAATGAAAACACAACATACCCAAACCTATGGGATGCAATGAAAGCAGTACTGAGAGGAAAATTCATAGCACTGAGTGCTTCCAAAAAGAAACTGGAGAGACCATACATCAGCAACTTGACAGCACCTCTGAAAGCTCTAGAACAAAAGGAAACAGATACACCCAAGAGGAGTAAATGGCAAGAAATACTCAAACTTAGGGCAGAAATAGACCAAATAGAAACAAAAAGAACCATTCAAAGAATCAACAAAACCAAGAGCTGGTTCTTTGAGAAAATTAACAAGATTGATAAACCCTAAGCCAGACTAACTAGAGGGCAAAGAGAGAGTATCCAAATTAACAAAATCAGAAAAGAAAGTGGAGAAATAATGACTGAAACTGAGGAAATTCAAGAAATCATCAGATCCTACTACAAAAGCCTATACTCAACAAGCTGGAAAATCTGAAGGAAATAGATGAATTCCCAGACAGATACAAGATACTAAAGTTAAACCAGGACCAGGTAATCCACCTAAATAATCCCATAACACCTAAAGAAATAAAAGAAGTCATCAAAAGCCTCCCAACCAAAAAAAGCCCAGGTCCAGATGGGTTCAGTGCAGAATTTTATCAGACATTTATTGACAACATAATACCAAAACTCTCCAAACTATTCCACAAAATAGAATCAGATGGAACACTGCCTAACTCATTTTTTGAGGCTACAATAACCCTCGTTCCTAAACCACACAAAGACCCTACAAGGAAAGAGAAATTCAAACCAATTTCCCTTAAGAACATTGATGCAAAAATACTCAACAAAATCCTTGCAAACCGAATCCAAGAACACATCAAAACAATCATTCACCATGATCAAGTAGGCTTCATCCCTGGGATTCAGGGATGGTTTAATATACGGAAACCCATCAATGTAATTCACCATACAAACAAACTCAAAGGAAAAAAAAAACCACATGGTCATCTCACTAGATGCTGAGAAAGCATTTGACAAAAATTCAACACCCCTTCATGTTAAAAGTCTTGGAAAGAACAGGAATCCAAGGCCCATACCTAAACATAATAAAAGCAATATACAGCAAACCAACAGCCAACAAACTTAACGGTGGGAAACTTGAAGCAATCCCACTAAAATCAGGGACTCGACAAGGCTGCCCACTCTCCCCCTACCTATTCAACATAGTAGTGGAAGTCCTGATCAGAGCAATTAGACAGCAAAAGGAAATCAAAGGGATATAAATTGGAAAGGAAGATGTAAAAACTTTGCTATTTGCAGATGACATGATAGTGTACTTAAGCAACCCCACAAATTCCACCAGAGAACTCTTACAGCTGATAAACAAGTTCAGAAAAGTGGCTGGATATAAAATTAACTCAAACAAATCAGTAGCCTTCCTATACTCAAAGGACAAACATGTGGAGAAAGAAATTAGGGAAAAGATACCATTCACAATTGTCACAAAAACTATGAAATACCTTGGTGTGACTCTAACTAAGCAAGTAAAGGAAGGACCTGTATGACAAGAACTTCAAACCTCTAAAGAAGGAAATCGAGGAAGATCTCAGAAAATGGAAAGATCTCCCATGCTCATGGATTGGAAGGATCAACATTGTAAAAGTGGCCATCTTACCAAAAGCAATCTACAGATTCGATGGAATCCCCATCAAAATACCAACCCAATTCTTCATTGAGTTGGAAAGAGCAATGTGTAATTTTATCTGGAATAACAAAAGACCTAGAATAGCAAAATTCATCCTCAACAACAAGAAAACATCTGCGGGAATCACTATCCCTGACTCAAGCTCTATTACAAGGCAATTGTGCTAAAAACTGCATGCTACTGGTAAAGAAATAGGCACATGGATCAATGGAATAGAATAGAAGATCCAGAAATGAGCCCTCACGTATATGGTCACCTGATTTTTGACAAAGATTTTTAAACATTCAACAGGAAAAGGACAGCCTATTCAACAAATGGTGTTTGTCCAACAGGCACACAGCATGCAGAAGAATGAAATTTAGACCCTTTCTTATCTCCTTGTACAAAGCTCAAGTGTAAATGTATCAAAGATCTCCACATTAAACCAGGTACACTGAAATTATTAGATGACAAAGTAGACAAAACCTTAGAACTCATAGGCACAGAAGAAAATTTCCTGTACAGAATACCAATGGCTCATGCTCTAAGGTCAAAGATTGACAAATGGGATTTAATGAGATTGCAAAGTTTCTGTAAGGCTAAAGACATCGTCAAGAAAACAAAACGGCAGCCAACAGAGCAGTAAATGATCTTTACCAACCCCACATCAGATACAGGCCTAATATCCAAGATATACAAAGAACTCAAGAAGCTAGACACCAGAGAATCAAACAACCCTGTTAAAAAATTGGGTACAGAGCTAAACAAAAAGTTCTCAATTGAGGAATAATGAATGGCTGAGAAGCATCTAAGGAAGTGCTCAACATCATTAGCCATCAGGGAATTGCAAATTAAAACAACCCTGAGATTCCACCTCACACCAGTCAGATTGGCCAAGATCAAAAATTCAGATGACAGCAGATGCTGGCAAGGATGTGGAGAAAGAGGAACACTTCTCCACTGTTGGTGGGGTTGTAAACTGGTACAACCACTCTGGAAATCAGTCTGGCGATTCCTCAGAAAATTGGACATAGTACTACCTGAAGACCCAGTTATTTCACTTCTGGATATTTACCCCAGAGATGCTCCAACATACAACTAAGACAAATGCACCACAATGTTCATAGCAGCTCTATTTATAATAGCCAGAAACTGGAAAGAACCCAGTTGTTCTTTAGTAGATAAATGGATACAAAAAATGTGGTACATTTACACAATGGAGTACTACTCAACTATCAGAAAAAATGACCTTATGAAATTTTTAAGAAAATGGCTGCATCTAGAGAATATCATCCTGAGTGAGATAACCCAGTCACAAAAGAACAGATATAATACACAGTCACTGATAATGGGATACTAACCCTAGAAAGCTCCAAACACCCCAGAAACAACTCACAGACTGTGTGAAGTTCAAGAAAAAAAAAAGAAAAGAAAAAACCATTATGTTTATTTCTTACACATTAAGAAAACTTTGACTAATTCCAGGTTATATCCTGTTTTACATGTACTGTATACTCATTGTAATTATTAAAATCTTAATGAACACTATCAAACCTTATAAAAAAAGCCAAGCAATGACAAAAATGTCATATACTTTTATGCAAAAATGCTTAAAATTTTTACATTTATCTTTGTTTTTTTAAATAAAGTTCTTCAATAAAAAAGAAGTGAAAATGGAGCTATAACAACATAAAAATGGAGGAAATTTTTTAAAAAAAATTATCAGATCTTACTACAATATTCTATACTCAGGAAAACTGGAAAATCTAGATGAAATGAGTGATTTTTTTTCTAGACAGACACCCAGTACCAAAGTTAAATCAAGACCAGATAAAGATTCTAAATAGTCCTATAACCCCTATGAAAATAGGTGCAGTCATTAAAACTCTCCCAGGGCCAGATAGTTTTAGTGTAGAATTCTATCAGACCTTCAAAGAAGACCTAATACCAATACTTCTCAAACTATCCTACAAAATAGAAACAGAAAAAATACTACATAATTTATCCTATGAAGCCACAATTACACTGATACTTAAACCACACAAAAACCCAACAAAGAAAGAGAACTTCAGACCAATTTTGCTTATGAATATCAATACAATAATATTCAATTAAATTCTTGCCAACTGAATCCAAGAACATATCAAAATTTACCATGATCAAGTAGAATTTGACCTAGAGGTACTGGGATGGTTCAATATATGGAAGTCCATCAATATAATCTACTATATGAACAACCTCAAAAAAAATCACATGATCATCTCATTAGATGCTGAAAAAGCCTTTGACAAAATACAACACTCCTTCATGTTAAAAGTCTTAGAGAGATCAGGAATTCAAAACACATACCTAAAGATAATAAAAGCAATATACAGCAAACTAATTGTTTTTAAAACCATAACAGGAATATGTGGGGGCACTTTTCTTAATCCAGTCAAACTAATATGAAGATTAACCACTAAGTAGTATCATATTAATTGTTTGTCAAGAATTTGAATTAAAATGGACATGATAGAAAGACATCTACCAAGGAAAGAATTGAGTATGTTAAACAATATATTTAAATTTTCTTGGAGGGGGGTGGTTACAGGGTTGTCAACTCTGGTGACTAACTGTAAGAAAACAATAGTCCTCAGCAGATAAGCAACAGAATGCAAAGACTTTGGGCTTAGTAGAGTGAATAAGTGAGAGGAAAGGGGCATGTCTGCATAGGATAAAAGGTCCCTGTGGTAAAGGTGAGTGAAGCTGTCATACCCTCTTAGCCTCACACTTTACCTTGTTCTCCCATCTGTTTTTTCCTTTAATCTTACAACAGGGAGGGAGAAAACTGGCATTGTTGGCACTCGCTAGCACCTCAATGATCACAATTATTCACTTCAACTTTTGTTGAATTTCTGGGTCATAGGTGAAGAATCCTTTAGAAGAGCCTTCTGGTAACTGACCACCAAAAAGCTCAGAAACGGTGTTTTTCTTCAGGCAAACTTTGCTTACACTCCCTCTTCTCTTCCCCATTTCGTTTGTTAGGATTTCTGATGGGAATTTAAATGTTGTTTCTCTGTGTGTGTCTCAGAGGGATTCCGTCACAGTGTATGCCTACATGTTGCTTTCCAGAATAGCAGTCCCATTAATTAACTACATTGTGCCCTTCTGTCAAGAGTAGAGGATTTTTGACTCTGAGAACAGTGAGCTTGTGTATCACAAGTTAATGAGATGTCATCAGCATCCTTTGCACAAGTAGAAAAACACAAGATAAAATCAGAGCAATCTTACTCATTAGCATTCGTTAAGGAAAAATTTTAACTCTCCTTCTCACTTACTATTTCATGTTTATTCATTCATTCAGTGAGTTCTTCCTAGATGTTTACTTGGCTTCTGGTGCTATGATCAAGGCTGAGGAAACATGCTCAAAATATGCTTTCTTCCCTTACAGATGTGGCCATTTGGAAAGCAGGCAGGTAAATGGGTGGCTGTACATTAAGAGACCAACTCAGCCTTCCCAGGTCATTTTGTTTGAGGCCTTGTGCTAAATCCTTTATACACCCCCCTCCCCCGCACCCACCATCCTAGAAATCCTCTGAAGTGGACACACCATTCACACATGCACTTTACAATTTACGAAACTGAGGTATGAGGCAAGGGTGGTCACACGACTAGGAAGTACAAAGCTAGGGGCTTGGCCTCAACTCTTTGCCCCTGAGTTATCCCTGTCATGACAGTGCTTCACCTCTGTCAGCAGACAGTGACTGCCTGCAAGTGCTCATGGAGAATATTAAAGCTGAGTAGAGTGACAGGTTCTTCCCAGGGAACGTAATGCTTTAATTAAATTTTGATGGATGAGCAGGAGTCGATAAGGTAAAGATGAGGGGAAAGCAGGAATCTGGAAAGAAAGGGCGGTTCAGGATAACACCGAAGGAAAGAAAATATTGAGCACTGAGCCATGAGACTCAGGAGGGAGTGAGGCTGGGAGGGGGACAGGGTAGCATATTAGGAGCAGGAGCAGGAGAGCTGGAAGGTAGGCAAGTTTAGTGCCCAGGGCTCTCTTTCCTGGGGCACAATTTGGCTTGACTTGAAAATAAAAGTCACAGCAGGATGGGCTGTAACATGAGCGGATAGGTAAGATACATTGGTCTGTGTTTTATTATGAAATGCCTGAGGAAGGCTGAGATTTTGAGTATATTACAAGCTCCTATTTTGACGGAGAAAGTCCAATTTGCATGGTTCAGGTTCTTGTAAGGGTCCTTCTCTGCTGGTGGTTCATGTTAGATACAATGGTGGTTACACTTGAAAGAGGAAATGATGGTCTATTCCAACAGTAAGTCAGAAAGGAAAAGGGCCAGGCCCAGCCTCCTATTCCATATTATGAAAATTCATTCCAGAGGCCCAACATTCCCTTCTACTGGTCTCAGCTACCTAAGAACCACCTATTAGGCCCTACTCTTTAAGGTCTCATTTGATCTCCCACAACAACTAGGAACAAAGCCTCCAGCACATGTGCTTTCAGAAGGTAAAACCAAAGTGTAGCATTAGACAAGGAACGATGGCCTGCATTAAGATCACAGAATGATGCGGCATGATGTAGGGAAACGAGAGTTTTGCATACTTGGTATAAACGAGAGTACCTAAAACAAAGACAAACAGAAAGGCAGCAAGATATACAGGAATGAAAAGCCATTCACGTTCGGGGATGGAATGTAGCTGGCATAAGACAGAGATAAAGACAACCGTGTTCCAGAGACTTAATGGAATTTTTGAGATTAATAAAATTTAAAAGATTAAATTACTGCTGAGAAGCCACTAAGCCAATAACATGTAGTAACTGTTAGGCTTAACATGGACACATCAGTAGCATCAAGTAACAAAATGTTGGGGAAATGGCTCAGCATATCACTTGCCTAGCATGTGCAAAACCATAGGTTAGATCCCCAGGCTTTCAAAAAATCAAATTTATTAAGCCAGGAATGAAGTGGTGGGAATGGTCTTGGAGCTCAAAGAAAAATTATTTTATTTATTTTCCTTCCTGAAGATGGAAGAGACATAAGGACATGGAAATTCTTGCCACAAAGAAGAGATCAGAGACCCAAGGGGGGAAAAATGGAAGGAATGTGGTTCTTTGAGAAGATCGGCATGGGTGACAACCATGAGCACCCTGGTACCAGAGAGCAATGGGGAAAATGGTCAAATGTAGGGAGTGAACATAAGCCAGCAACCAGGCATCGTCCGTGCAAACCAGACCTTCCATTGCTGTTACTCTTGGTAGTATTTTTGAGATGGCAAAATGATGGTACTTTAAGAAAAAAAAATACTAGAACAAATTCCAGAAACCCCAGACCAGAGAACCTTGTCCATCACTGTCAACTATGGACATGCATTAACTTTTTTTTAGCATTTTCATTAAGGAAATATCCTGACTCTTCAAAGCTGCTTTTCCCCTCTTCTGCCAATGGCAATAATTGTAACAATGTTCCCAGGATGATGTCATCATTTAACTCAGCACCTGCTGCATGCTGGTGCTGAAGAAGATGACCCGAGGGTGAGGAGAGAGGAACAGATACCTTCTCTAGAGAGGGAGACAAACGTTCTCATGACAACATGGTTATTAAATTTGCTGGAAGCTTTCTAAGTAGCAGGACTCTTCTAAGGCTTTATTATGCAATCCTTGGAGATTTCATTTTAAAAAATTGTTGATAATCTACAGATAAGAAAAGAAAAGCAGACAGGTTAGTCAAATGATTTCAGATATAATAGTTTAGATTATTTGAATCCAATAAGTTAATGATAACAATAGGCATGTTATTGAGACATTCAAGACAAAAGAATATGGCAACACTGAACAAAGACTCTGAAGCCATAGGAAAGGCACAGGGAAAGGAAGAGTAGTCCAACTACTTCCTGATCCAAGATATGGACCCGCAGCTAGTGGGGCAATACTGAGCACTATGCAGCTATGCATTAGGATCCTATTAAGGTGAACTAACTACAGTGAGCAGAGGGAAGTACTAGTTAAAACAAAGGGGTTTTAAGGCAAAAAAAAAGATATTTTTAAAATTTCATAGGATATTTATGAAAGAGACAAAATTTTTGAAAGGAATGATTATCGAACAGGAACCATCATATGAGCAGCAATCAGAAGCTATGGTAAAAATTTAAGCTTCCATGTTGGACAAGTTTGAACTTTTTCAGATACTGGGATGAATCAGAGTCCGCCTTCGGCAGACAGGTTTACTCAAAGAAAGTGTGGAGGCAGGAGTCTAATGGCCTCCTAATCTCAGGAAGGAGTATTAAGGAAAACTGTTCATTTCCAGCATGCAGCCTTCTGCCGAATACGCTCTAGGAAGCCACCGAAGAAATTACTCCGCAATATGTAGAATGTGATGAATCAGAAACAGGAAATTAATAGGAATTTATCTACCAGTATTTCCGAATTGAAGCAATTTTTTGATGTTAAGAAGAGCTTCATGCATGCAGAGGCAAAGAATGTGGAATTCTACTTAACCGGGCTGTAGGCAATGGGATGTTATTTGGTATGCTTCGTAAAATACTATGAGGGCTTTTTGTGTTGATTTTGCTTTGTTTTGTTTTGAATAAAAACCAGGTGTTTATACCTGTATTCTTCCTTTTAACTACTCAAGCCAACCCAGGCTATGGGCATGAATTTAGGATGACCATGAGCATTTCTATTCCTTTACTTAAAGATTTAAATATTTACTCACAACACTTGAAGATATTTCAAAATTCTCTAATTCTTGTTCTAAAACTTTAGTTTAGATTATGGATTAAAATCTTAACCTAAATTAAAGATGAAATGTATGTTTTATTAGAGCTATTTGCACATCAATATTAGGTGATATATATATATATATATATATATATATATATATATATATATATATATATATATATATATATGAATAATCAATAGATGTAGATAGATTGTATTTTTTTCTAGACTTCATCACTATTTTTAGTTGTAAGGAAGCTCTTTGCATATCTGTTATAGACATTCTGGGATGACAAAGATTAATTTCAAAATAAAGTTTACCCTAGATATGAAAGTTCTACTGTTACCTTGGGGTCTACCCATGCCTGCTAGTCTGGAGTTTTCCAGATAAGGCTTGTGATTCATTCTAAGTTGGTCAGACAGAACTCCCTCTCTGCAGAGTCTGTGGTCTTGACTTCCTTCCCCATACTTATGTGGCAACTTCAGAAGACAGCCCAGATCTTTGCCAGCCTCAACTGGCCACCCACTTGCCAACCAGCACCCTCTCTTCTCCATCATGGGATAGTGAGTTGGTTCTGCTTGTTTTCATACAGCAACAGATGTTTCTTCCTTTGAAAATTAGTTGCCCTCTTGGTAACAATTTCTTTGCCTCTGACTCAGATCCTGGACTCTTTGAGTATCCAAGTGCAGGACTTTCAACAAGAACTCTGGTGTGTCACTTTCTACCTACAACCCTCAGTGTGAGACCTTTGCTGTTCATACAGTGACTCCCGGGTCTCCTGCAGATATGCAGAGAAGGGATTTTTCCAAAACTTGTGGTGTATTTATAGAAATGCCAATGGTTACTATTGGTGCCTGGTTATAAATGATATTAACAGCATCCCAGTCTGCCCTCCCCCACGGAATGGTTCATGAAGGACTTGAGCTTAGCACATCAAAGCAAATGTCCATAGTCTCTACCCAAGGCCTTCTCGTGTGCTCATCACTTATTAACATCATCTGTGTTTTCTTCATTGCCCAGATTTGAAAAGCAAAGTCATCACTAGGTTTTACTAACCTCCCCAAACTACACACTCCTTTTTCTGTCTCCTATGATGGCTTTGACCCTTGACATCCTTGGGCTCAACTCAAGGTGTCTCATGACGAGTCTCCCTCCATCTAGTACCTTCCTCTTGACATCTCCTTTCCTCAATGCAGCCCAGTTTCTACAAGTCTTACCATCATACTCTGGTTCTTATAAGTCATAATGGTTTCTCATGCCTTGTGAGATCATGCTCAAACCAGTATGTTTGATAATCTAGCTTAGCCTTCTTTCTTTGCACAGCATGCATGCTCCTTACCCATCTGAATGATTTTACCCACCTGCTTTAGCCCACTTCCCACTACTGGCATTCTCCAGTACCTTCCTGAGACTAACTATGGGCTAGCCTGTTCTAGAATTCTCTCTTTTTCCCTGATTAGGCATTCCTTCCTAAGCACATAAAAAAAATTCAGTTTTCATGGCATCATTATTTAAAAAACAAAATAGAAATAAATAAGAGAGTCTTCATTTTTCAAAAAAAAATGTAGAATTCTATAAGACACTTTGGTGCATTGTCTGGAAGAGAGCAGGTATGTTTGTTACTGTCTTCCTATAGTATCTGTCTAGATAGAGTATAAGTTGTCTGTCATTACTGTAAAGAAATAGATGCTTTCTTCTACTTCATTGGCTCTGATTTTACTGTTTTCTCCATTATTTACTACATGTGGTAGCTCATATGAGTTTCCCTTTGAAACAAAATGGCACATTGGAGTGCATACACACACACACACACACACACACACACACACACACACACCAAAAATATAACTAGCATTGCCTTGTCTATGACTGACCAGAAGCTTACTACATTCCACATTCAGAAGCACAGATAGGAAAAACACTGAAACATTGTGTCAATGCTGCTCAATAAAAAGTGTGTGGATTGGTAAGAAAGTGGGACTGCACATGGGAATTTTACACTGTAACCAAGTCGGATACCTTCCATCTGCATTCTAAGAGTCAATAGTGTCTTCAAAAGCTCAGTATGTTCATAAAAATAAGACCTTCAAGAGAAGAGTTAGTGCTATAGTCAGCCATTGTGTATTAGTAATGCTGGGAAGCTGGTGCAGTCAAGGATGACGCTCGGGACCAATTAATTCAAAGCTGGTTTTTTAAAAAAAAAAAAAAGAAGACACAATAAATCAGGAGCCGATATTCATTTAAATACAGTGAGTGACTGGCATAGATTACTTAAAACAACTCAAAACTAAGAAATATCTCAGAGGGCCAGAGAGAGCTAAGGCTAAGCACACCAGTGTGCAGCTTTTCACAAGCCATGAGAAAAACATTGGGCCATTAAAATCATGGAAAGAAGCATCAGCCTACGGAGGTCAACCAGAAGGATCAAAAAAGGGCAGAGTTGGAGAATTTATCTCTTTTAAAGATACTTACTAATATTAAAGAATATCTTTTAATAACAGTTCCAAGAGGAGAGGAAAAAAGAAAAGTCTTGCCTGGAATCTCAAATGAAAGCAGGAACCTCTCACAGGCTAGCAAATGCTCTATGAAATTACAACAAAAGCCCTCTCTATGGTTTTGAGATGGAGTCTCACACAATTAACCCAGGAAGAACCCTGAACTCCTAACTCCCTTTGTCTTGGCCTCTAAAGTGGCTGGGAAGATAAGATTGTACTCCCAGCTGTAGCTTTCTTCGTAATCTTATGTTAGACTATGATTATGACTGAAGCACATTCCAAATATTTCAAGAAAGGGACATTCATTTCTACCTCAGTCATATTTATTTTATTTTATTTTTGTCTTCATTGTCTAGTACTTTCTAATTTATGAGAATAAATTATAGAATTTTCTGAGTTGGGTGTTCAGAACACAGGATTATTTTTCTACACACACAACACTGTATATAGCACTCAAATTCCATAATCAATCATGACAAACATCAGCCTCCAAACTGAAGGGGCCAAATGGAGGTAGGTCCTGGGGTCTGAAGGCCATGTGTCCTAGAATGGCAATGCTAAAGAGCAAAACAATTGCTTTGCATCTTTCTGAACCTTAGACTTGTACCCAATACACACTTGTCAATATGAGTTTTTATTTACCCCTATGATATTCAGAACATTATTCTGTAAATACCAGAGAAGCTCAGATGAGTTCAGGATCATGTCCATATCTCAAAGGCTGTCACTTGACTCCCAGCCATCCCTCTTTGTTTCTGATGTCTAACAAACCTCACTCGTCTATTTAAATATAATATTACAACCTCAATTTTTTAGAAAATTGTATTTTTCACTCAAAGCTTGATATTGGAAATAAAGTATCATTATATCAATTTCATGCTATCAAAATGCTGGTTGCTTTTGGAAGAATAATCTAATATTGTAGGGAGGAATCATCTTTTAAAATGAAGAAATTTTGATAAAGCCATAAAAGAGCTAGAAATAAGAAATGTTCTTATTGTGAAACTAGGTAAGTTGCTGTAAAAGATCCCCAGGTTTCACTGTCTTTTCTATGTGACTGCCTCTCAGTGGTTTGTGAAAGGTTCTATAGAGTGGGTTAGAAAATTCAACCTCCTTCTGTTATGTGGTTCCACTGTGTCCCTGCCTAAAAACATGCAAATTCAGGTTAAAACAAGAAACAAACAAACAAACAAACAAAGGGTCCATGAGATACATTCTCTTTTCTTAACACATTTTTTTGTTCTTGGTCCGTTGCTGAAACCTTGTCACATGACTCCACTTAAATAATTGGGGGCCAAAATGTATCTCCTGCCTGCATGCCAGCTGTGCAGGGCAGCTGAGATACACAGTTTAGGAGGAATGAGCCTTTACAGGTACTAGGGCACAGAAGGCGAGCATGAGCCTCACCTGAAGAAATTCAACTGGCCTTCCTGATGATGGGCCTTTGCCTCACACTAAAGGACAGCAGGCATATAAACACAAGAGCAGGCATTTTTCCAAGAGAGGATAAGTAATAGAAACTGGGGAGGTTAGTCAGGGCACACATAAGCAACACAGAGCTGAAGCCCTCACAACAGATAGAAAATTATTTTCTTTGAAAAAAGAGGAAAAAAAAGAATGACCCTCAACACATCTGGTTAAGTTTCACAAGAAGAAGCTAACTAGACCCTGGGCCTCTTAGGAAATTACTCATTTTTCTTGTCTTTGTGGATAGTATTAAGATGATCAAATTTGGTTTTCTGCATCTTTGAATTTGATTTCTCTGATGAGAACTAATGCGAATTCCAAATGACTTCTCATGAAGAGTGTGGATGTTTAGTATTCTGTGAAGTCTTTCTGGGTGAGTGCAGCCAGAGCCCATGAATAATAGAAGTGGTGCATATCTGTCGAGTGTAATTATAACAGTGAATTATGCTCATCCCGCGTTCTTCTTCCTGTATACATTAGTTTAACACTAGAACATGCTGGCTAAAGACCTGTGAGAATTTTGCTCTGAAAATAGCATGCCCTTATTTTTAGCTCTTTTATTTGAGGCAGAGTTTCATGTAGCCCAAAAGCTTAGGATCTTCTGCCTCCTCCTCCTCCCACATGTGGGGTACCAGCATGAGCTATGGGGCCTGGTTTACTTGAGATCCCAGGTTGAATGACTGACAGACAAGCACTCTCCCAACTGAGGTACAACACATCCCTAGTACATTCTTAGCCAATGTAAATCAAAAATATAATGCATTTGATTTAAAGCATATATCATGGTAGACTTTAACCACTTTTCTTTTTTTTTTTAATTTTCTAAAAATTAGAAAGAAGTATAGAGAAATAGTTTCATTTAAAATTCCTCTAGGGTCTAGATTTAAATGAAATCTTGTTCTCTGGATTTTGATTAACTAATTGCCCTGATTAAATCCTTGTTAAAATGTTAAGATTAAGTTGCTTAAAATGCCACAAATCTTTGCAAAGGAATGTGGAAATTATTAGATTGTAATTTTAAAAGTATACAAATATTGTTTTTGTGTTGGGAAGTGACTTAAAAATCCAAAGAAGCAAAAGAGGCTTTTAAAAACTTTAATTCTGTATTCCAATATATTTAAATTACCATTTGGTACCTACATTTCTAAATATTTTCTATTCATTTATAGCATTTTCTTTGCAAAAGTGAGAATGTGTGAGGAATACCTTTTTATAACCCAATTTTCATGTAAAAATATGTTAAAAGCACATTTTATGTCAACTTTTTTATAGCTCTATAATAGGAACTTTTTAACTAAAGGCAGGGGCCATGTCAAAATGTCAAGGAAGGTATAGTGTTTGAAAGAATTAAATTTTACATTTGAAATAATTAAATTTTACATTTAAAATACAACGGCAAAATAAAACTAATGTTTTACAGCTTCTCAAAAATAACTATTGGCTGGTAGCATGTTAATCTGAGATCTTCTGGAGTATATATCCTGTTATTCACTGACCTCATGCATGGGAATTAATGCATTATTACATCAACAAATAGAAGTTTAAAAGGATCATTGAAAATGAACAGTACCTCAACTAATAAGTGTCCCCTTTAGCAGCAAATCCATGTTACTGGATTTAACTATCTTTTAATTTATTTTTAAATGTCATACTGAGCACTGTATTTACATCATCTCTACCCAGCATTCTTTCCTGTTCAAGTACACGTGTCCTCCATCTCCTACTCAAATTTATAACTTCTTTAATGATTATTACATCACATACACATATAACTCCTTTAGTCCATTAGTGTTACTTATATTCACATGTGTTTAGGGGTCACCACTTGGGTTTTCATAATCTTACAGGAGTTCATCTCTGGAGAAAACCAATCTTCCTTCTCTCCATAGCCATTAATTGCCTGTAGGTAATCATCTAGGGATGAAACTTTTTGAAATTTCCCCCATCCACATCCATATGTCAGTTGATGTGTTGTGATTATGTAGGTCTTGTTTAGGCAATTATATTGTTGAGGTTTAATGAGTCCAACTTCCCTGTCATGTTTTTAGAAGATACTCTCTCAAAAAAGACATCCTAGTTCTCTGCCTCTTACAATATTTCCTCTCTTCTTCCCAAGGTGCTTCCCAAGCCTTAGCCGAAAGGACTGTAGATTTATCAGTTGCAGATCACTGCAATAATCTTCACCTGCTTCTAAAAAAATGTTGTTTAATAAAAGCTGAGAGCTACCTTATCCGTGAAGTTAAAAATAAGTATTTAGAATACAGTTAGAAATTATAGTGGCTTAGGAAAATGGCAGTAGTAAGTTTTCCTCTAGGCTCTATGACATTTTCAGTCATGGGTTATTGCTAACTTTATAGTACCAGGCATGAGTCCCCTCTTAGTGAGGACTGGTCCTTAATTAGTCTACTATTGGTTACCCCCAAGATAAAAGTACTACTATTGCAGCACTGGAGATTATCTGGTTGGGTGTTCATTGCTGTGGTTCATAGGTTTTAAAGCCAGACGGGAGTATTGAGATTAGACTATTGATTGCTTTCTTTCCTTGTCAGCTTGCATAGCACCTTTGGATAACATCAGAGAAAGTCTTCATGGAGACTTCCAGGCCAGTTCCAGCTCAGTTTCTCCAAGTCATCTGTCCAAATTCTGTGGAAACGTCAATCATAGGGTCTGACCTTCAAGTTCCTGGAGGCAAACAAAGGCATTGACAATAATCTATATTGTTTGGGGAATCTCTTGTACTCTCTAAACCAATAACTTAAGGGAAGGTTTCCCATGCCTGGCTGTCACTGGAACATTTCTTTGGTAATCTATCAAGGAAAGCAATATCATTGTAAATGTCAAAAAATTCATGGTAGTCCTGATATAAACAGGAATGAGACAGGGATGTGCATTCTCCTCACTCCTAGTGCTTGAAGCCCTAGCTAGAACAGAAAAAAAGAAAAGAAAAGAAAATTACAGGGACACAAATAGAGAAAGGTGAAATCAAGTTATCCCTATTTGTAGATAGTTTAATATTATACATAAGAGATTTCAAAATCTCCAAACATGATCAACACTTTCAGCAAAGTGGCAGGCCAGAAAAATCAACTTTTCATTAGTCTTTCTGTATACCAATAACAAGCATGCTAAGAAGATCATGGAGACTCTTGAGTTCATGGTGACCTCAAAAATAATCCAGAAATAAACCTAGCCAAAGAGGCGAAAGACCCCTATAATTGAAAACTTAAATCTCTTTTAAAAATTGAGGAAGACATTAAAAATTGAAGACCTTCCCGTGATCCTAGATTGCTCATGGAATCACAAAAGACCCCCCCCCAATAGCCAAAACAATCCTGAGCAAAAAGAACATGCTTGAGGAATCCCTGTACCAGAACTATAAAATAAATTAATAGAGCTATAGTAATAAAAAATAACATGATACTAGCACAAAACAAACATGTAGATCAATGGAAAAACTATAAGATGCAAATATGAATATGTCAAATTATAGCCATTTGATATTTGAAAATATCAAAAGTCAAAAGTATACACTGGAGGAAAGACAGCATCTTTAATAAACGGTACTGGAAAACTAGCTTCCCACCTGTAGAAGATTTAAATTAGACTCATATCAATCATTCTGCATACACATTGATTGACTCAGAATAGATCAAAGACCTCCACATGAAACCTAAGAACTTCTAGAAGAAAACATGACCTTAAATCTTAAAAGAATTTTACAAACATTGATATCCTCCCTTTTGTTCCTAATTCTCCATCACACAGCACATCATAGTACAAATCTCAGTATGTACCACACTGCCTCTCTGTGTGTGTTCATAGGCATGTAGAGACAAAAAGGTAGCACTGAATGTCTTCTTCATCACTTTTCCACCTTAGAGTTTAGGAGAAAGGGTTTTCTGGTTCTATGTCACAGCAACAAGCATCAGGAAAGGAGGAATGAACAGGAAACTGAAAATGACAGGGTCAATGGAAGACTACCCAGTAGGACAATGCTGTTAACCGATGAGCCTTTTCCCAAAGCTTCCCCCATTTGTGTAGTTGGTTCAAGTATGTGGAGTTATCCTGAGGCAGAAGTTGGTAACCAAACCTGAACCCCCCCCTCTAAGTAACTATTGTAGGAAGAAAGCATGTCCCCCTAGTTCACTAAATCATAAAAAACCAAAAACTATAAATATGGCTGTTTGAGCATTATCAAGCTGGTCCTAAATACTTCTTCTGTGTTTTATATGTGCAGACGTTAAAGAGACGAAATATTTATTTATGCAATATATACAAGAAAGCTATATGTTCAGCAGTCAAAGTCAGAATCAAAGAGAGCTTTGTGATTTGTCATTATCATTATTTAACAGTTTCTATTTCCACAGGAATGCTTTGTTCAAGCAGCGTTTGGTTGACACAGCCATCGGGAATTTGTGAAATGCTTTCTGTAATTTCTCAGATGTGGAAATATATAACCTAAAGGATCTTACTCTTCAAACAGCTTTCAGGGAATGTTTATCCTAGGAAACTCCCACACTGAGTTTCAAAGACCTAGCATTTTAACATATGACCCCCAGGTTCCTATAATACCCAATACTGATTTAAGATTAAAAGCAAATTAAAATAATCATAACTAGTAAAAAAAACTAACAAAATAATTCAGATCAGTTATGTCTCTCTTGTTCTGATTTGAAAGCAGAAGGAACATTTTCCATTTTATTAGCATGTATTTTACAAACTAAGGTTTCATTGGGATATTTTATACTTATATTACACTTTTATAATCTTAAATCCCTAATACCCATTTTTACTCCTACAACACTGCTCTCCTAACTCCATGCCCACCTTCTACTTTCATGCCTTCTTCTCTATTGTCTTCTTTTCCTTTAACTAATATTATTGTACAACCATAGTAAAGATAGAACTTCCATTCAGCATTGCTTCCATTAGCATAGGTGGATAGAGGACAACAATAGATAGGGATCTACATTTTCAGGGCTGACCACTTAGGAATGGAGAACCAACTGGAGGCTCATTCATGGGAAAGACTGATTCCTCCTGTCTTGGTAGTTGTTAATTGCCTGTAGCTCTCCATCAAGAGGTACAGTTGTATAAGAATCCCCTCATCCACGTTGGCTTTTCAGCTGGTGTTATCATCCACTCTTATGCCTTAACAATTACATTTGGAGTCCCTGTTGGCCTCATGCCATGGTTTTACTTTCCCCCACCATCCAGCACTGCTGTGTTCTGTGGTGCTAGTACATCCGGTGATTTTCCATTGTGAGCCTGTAGCATGCAGAATATAAATCTTCAGTTAACACTTTTAGAATTCTTAAAGAAACCTTGTCTTAAGTCTTACCAGGTGAATATTTAAAGACTTTTCTGTAATCAGGGGCTTAGAGAGCAGAGCTCTACAAAATAGAGGTGGCCTACAGGCTGAAAACACAGTTTGTGGAAAGCAGGAAACAGGCAGCTCACTGACCATGCTCCTTCTCATAGACAAATCCACAGCTCTTACCAGCAGCCATCCCCTCCCAAAGCCTATGCATTCTCTCATCCTGGGCTCCTGTCCTTGTCTTCTGCTCGTTGTCAATATTTACCTCAGAACAACCACCCATGTCAGTTACTTAAGAGCTATGGTCAATTAATTGACTAAAATGTTGTCTCTTCATAATCTCTGTGTTGTCTCTTCTTCACTATGCTAATGTCTCTCCCAGTTCAAACCCTTTCAGCTCCTGGTTCAGTTACCTCTTTTGGACCTCAAATCCCATGATCCCTTTGACTTGAACTCTCCCAAGCCATTTAATTAGGCTACTATCTATGACATAACCTTATACAAACTTCACAAATTACCCATTATTTTAATGACATTATTTAATGACTTTCAGGAAGTATTTGTGTTTGGAAAAAAAAGCTGAATAGTGCCAAAAGAACCACTTTCCTGGTGCCCACTGTCTCATTTCAGTTTCTATACCTGGGAAACCTTTAGGCATCCAGTTTACAGTGTTTCTGTAGAAGCTGCATCTCCCTCTATGGAAACCACTGTAACTCTGGAGTCACCACCTGGGCTTTCCATCTCTTCTCCCACATCCAAACCCTCTCTGACTAGTGCTAATGCCTCTGCTCACTCTGTCCAGGCGATGTCAGAAACTCACTGCCTGTCCCACACCAGCCATGTGATAGTGTTTCAAGTCATGTATCATCTTCGATTGATTTTTATCTTTAAATCACATAGGTCCATTAATATTCAAAAAGTTATTCTCAGAGGTAGCTAAATGCATGGAGAAATCTAAAATTAGAGAGGCTTTGCATTTTAAAGGCAGCACTCTGCCTCTGACTGTCCAATGGCATCTCGTTCACACTCCCGTCCTCTCCAGATGCCTTTGTTTGTGAAGTTAGGTTTTCAGCTATAATAAAAAGCTTAAAGGCTAAGGTACATGAAGAGAAAAATTTCTCATACTCAAGAGGTTATCAGGATATGGAAGATTTTAAAGCAAGTTTATAACATTGATTCATAAGCTTGGACTATTTCCTTGAAGAATTTTTTTTTTAATCTTTAAATAAATTTTCCTGGCTCCTGTTCAATTTCAAATGTGTTTAACACCTTTGTTTCTGGTGTGAATATGTAATGGATGGCTTTAAACCTCTCTTAATTCATGAACTGAGAAAACTAAAAGAAAAAATATTAGTACAAAAACCAAGGCAATGAAGTTAGGGGGAAAAAAGTCTCAGTATTTCATTATTCCTGCATCCTGATGGCTCACAGCCTCCACTGGAGGTTGGAGCCCATTTTCTGAAGTCTCTAGTTTTTGATGTTGCTGGGTCCATTCATTGTGTGTTTCTGAACTGAAGTGCTGAGAATTTGGGAGTTATGCAGTTAGAACTAACTGAAAGATTACAGACAGTCATTTCCACGAACTCACACATACTTCTCACATCAATTGCACGTGTGGATTCACACAGCCACCCCAGGTTCCATAATGCTCTGAAATACTTGGGCAACCCAGAAACGGCCTCTGTCCTCATGGCTGCTATTAAGAGAAAAGGATGAAGATGAGATTCAGACAAGGTGGGGAAACACAGCATACAGAGGCCAGGGAACAGCCCCAGAGACTGAGCTCTTTTGTTTTATTTTTTATTGGACAGTCTCTGCATTTACATTTCAGATGTTATCGCTTTCTCACAATCTTATCCCCCTCCCACTGCCTCCATGAAGGTGCTCCCTCTCCCAACCTCCCTCTCCCACCTCATACACTGGGAAAATGAGCCTTCACTGGACCAAAGGCCTCGCCTCCCATTGATGTCAGAAAATGTTCTCCTCTGCTGCATATGCACCTGGAGCCATGGGTCTTTCTATGTGAACTCTTTGGTTGGTGTGTTAGTCTCTGGGAGCTGTGGTGGTTTTGGTTAGTTGATCATTTTGTTCTTCTCATGGGGTTGCACTCCCTTTCAGTCCCTTTGGTCCTTTTTCTAGCTCCTTCATTGGGGTCCTCATGTTCAGTCCGATGGTTAGCTGCAAGCATCCTCCTCTGTATCAGTATGTCTCTGGCAAAGCCTCTGAGGAGGCATCCAGATCAGGTTCTTGCCAGGTCACCCTCTCCCTATGGAGTGAGAAACATATTTCTTTCCTGTAGTTTTATGTGTGACAAGATAGATAGGGTATTGAAAACCTAGGAAACTTCCCGAGCCTCAGAGTTCAGTCTCTCACAGCTCTCTTAGGCAGGGATGATGAAGCATCCACACATCTCCCCAGTTTCCAATCCCTCAGATGATGGCCCTATGTGAGCCAAAGTCCATACCTGACATATGCAATGGAGAAACTGGGGTCTCCTCTCAACATTTATAGTCTTGCCATTAGAAGAATTTAAGAACAGGACGAGAAGGAAGCTCAATGACACAAAATCCCCAGAGCAGGCAAGCTGTCAGTCTAGACCGCTACTTGGAGGAGGGAGATGGAGAAGCAGAGAGAAACCATTGCATTTGTAACAAGTCACATTGGCAGAAGGAGGGGAAGAGAATACTGCCTAAAGGAAACAATAAGAAAGGTCGGGCATATATGCCCAGGCTTTGACAAGTATCAAAAACAAAAAGAAAAAAAATATAAAAAGAAGAGAAGTTACACTTTTCTGAGTTATTCTGAGTTGTCTCAAGTCATGTTAACCTGTCCACATGGTTTTGTGACTACAAGTAGAAGTGGGAGTTTTAGGAAGGTAAACCTCATTAACAGAATAATTGCTCCTGCCAACTCTTTGACATGGCATAAGGTGAATCAGCCTTCCTGATGAGTGGTCCCTTAGCCAGATGAGCGGCCAAGCCAATAGAAACAACTCTCAAGGGAGAAGCCAGTATGACAGCACACTTCCATCCACAGGTAGGTTCCATTCTTTTAGGAGGAAACTGCTCTCCGTACAGGACATCAATATTGCCCTGGCCCTTAATGCAATGTTAGCACATGGAATTGCTGACATATCTGAACAAGTCAGGTCCTATTCAGAAACACCGGGCTCCATGCTAAGTCATAGGATCCCAAGCAAGCAAGCAAACAAAAACTCTTACCAGCCAGGACATTCCAAAGGGGGGTCTCTAGATATCATCTCTCTAAAGCCGAGGGCAAAACTCAGACTTCTTCTAGAGAAAGATTAAATATAAAATTTTATGTGGTTTTTAAAACTAAGTTTTTAATACATACCAATGGTGCCAATGTATGGCACAGAGTATGACACTTCAATACATTTATATAATGAATATGGCTAGATAGAAGCAATTCACATCTCTATCACCTTATACATGTGTCTGTGTGGAAGCTGTAGACAATATTCAATATCCTTTCTTTTAGCTGCTTTATAATATTAAATTAATTGTTTGTTTTCTTACTATTCTGTAACATGTTAAAAGATCTTTCTCCTATTCAGAGAAAATTTTCACCCTTCACCTATTCTGTGAACGCTCCCCCGTCTCAGCTCTGAGAACCATTCTTGTATTCTAGACATAAAGGGTAAAAGTAAACTCTTTGCTACACAGTTGTTTAAATCTTTCTAGTCACTCAAAAGGTCCCTGCATGCTAGCAGATCAGCCAGAAGAAAATGTGAGATCCCCGGTGTTTCCCAAAGCAGGATTTCAGGACCATGTATCTCAGTATCAGTTGGTTTAACAAAATACAAACATAGGTATTTCTCCATTTCTGCAAGTGTTTGGAGACAAGAATGAGGGACAGTTGTTTCCAACAGATGTAGCTGCTCTGTGGTGTCTTAGGCTGAGGGAGTCTTCACTCAACCAAATTACTTTATGCTCTTAGGAAAGATGCTTGTGGAATACCAGGTACCATTCCAAGTGTTCAATGATGTTGAAAATGCCTAGTTTTCCTCTTTGGGTACGGTTACTGTAACTGTTTGCCTCCTGTTCATTCATTCATTCACTCATTCACTCACAAATGTTAAGTGTGTGCTGTATGGCAAGAATTGTTCTGAGGAGAGAAAAATGGCCACAGTTGGAAGTCCTCTTGCTATAGGGAAATCAAGAAAGGTCAGAGAAATATAGTTACACATATTTTCATCTTTAAAATCAAGATAAAGAGGGAAGGGGAGTTCAGGGGTGTTTGCTATTTAACATGGAATGTTTGAAGATGGAATTTAAAATATGGTGGCTTGTGTGTCAAGAAGTAAAGAAAAGCTCTACATCTAAAACAGAAAGAGCAAACAATTGTGTCCCAAGGTTAGAGCAGCTTCAACTGGTTATGGAGGAGACCTTGCATGGTGAGATTCGGGAAAATCAAGAGCAAATACGCTGAGAAATTCTTTCAAGGCATTTCACAAGAAAACAGAGGAAGGAAAGTGACCGTTAGATGGGGGGGGCTGTGTGGTGATGAGGCTCTGAAGAATCGAGAGTTGTGAACATCCTTTTGTCTATTGATGCAGTAGGGAGCAGGGGTAATGCCTTGGGTAGCACCATTAACCAGGAAGGCTTGCTCACATAGGCGGAGCAGCTGGCCTTAGGTAGCACCAATTAGTTTCTTCTCTTCTCTCCGAATTCCACAGTGACCAGATTTTCACACACACCCATCCTTTCTGGGGCTTTCGTGAGTTTCTCATGAGGCTGAAATTGTCAATTGTGCCAATGCTCAGTTTCTGTGGGTGAATCAAGTGAAGTTCCATACTGGGGCACTCTTAGGAGTTCATCTTAGGACCGACAGAAGAGATCACAGTAGTAGCTGGGCAGTTCTTCATGCTATGGGCACCTTTCACAGTCTTTTATCTGCTATCCTCAACTGATGCTTCACATCCGTTGTCTAAATTTCGCCTCACATGCTGGCAGCGCTCAGCCCAAGGACTGTGGAAAGTGGATCCAGCTGCCTCAGCAGTCATTTGCTTATGGAATTAGAATGAGTACACGCAGCGCCACCTGCTGGAAGTAGACTTCAATGGCGGGGGAGGGCTACAGCAAGAGCTTTGTTCTGCTCTCCGTGGTAAGATGTACAGAAGTGCTTCCTGACACTTATGCTTTTCCTTTGTCAGCACGCCACCCGGCACTTCTTTCAGCGCTCCTCTTTTCTCCGTGTAATGATTCAGTATCTAAAACTATGGTGAAAACTAGCTGTTTATTTATTTCTGAGAATCTCTTAAAGATTGTTACAGAACGTTGGAATTTGACAGACCTGGGTTTTCTGGATCAGTGGTTGCAGCCGTGTTCTGGATACAAAGAATCCAAAAGAAAGAAAGAAAGAAAGAAAGAAAAACTAAAGATATCATCAGCTCACAAATACCTGTGACTACAACAACGGAGGATTTGTCACCTTAACACTCTGCCGGCACCAGTACTCACATGCACAAATTATTGTTAATCTGTAAAGTTACTTTAAAAAGATTTACTAATTTAGGAAATACAAAGAAGAAAAGAATTCTGAGGGATATAACTCCGGAGATAAGGACTGGGAGAAGTTCTCTGTCTGTCTCTCTGTCTCTCTGTCTCTCCATCTCTGTCTCTCTGTCTCTCTGTCTCTCTTTCTGTCTGTCTCTCTGTCTCTCTCTCTCTCTCTCTCTCTCTCTCTCTCTCTCTCTCTCTCTCTCTCTCTCTCGTTCTCCTCAGTATATGCCTGATGTTTATGAAATGGTTTTTAACAATCTTAGTACTCACAAACTTCCACCTCCATTAAGAGCAGAAATGGGACTTCTTTTTCCCTGTCTCTCATTAGCTAAGAAATCTCTCTCCAAATACTCCATCTTGTTTCATTGGCTGGAGGAGGATATGTCCCGTCCTAAGTGAGCTCCTGGCAGGAGTAAAAACCATACATGCCTTAATTAGATGCAGACTCCGCCTTGGTGTCTGTGATGGAGTTCCTCTTACTCCCCTGAAGGATGAAACCAAAAACACTTACATTCTTGCAAAGCAAAAAACACAAACACAAAGGAACAGGAGTAATTGGTAAGAGGAAGCTCTCCACAGTTCCTCCATTTCTGTCTGCCCTCTGAGTAGGGGGCATTGCAGCTTTGTTATCTCTTAAAGGTTAAGAGGGTGGCTAACATCTTTAGAACCCAGAGATGATGCCTTCCCCCAAGGCAGAGGCTAGATTTGTTTCAAACCAGGATAATAATGCAGTATCTCTCCAAGCCTAAATATGAAGCAGGTTTACTAACATCGCCTTTGAAGGATCACAGTTTTCTAAGTGCACACTCCTTCCACTGTGCAGACTTTGCTTCATGTGCAGCACCTCACTGACTGACTCATGGAACTTTGGGGGTAGAGACCAGAGAAACCACTATAAACCTGAGGTTCCTGCTGCCTGCTGTATGATGACTGTAAGTGCTTTGTCTCTGACCCAGGCTTCCCGAAACAGGGGCCAAGTAACGTATTTAGCTTCAAGAAAAGGAATAACAAAGAAACAATCTTCAACACTCCTGGAAAGTCATTCATGTATGCTACTGTGTGCTTTCCAGAGAGACATGTCATATATATAGCCCAATTCTTAAATGCTTGTTTATAGAAGTATCTTCATTACATAAGAAACCCCTTCCCTACAGACAGAGACAGACAAGGTAGCACTTCAGCCTCCAAGTGAAGACACGCAGGAACTGAACAGTGTCGTTGGCTCTGGCGTCTTCTATGCTGTCTCTCTTTATTCGCTCACTGACTCTCTCTGTAATTATCTTTCTGGAAATGTCACTTGCTCTCACCCAGAAGGCCAAGGGCAATCAGCCACAAACTAGATGTTAGAAGCTTTTAAAACACACTGTCTGTCTGCCTAAGAGAAGGGATTTCTCAAAGGAGTCCCTTAGCAATGTCAGGAAAGCTGACATTGACTGAGAAGGAGGAACCCTTCCCTTCCTTTGCACCTTCTGCAGCAGAGCTGGAAGAGGTCCTGGGACAGACTGATTTGTGAAGGCTCTGGGCCCTGAGCCCCTCTTCCTGTGCCCTCGTGAGAGTGAGGAGCAATAGTCAGGTCCTGGAAAACATCCTCTCCTCCTCTAGATTGAAGGATTGCTGTTCAGAGCACAGGGGTCGTGGATGAGTGTATATCTCAGAGCTCTTCAGAGAAGCTCCTTTGTGCAGTGGTTGGCAGTTAATTCAAAGACTCACAATTGATCACGTACAGAGCAAAAGTGACTGTGGTGTGCTCAACCATCAATGGCACATCTGTGTCACAGCCCCTCCACTCAAGACTTAGAGCACATCACACAAAAGGGAATGGAAAGGCTGTAAGAGGCAGAGGTTCGAGAGGACTAGAGAGAAATTATCGCCTGGACTTGACAAGAGCATCACTCTCATATGCTCACGACCGCTGTGGTTTCCTGTATAAAACCTGCACAAGATCAAACCAGTCAACATCTTAGCATGGTTAATGGAGGAACCCTAACTATCTAAGCCCTTACATAGGTCCCTACCCGTAGCTCAGGAGGTATTGAGGGTTGATGGCTGCTTTGGAAGAGAGTTGGTTTTCTTTAAGGATGTGATTCCGGTATTTTGACCATGCTGAAAACTGTTTTATTTTTTGAAGACAAGAAGTTGTTGAGATAATGAAATCAAAATACATTGTATGCAAGTATGCAATCAAAATACATTGTATGCAGGTATGCAATCAAAATATATTGTATGCAGGTATGCAATCAAAATACATTGTATGCAGGTATGCAATTCCCAACAAATAAACAGTTCAAAAAAGCAAAGAGGATGGGATCAAGGTAATAGACAGGAACCTTTTGTGACAAAAGATGTAAAATGTAGGAACCTGCTGGTGCTCAGAATTTCTCCAAATGGTGACACTTTAAGAGCCAGACAAAAACTGGCATAGCAGAAGGGCAGAAGCCGAGAAAATCCAACCAACGTTTATCCCTTCAGGTCGAACCTGAGGGTTAAACTCAGTTTATCACTAAATTCTATTTCTCTGATGGCAGATGATTCCTTTAAAGCGAAATAATCTTTCCTACTGAGCCCAGGAACCCTCATTTTCCTGCTGTTCTGACAACTTACATTTAAGAATGCGTCTTCTTACATGCACCACAACAGAACAGATTACATGTGAAGCCTTGGATACTTTCCCCCATACACTGTATCTTACCTACCAAGAAGGATCAGTGAGTCTGCAGTCATGTGATAGACTGCCTGCATTCCCATTCTACTACCATGGCAACCGAGATGAAGGTCACTAACATGCAGGTTAAGTCCTGTTACGATGCTCCTACAGGCAGGAGCTTCTAATTTGGATGAGACGATTTACTGGACTGTGTGTGGGATCACTATTTCTGCAGGTATTAAAATGAAGGTTCTCTTTCTAATGACATGAAGGATCAAAATTCCTTGGTACAATTAGGTTGATTAAATTGAGCTCTATAACTAATATCCCTGTAGCTCAATAAAGTTACCACAGCTTTCAAGGGACGCTGATACAGAGGCAGAGAACAGGGGAGCCCCTGAGAGAATCTGGCCCACTGTGGTTTTTAAATTAGAAGTTTGATTGCTTGTGACACTGTCCCAAAGAAACTGAATTTTCCATTAGCCCTGGAAAAAAAATGACAGATATTTAATTAAATGGCTTAGAGATTAGGCAGAAGGCTTTCTGATGGATAGAGGGGTGGATATCTCTATACACAAAGCCAGGAAAATCACTGGTGTACCACATCTTTAATGCTAAAAAGAATTCTCCAAGCCTAAGGGAATGAGAGACATGTATGCTGCTTCAGCAGAAAGCTGCCTTCCCTGACAGTCCAGAGAAAAATATACATTCAAAACATGTTTATGAAGCATTGGGTGGCCACTGAGGGACCTCACATAAAGCTTAAAATGTGAAATTAAAAAGCTGCTTAGAAATAAATTTGACAAAGCAACCATCAAACCTATTCACCTATTGTTGAAATGTGATTTGTTACAAAACATGGTTGACAGAGGAGATCTAGAAAAGAAGAATGATTTGTGGCCAGTGCTGGGAGGGAGATTGTGAGCAAGATCTAGCATCACAGATGTGAAGTAGCCCAAGTGTGCAGCATGGTCCAGAGAAGGGTTACGTTCGGGAAGAAGAGTTGGGGTGGGGCTATGCAGCCTTTGTGACATCTGGTAGTGGTCCAGATAAAAGATGCTGACCATCACCATTGCCTACATAATTGATAGGCCCTAATGTTCAATAAGGATGATGGAGATGGTTGAAATAATTTTAGAATCTCTCTTACAGCAGTATTTTTCAATTCTAGCTCCACAGTAACATTTCCTGGGGAGCTTTTGGTAATACCAGTGTCTAGTCTAAGCACTAGAGTATCTAAAGTACCCATATAAAGTATAATTACATCACTCCCCCTTCCTTTTCTTCCCTTCTGTAGGGAAGACTTCTCCCGTGTCTTCCCCTCCAGCTCCAGCTCCTCCTATATCACACACACACACACACCTACACCCTCCAAAATCCCTCTTAAACTCATGGACTCTTTTTCTATTATTATTATTGTGTTTTGGGGTCAGGGTTATGTGTATGCACACACATACCACCTGATGAGTCTGGTTAGTGTTGCTTGTACATACATGACATCAGGACTGATGACTTAGTGTTAGATAACCAATTAGAGAGCTCATCCCTGAGGAAAGCTATCTCTGCCACTCTAGGGACGCCTTATCTGACTACAGATCCTTGTCTAAAAATGGAGCCCCATGAGATGCTTATTGGTGTTATTGTTAGGCAGCCATATTGTTCTGATATCATAGCTTCCCTGACATTTCTAGGAGGCACAATTTTACAGGAGACTTCTAGGTCCTCTGACTCTTAAAATCTTCCTGCCCCTTCTTCTTCAATGTTCTCTGAGATTTGGATGTAGGAATGCTGTATATATATATATATATATATATATATATATATATATATATATATATATATATATATACTGAAGCTGGACATCTTATCACTTGTATTTTGACCAGATATGGTTTTCTGTGATATCTCCATCTGCTGCAAATATAAGCTTCTTTGATGAGGGGTGAGAACTATACTTATCTGTATCTGTATAAGGATAACTATTTAAAATGGAGTTAAGATTTATGCTTGTGTGGTAAAGTAGTGGTAGTAGATTCTTCTGTAATATCTATGACTTCACTTACCGTGGGTAGTTTGCTAAGTTTTCGCTACCAGATTTGATTTTTGTCCTGTTGAGAGGGACTTAAATTCAATTAGGAAGCTGTCAGTGACCACAAAGATATGAGTACCACTACTGCACCTTTATCAACAAGAATATCTTATTGCCAACTTTTTGAGCTTCGGATTTCTTCTCTGGAGTTGATGGTGGTAACTTCTTAGAAGTCTTCTAAGAATGAAATGAAGAAATTAAATAAATTCATGCACACAGACACACAACCCCAAGGGAAATTTTTTTTTTCTTCTTGGTTACTGACAATAATGAATTCATGTTTATCTTTCCGCCGTTGACTTTGCAATTGACCTGTGTAACTTCCCTCTACAATCCACTGCTTTTTGGTAACTGGGAGGAATATACTCATGTATCTTTCATGCTTTGTGCTCCTCCAGCTGCCACAGAAGTGTCCTTCTCATTTGATGTTGGAAATGGGCCAGTGGAGATCGTGGTGAGGTCACCTACCCCTCTCAATGATGACCAGTGGCACCGAGTCACTGCAGAGAGGAATGTCAAACAGGCCAGTCTCCAGGTGGATCGCCTGCCCCAGCAGATCCGAAAGGCTCCCACTGAAGGTCACACCCGCCTGGAACTCTACAGCCAGCTCTTTGTCGGTGAGTGAATCAAAAGACAACCATGATTTACCTCTCTGTTGGTTTGGGGAACTTCATATGGAAAAAACAAACAAACAGCCTATGGAGAAATAGAGAATATTCTTGGAGTAGCTGTCCAGGCCCCATTTCTTCTCTAAGGCAGACATAAAGAAATAAGGAAGAAACTTGAGGTACTCAGATCTGGCTCCATGCCCCATTCTCAGCACCTCAACTATAAAATCACAATGAAGGCAGGGACATCTCTTATGGCTTCTCTGGTTTCAGAAAATTTAAACTTATGATTTCAAAACTGTATGAAATCATTTACAGAACTTATGAATGGAAGTGAAGGAAGGAAGGAGGAAAGAAGAAAGGAAGGCGAGAAGAGGAGAGCTGAATGTGCTCTATACACTCAAGTGTGCTTGAAATAATAGGGAAAAGGGAGGAAAGTAAGAAGAGAAAAATAAAATAAACCATGTTCAATTTTGCCTTAAAAGATAAATAGGAATTCCTTTTTTGCACAGTGATCTAGAAAGAAAAGAATTCAGATTTCACCTTGCATCGTATCTCTCTCTGTGGAAAAGAAGTTGATGATTAACACAGGGGAAAATGACATATGAAAAAACTGGATCCAGCCACACAAGCTAATCTGTTTCACCAACACTTCTGCTTTTGAAATAAATGAAAATGTCATACATGAATATAATCTATTGATCCAACCCACCTCCATTTCTTCAGCTATGGTTTCTTTCATGTCCTTTAACACACTTCCTTCCCAAATCCGTATGTTCTTTAAACCCAGTGAATGCATTCAGTACTGCCAGCACTTGTATAGATGTAGGGCCGTCCTCTAGAGCTAGGTAGCCTCTCAGCGTTGCATTTCCTAAAGAAAACCGACTCCCCTCACAGCAGCTAACAATTGACAATAGCTTCTCAGAAAGAAGGCTTTCATCACTCCTCCCTTCGTCCATGCTGAGAATTTTGTCCGGCCTTATCTTATGCAGATCTTGTGTATGCAGTCACAGCCACTGGGAGTTCATGTGTGCAACTGAACTGTTGTTTTTGCAGAATACTGTTCCACTGAGGTCATCCAATACCTGTGACTCTTTTCCCACCCACCTTCACACAGTGGTCCCCGAACCAAAATTTCTACTTTTAACACTCTCTAAATTAACTTAAAATTATTTCAAGGTAATAATTTTCACATGGCTAGTTGCATTTTTTTTTAATATTTTCTTCTAATACTATTTATCCTTTAGAAAATTAGCAAAATTCCCTTAGTGGTGTAAAAAGAAACTGAAAGACTTGGTGGATATGAACTATCTTAGACTCCCTCTCTGGGTTTCTGGGAGTTCAGTGATCAATTATTTCACCAGCAGTAATCTCCCAGCAAGAAAACAACCTGGTGTGACCAGGTTGATGGTCAATTTGTCATATTTGTCTCCTGGTAGTAGAGGCTTGCCAAGGGGTAAAGTTTAGAAGGGCCAGAATCCCTATAACATCTTTCAAGGTTGTGTTCAGGTACATGAAAACTATTAGAAAGCCACTTTTAAAAGACAAAAGTATCTATACACTCCTTTCCTATGCTTTAGGTAGACTACAGGACAAATGTGACTTTTAAAAGGTGAGCTTTGAAAGTGATACTGTTTTGTGAGTAAGCCACATGAGTCAGGGGCCACGGAAAGAGTGATAGATATTTACCAGCTGAGTCACTCCATCTCCGCCTGGAGGACTCTCAGTCAATACACCTATGTTTATCGTCACACTGTTCGTGACAGGAAAGTTACAGAAGCAGCAGCATATATCAACGGATGGACGAAAATGTGGCATATATGCACAGTAGAGATTTATTCAACCATAAGAAAGAACAAAATTATGTCAGTTACAAGAAATGGATGCAATGAAGATCATATTGAGCAAAATACATCAGACACTGAAAGATACATATCATGTTTTCTCTCGTTTATAGATCCTATATTTTGTAAGAGTCATTTTTATAGATCTGACATGAAAGTAAAAAATAAGTCTCTCTGAGGAATAGTGAGATGGATTTTGAGAGAGAAAGGAAAATAGTAAAAGAAAAAAAAGGAGGGGCAAATATAATCTTAGTGCATGATAGACTTCAAGACACCTATCACTATCTATAGTGAATATGCACCAATTCTTAAAAGTCCCCAAACTCACCGGAAACCTAGCACCTACCATTTTTCTCTTTAGTTGTGGATAACAAATCACACATTTTCCTTTACACTAACTAAATTGTCCAATGATTCATACTGAAAATAGGGAATACATTTTACTTCATCAATATATTATGCATTGGTGACCTGATGTAAGTTTTTTTAAAAATAAATTCTACCCATCTGCAGAATGCAAGACATGGTCTGCTTGGGTTTCGTCATAACAGGACTCCACTTGGCTGATCTTTCTGACCTTTCTCCTGGATGGAGAAGTCCAACTCTAGTTTTTGTCCTTTCTCCCCACTCATTAGAGTTGCCTAGAGGACTGCTGGAGAGTTGGTAAGGTTGTAAAATGAAAAGCAATGGGAGTATTTACTATGAAGACATACTAGTTCATTTGAAGAAGTACCTAAAAAATGATTTATTTGAAGATAAAAATATGGCGGCGAATTCTGAACTGTAATGAAATGTAAGGAACAGGAGACTAAGTGCCTTGCTAGAATAAAGAAAAACACAAAGAGCTAAGGAAAATGAGGAGAAAGCAATGTCTCCAGAGAAGAAGTTTTATAGAAAGACAGTATCTAATAATATCAATGACCATTAATTTTTAAAGCTAGAATCATTGAATCTAACAATAATGAAACCATTGGTGACTTTACAAAGGGAAGTTTCCAGAGAGTGAACAAATGTGATGGGTTAGCAACTTATTGTCACTTGGTAACAAAGGCTAAGTCCCCAGTTCCATTTTTTAATTTCCTGTTATCTTAGAAGTAGGCGTAAAGCCCGTCTCCCAGGCATGATCTAGTTGATGCAACCCAGGGAATATTTTTCTATAGTAGATGCCCAGCCCAGGGCCAGCAGAGAGGAGCATTGTCTCCAAAAGAAGGACAAGTTTAACAGCTCTACAGTCAGCGAGTTGGGTATTGGTTTCAGTTCAAGTCTAATAAAAACTTCTTTTGTTTTTTTAACCACTACCTCCCCTATCTTTTCTTATCTGTCTAGAAAAGACTTAAATAATTTACCCCAAGAGTCTTCCAACTTTTGATGCTTATGAACATGTGCTTAGCAGGAGTAGATAAGTGGTCAGCATTCCCCCATAGTGTTGTGTGGTTACCACCATGAGCTTTGAATCCTACCTCTACCAACTTTAGAGACCAATGATAATTCATTAAATAGCTGTGTATTTCATAGGAATACAACTGTGTTCAATGGGGTTATTGCACATAACTTGAGATGTGCTGAGGTTATTGAATATAAATTTCCCAGCAGGATACTTGGAATACAGACAATACAACTATAATGTGACATACTTTTCTTCACATCCTTCATTCTTTATACCCTTTATTTTCCTCTTTCCCTGTGCACTTAAAGGAACCTCTTCCAACTAGTCTCTTCTTTCTCCAAACACCAGCTGGAGATGTGATTATCTATCTGTGTCTGCCCTAGCAGAACACTTTCATACAATCAGTCTCTCAAGTACTTCACCTACACCTGCCACAGTAACCACAGAGCAGAAGCAAGAGCCCAGGGATTTCCCCCAGTAAGCCAACAAAACAATCAAAGCCCACCAGAAAATGCTACCCCAGTGTCACTATATGCAGCCAAGCCAAGCCATGGGGCACATCACCCATGGGCTCTCTGGGTTCTAAGTAAAAGGAACTTTGACACCACTTAAGTCTGAAAGAGTCAGAAGGGAATTCTTAGTCTGCACACAAAGTGGATGCCACAAAGGTCTAGTTTCCACCACTCCCCATGCTAGCAAGACCAGATTCACATATTCTTTTTCAAAGCAATTGAAAAAACAGAAAAGACATATTTTCACTGTGAAGCTAAATATAAATGGATCCTGACATCCCAAAAGAGATAGCATAGGTCACTATGGATGAAATAAGAATTCAGTCATGATTCTAGTGGAGTAGAAAAGTAGGAGGGGAAAAAATAAATTAGAAGTGGTGCAAGAAGGAAAAAGAAGTTGCTAGTATTTCTTCTGAATAGTGCAAGAAACTTTTGCCCATTTGCAACACAAAATAAGGAGCCAGCACATGATAACATCCCAGCTCTGCCTGGCAGATATATTTACACCATATGGGAACTGGAGTCTCAGCCAGGCCTTGTATTCAAACTGCAACTATGCACCAAACCCATGGGCTAGAGAAAATGTACCCACGCTGTTATCTAAACCTGAAGGAAGCTAGGTCAGCCCATGTTCTCTAAAACATAGAAGTACCAGAGAGTCTGAAGTTCTACCTAGGACTCTAGTGAGAGGTAGGAAAGAAGGAGATGTATGTTGGACTCCAGTATGGAGGTCTAGAACTTGGCCCTATTTGTAAGTATATGATATAAAAGGGAGCTGAGCCTGCTTCTTAGTTTGCAGGCCAGGGTATAGGTCATTCTTCAGCCAGCAGGGTACATGAGCCACAGTGGGTGACTCTTAGGAGAAGTTTTAAGAAGTCAGAGATCTGAAATCTGTTTCCCATGCTTTAGGTAGACATTGACTGCTTAGACGCTCCTAAAGAGCAAGGCTAGGTTAGCTACCAATGTCCAAGCTCAAGGCATGTAGCTCAGACTTCCTCAGAAGCTAAACAGTAGCATCTCTGTGAAGCATGTTGCTCAAAGGAACTGAGAAATTCTTCTTAGGCCTCAAGTTCTTTTGAGTTATGTGAAGAGCCCAACTGAATATACTATAGGAGAACCATCTATAGAACAACTCTTAGGGATGTCCCTGATCTACTACCTTTTCTCACCTAGATGGAAGTGCAAGTTCACAGGAAAAAAAAAAAAAAAAAAAAAAAAAAACAAGACTCATTAATTGTTTTATAAGTCAATGAAGTCTGAAAGTGCTCTGAGTTAAGCTTGGAGGGCAAGACCACAAAACAGCTCAGTTTCTTTCAACTCAATAACAAGGCTTGTTTGGTCAGCTGTTCCTCAAGCATTTCCATTCCAAATTCACAGATGGATAGCTTTAGCACAATCTGAAGGCCAAGAGATTGAGAAAGCAAAGAGAAAGTCAACAGGGTGAGGGGTGAGGAGGGGACACAAGGCGAAAGTTGAAATTCTAGTCATGAAGTACTCCCAAATTGGTAGGTGACCAAAATGATCATCTCTTAGACATTACAAGTTTATACTTAAAAAATGTATATAGTGCCCAAATTATAGTAGTATAGTAGAAGATATCCTTTTGCCCCCATTTTCTGCAAGCATGGTCGAGTAGCAACAGCATGAATGCTAGCTAGGAGGTCCATGATGAAATCTCAAGACCAGGAACAATACCTTATCTCAAGACTCAACAGAGTAGAAGTCATTGCTGCTTCCTGTTTCATTTATACAGGGAGAAACTAACACTAAAGATTAGTTAACCCAGCTAAGGTCACATGCCAAGTGAAAGACAGGAAGAGATTTGATTATAGATAATCTGACCAGAAATTCAGCCCTTATCCATTCATCTTGTCAAAGCAAAGATTGTACTTGGCAAAGATTCCCCAGGCAAGGAAGATTGTACAGAAGGACATTGCAACAGGAGAGAAAAGGTTGAATTCAGGGCTCAACTCCATCCTAAGGAGAGCGAGAGAAAGAGATTTTTTATTGGGTTTAATTTTGTTTTCCATTATGCTTAAAAATCCATAAACACATGTTTCAGTCTTTTAAAAGTTGTGATAGGGGGACTTCTAAGCTGGTTCTATTTCTCCACTAGCTGTACTTAAAGAAAATGTGAAATTTCTCCTGTCTTCATGAGTTGTGTAATTTTATAACTTGGAACAAGGAATCATGGGTAAGTCAGGCTTTTGACCTCCCAGGAAGATGAGGAGATAAGATGTCACCTTCACTGATGCTTACATTTCAAAGAATGGCTCCCAGAGGAAGATATTCTTAGGTTGCAAAACTCTCTGCAAAGGCTTTTTTTAAAAAAAGATTCACGTGGCAAAAGGATAGGAGAAAAATAAACAATACTCCAAGATTTTTAAAGTAAACGTGTGTAAAACAGAGGTCAGTGGTCTAGAGTCTAGAAGAGGCCTGTCTCTAATTCAGACATGCTGAAGGAAGTTGATGCCATCTGGTCAGTCAGTCTACTGGAGAATTATTCATCTGAGATAATACAGTGACACTGGTGTTTGGTAATGTGTGGCAAGGCAGGTGCTCTCTTTAGCTTTAGGCACCACAAATAAAGGATACCCATGCTTCTGGGAGGTGCCCGCCCCTGCTTTGTATACCCTAAAAGGTAGCAGAGTACTGCTCTTGGCTGTTTATGGAGTCTGTGTTAGGAACTTGGGCTAGACAAGAGCTGGAAGCCAGCAGGTCATGAAGCAACCCTGGAAGGTATTTTCTGAACTTCAAAATCTCAGTAGATACAGAAATATGCTCTTCCTGCCCTTCCTGCTTTCCCTTCTCCTTTTTTCTCCCCTTTCTTTCCTTTCCTCCTGTCTTATCTCCTAACATCAAAGCCCTTACAAAGATTGCCTAAGTTAGCATGGATCTAAAGTCTGCATCGCATCCTTCTGGTCTCTTGCCTCCTTGGAATATTTGCTTCCCATGGATTCCACTGCTCTGCTCTCTCTCACTTTTCTTCTTGCTCATTAGCTACCGCTTTAGTATCTGTTTCGTTTTCTTCCTCACTTGAGAAGCATATTGAAGTGTCTTCTCAGTTTACACATTGCCCTGCAAATTGTATCCCATCTAACTTCTGATGGTTCAAAATGCTATTTAAGCACATGGACTTAAATCTTCAAACCTTGCATTTCTCTGCTTCAACCAGCCCCTCCCCCACCCAGTCTCAATAGATAGCATCACCATATGCAAATTTCAGAGTTAACTACAATTCCTTTCTTTCCTTCCCTTCTTCTCTTTCCTTTATTACTTAGCATCCAAAAATATCTCTGTGACTGATCCTCTAGACCTACCACCAGTGCATCTACTGCTTTCTATTAGTTTCTACGCACCTCAAAGCCATGGCTGATCCTTGCTTGAATGACTGCACGTAGGGACTGAGTGGTCTCCTCAGTCTTGGCATTTCCTTTAGCATGCTTTGTTACAAAGCTTGCTCCTGCTTTATAGCATCTCATTTCACACTCTGACATCAGCCAAGCTCACTTCTTCTTGTCCTTCTTTAAGCCTCTGTCATTTCCTTGCAGAGATGTTCTCTGAGCACACCATGAGAAGGAAATAATTATTGCTGTGTCCAGTTCTCCTTAGGGCCTGTGATGCATGTAGTTTTGTGAAAGCAGGCTACATAGTATCAGAGACTGGACCCCAGGGCGGTGGTTTCCAAAATAAATAAATAAATATTTGTAGAGTCACCAGCTGAATGAGTAGATACACAAAGTACATGGCTTTCGATATTTCCTGAATTAATATCCATATTTAAAGTTAAGTCATACCATTTTGAAAATAGTTTCCCACGTGATCTTTCTCTCATTTTTTTTTTCTTAAAAAGTGCTATTTATTTGCCTTCTTTGGAAATACCATTTCCAGCAAGTATCACAGACTGAAATCAAGCATGTCAAACGTCAAAATAAGTAAATACATGAAATTGCAGAGAAAGTTGGAATACTATGAAAGACACCATGTCCTATCAGCTTAGACCTTGCAGTTTTCAATCTTTCTGGTATCAAATTGAGGTCTTGCCTGTTTGGCATTAGCTGAGCCACTGGCTGAGACCCTGATGCAAACATTTTGCTCTAGTTATAAATAACAGGTCTTAGACTTGCTCATAAGGTAGGGAATGAAAAATGGTGTCTTGACTAGAAACTAGTACTAATAACAAAAATTCTAAAGAAAATATGACCAAGTAATAACCAAATAAAGTAAATGAACCCTATTCAAAGCAATAATGCAAATACATTGTAAATTTTCCTCTAAGAAATGTCTGATCTTTCACATCATCCCTCTTACTCCTATATTGGCCAAGAACATCTTTGGTCCAACTCTGACCAGCTGTGCTCTTCTCTGTAGAATTTTTCTCAGCCTCAGAGGCTACATCCAGCAATGACCCTGCTCTACTAATAACCACCATGTGCATTTCCTACCCTTTGCTCTTTAGTGATCAAAATTCATTAGTGTTTGCAATTCCATCTGTCCCTTTTACAGAGCTTTAACAAATGGTGCAAATTATGATAGGTTCCCAACATCATCAAATTGATAGTTTTCTTTGAATCTCTTCCAAGCCACAACTACAAGGCTGTTTCCATGAGGCTGAGCTATTTATTTCTAAAGCAGAAGTTGTGAGAACAGATATTGTTAGAGAAATATTTCAAGCCTGCTGCTAAGAAACACTGTATGGCTCAGCCTCTGCATGAAGTAGCTTTTGAGCAAGAAGAGTAATGCTTCAGGGACTCTGGACTTCTCTCCAAATTTTTCATGGGTTTTATGTTAGTATGATCCAAAAAGGGCATCGTAATATACAGAGACTAGTTTTGTTCGATAGGGGGAGAGGCACTTTCAACAATGTTATCAAACATTTGTGCACTATAGATTTTTTAGTTCTTCCAATAAGGAGTTTATAAAATCAACCATACTTTATAAAGATAACTGTCAGTGGTGGATTAATGAAAATAGCCCCCATAAGCTCATAGGGAATGGCATTTTATAAAATGTGACCTCATTGGAGGAAGTTTGTCACGGGGGGGGGGGGGGGGAGGGGGGCGGGGCTTTGAGGTTTTAGAAACTCAAGACAGGCCAGTGTCTCTCTCCCTTCCTGCTGCCTGCTGATCTATTTTCAGTAGAATTCTTAGATACCTCTTCAGCAACATGTTGGCCTACATACTGCTGTGCTTCTCACGATGATAATGGGTTAGACTGCTAAACTGTAAGCCAGCCCCAGTTAAATATTTTCCTTTATAAGTGTTTGCTCTAGCCTGGGTGTCTCGTCACAGCAATAGAACATTGACTAAGGTGCTGCCTCAGGAAAAGATTTTTTTTAATTGGACCAGTAACAAACACTGAATGCATACATATAACCAGCCCACAGTTTTCTCCCCCAGTGCAAGTAAAAGAGAGATTTAAGAATACCCTTTTTACTAGTTCTAACTTCTGGTTACAGGATACTTCCCCAACACAAGCTCCCTCTTTCTTCTCTCTTACAATGTGCCTCATGTTCAAGGACTCTCTCGTGTAGGGTATCTGCTCTCTCACCCATTTAATGACCCTTTCTTCACGTGGTGAAAGTGTGCCTCATTGGCTTTAATTTCACTTATTTTTTTTTTTTAGATTCTATTTTAAATTATCTTCTCTGCCTATTACTGGTATCTTTGTGAGTATATTTCATGTGTAGCCTTCTAATCCTAACATGTTTTTATGCAAGTATATAAAGAGCAAAAGCTTCATTCTTCATGTCAGTATAGAGATTTCCACCAGGTGTGGCTCAGGATATAGGTATGTCTTCCCACCCCACGGCCCAGTCAGATTCAGTGTATGTCTTCCTAACTCAAAGATCATATTAGAAGTGGATCTTCCTCCTTCAAATTAATTAAAAATCCCTCAAGGTGTTTCCTCCATTTTGGGGGTTTTAGTTATAAATGAGGTCAGGTTGACAACCAACAATAGCCGTCGTAAGTCCACTCTTTATTACCCAGTCATGTCAACATAGGACAATACAGTTGTATTTCTTTATATTGTGATTAATTTTCAAATAAAAACAATAACCAAGTCATAATAACACCCAAACATAGTAAAACTATTTTATATATAATCACAAGTGCATTAGGTCACTAGGGATGATAATAAGTGGAACTATTTAGTTTTTCACCCCTTTATTCCTGGACCCGTGAATCCTGTCTATGGGAAGAACTGTCCTATATACTGGCAGCTGATTCAGTCATACACCACCTTCCAGAGAATGTGTCCCAGATCTCCAGGCTGCTGCCACCTAGTTAGTACTATTACTGTGTCTTCAAAAGACCATTCCATTTTTTCTATCAAGCTTGCTGCTTCAAGATGGTAAAGAACATGGTAAGCCCAATATATTCCCTGTTGCATTTTTCTGGCTTTGAACTAAGTTCCTTGGTCAGAAGCAATGCTGTACGGAATACATGACATTGGATAAGACATTCTGTAAGGCCACAAATGGTGTGTTGACAAGAGCATCTTCAGGTACTATTCACGCTGCTGCTACTCTGTCTTAGATCATGCTGTGTACACATGTCTGCCATCCACAGTTAAGATGTCTATCATTTTAATATCTATGTATCTGCCCACTTGTTGGTTGTGCTTCTAAAAATACATATGAAGTTGAATATAGCTCTTG
Source organism: Micromys minutus (assembly GCF_963924665.1). Taxonomy (NCBI): domain Eukaryota; kingdom Metazoa; phylum Chordata; class Mammalia; order Rodentia; family Muridae; genus Micromys; species Micromys minutus. The sequence continues at coordinate 33,737,498 of NC_137953.1, read as the reverse complement.
CCTCTTAGTAATTACTGTTCTTGAAGATTTTGCCAAATTTTTGTGAGTTTAGGTCAATGCCTTTGGGGTTTAGAGATGTTTCTACTCTTCAGGGAAAAAAATCATATTTCTGGATTCAAAGTATATTTCTCCCAGAAAATGAGGGTACAAAAAAAAACAAACAAACAAAAAAAAAAAAAAAAAAAAAACAAAAAATGCCTCAGAACAAGGGGCTCTTGGTGTTTTCCTCCTCCACTAGCTTTTCCTGTCTCCATACCAAGCATCTCCCCATCCCCCAAATTCAAAGTCATCCTTTATACTCAGGCAAGGGAGAACTAATTCTTTAGCCAATGGTAAATCTACACAAGCTAAATCCATCCTCTCATTACCTGCCCCTTCATCTCATAATGAAGCATCTCATTAGGACATTGAAGAACCAGTTTCGAAAACTACCAAATCTAATGCTTTTCACTTGTGTTTCGTTTTTCCTCAACCTTTCTTACAATTTAGCATTTTATAACTTTACCATTCTTGAAATACAGACTTACAATAATCTGTTCTCTCACTCTTTCTGTTAAGCCTTCTATACTTTTCCATCTACTCTCTCAGCCATGAAGAACCCATGTACTAGGAGGACCAGGTATCAGAGTTGGGATGGTTCTTCTCAGCTCCCTCAATATAGCCTTGACCTAGGACTCATCTCTGCATGAGTATGTGAAGTTTGTGTTCTTGGGGTGAAAAAACAAAAACAAAGCATAGTTGAACAACACTAAGGATTCTTCACACTGCATTGAAAGAGACTGTGTGTGATAATTTTAAAAAAGTATTTTTAAGGATGGGAAATAACAACAGAGAGAAACAGACAGCAGGAAAGATATGAGAAATATTAAGATCAGAAAAAAATAAGATGTTTGTTTTGTGTCAAACATGAGAACACACCAGCTAGTCACACAACATATGCAAGAATATGCAGATATTTGTAAATGAAATATATAGACAGAGTTCTCAGCTGTTTAAGCTTCAGCTTGCATTGAGTTTACTAAAATACATGTTAATAAGCCAAAATTTAGATCCAAGTAGAAAGATTCTATGCTCTCCTATTCTGAAGTGTATTATGGACTCAGAAAAGTAGAACCTGCTGTATTATATAGAGCAATGACCTCTGAAATTGACATTGTGTTTCTGAACATAGAAAAATTATCCATACACAGTAGGCAAATCTCATGGCCAAAAGAGTAGTATTAAGCTTTTAATTAAGAAAAAAATTATTAGATCAGTGGTGACATCAGCAAAATGTGCCTTATGTTGACTTAAAAATGGGCTTTCTAGTATCTCCTTTCCTACCTCTGAATTGTGAGCGTTGCATTTCCACTGTCAATTTCAACTGTCCCTTTGGCTGTGCAAAGTTATTTGGAGTGGGTCTCTGGTACTAACTGCACTGTCAGTCAGCATTCTGCATACCTAGGCAAAGCAATGCCCCAAAAACATGTAAGATGTAGAAGAAGGAAGAACCTCGTGTGACCCAAGTGCAAACAGAAGATATGGCATGGACAGAGTGCAAGTCACCTAGCCATAAATTTGGCTATGGGGGACAAAGGGTAGATAAACTCTTTTGGCCTCAATTTCCTTATCTATAAAAAGGGACCATGATACAGCTTTGCTCTGTGACCCAAAATACATGAAGTTGTGATAGGATAGTGTCTGGCATGGTCACCATTAGATTAGCATTAGCTTGAGATGGCCAATATTTTTTATTGCCTGCCTCTAGGACCTCTGAGCCCCGTTGTCATCACATAACAACACAGACTTGGACATATCTGATTGGCTTTTTGCTACCAGAAAGTTCATATGCCTCAGTACTTTAAATTTCCCTCCTGGTTTTGCAATCTGGAGTCACATATTTTGTGTGTCCCTCATTCTGAGGGCTTAAGAAAACCCATGCAGTGGTAATGAACTTTTAAAATTCATGCTACTGAAGTTTTGAATGGGAACTCATGGAAAAATCTCTCTCTCTCTCTCTCTCTCTCTCTCTCTCTCTCTCTCTCTCTCTCTCTCTCTCTCTCTCTCCATCTTAGTTTCTGGGTGTGTAAAAGCTTTCTCCACAGATTGCTTTCAGTGGATAGCTGACACAGGCATCATTAATCAACATTTGTCAATCATACAGCTCCGTACTGAAAATGGAGATAATTTTCCTTAACCTCCCTCTGCCACTGATGACTGTATAGCCATCCTGAGGTTATGAAATAATCAGAAAACTGGAGTTTTATTTCTCATGCCTGCATTGACACCATAATTTGGATGGGGGTGTGGCAGTGGTAGGAGGAGACTCAAGTTGATAAGACACAGTGGTGGCATATAGAAAAGGAGAAATAGCAGCTGCAGCAGCTGCAGCTCTGAAAGGCTTATCCAAACATATCGCTGCCTTTGCCCCTTAGCTGTCAACACTTGGAACAGTTATTGCTGTCACAAACAACAGGGAAAAGGTCAGAGAAGACCATCCAGACATAGCTGTCATGGCTTTTTTCTTGATACCATTCCAGGAACAGGTTAAAGGCTCTCTACCAGCTCGCAAGTTTCGTGATTTAGATGTATTCTTCTAAGCTAGAGATAAGACCCAACATCCTAATCCTGGGCTTTCTACAAAAACAGTGCTGTTTGAAGATCACCTTCAAGGTCATTCCCACAGGCAAGCTAGCTTAGGAGCTCATTATTAACCCTTTGCTAGTTGTATTTCTTCCAGGTCTTCTAGAATAGAATAGCATAGATTGGGTGACGTGGCCCTACAGAAGTTTTTGTCTCACTGTCTAGAGCCTGGATGATCAAATCAAAGTGAGACTGTTTCTTTCCAAAGCCTCTTCCAAGGCCTTGGCTTTGATACCACAATTTTCTTGATGTTTCTTAATTGGGACCTTTCTTTTGTGTGAATACAACTGTCCGTTTTTGCTAAGAACATCAATTATATTCAATTACTTTCTCATTCTTCTGACTTTGTCTAGTCTTGACCCTTCTTTAAAGGCCCTAGATAGCCAATTCATACTGAGGTTTAAGGCTTCAAAAGCTTAATTAAAGAATAGGGAGAGCATAGGTAACATTCCCTGGCTTTAAATTTATGTCTTTTCAACAAATCTAAGATTTCATCTTTATGATCTTATAAAATTTTTATTATACTCAACATTACTAACAATCATAATACTTGCCATTATTTGGGCTACAGCCCAAAGTGTGGATATATCATTTATTTTTAACATTCCCCTTCAGTGTAAATATTGTGCTGATGTTGCATGCAAAAAGACTAAGACCTAAGGAGAGACTTCCTGCCAAAGGCCAGACCCGGCTCAGTTTCATCAAGATTGGTGGCCTGGCCACAGGTTGCTCGGCATCCAGAAGAGTCACAGGAGGGCTCTCACTCCTGAATCCAGAGGAGAGTACACTCTTCCTCTCCATGGACTATCCCAGAGAGGCTGCCTGGTACTCTCAGGGCATAGGTTGCAGTGCTGCCTGGGAACAGACACTTCAGTCCCAAGGACAAAGCCGGTGCAGTTGCATCAGGACTCAGCACTGCCATCGGGATTCACAGTCTACACAGAGAGCCAAACACACAGGAGTAATTTTCCTCTGCAGACCACAGGCCCACAGACCCACAGGAGAGACAAGCTCTAGTCAGAGATAACAAGATCACCTAGCAGCACCAATAACAAGATGGCAAAAGGGAAGTGCAAAAATCTAAGAAACAGAAACCAAGACAACCTGGCAACATCAGAATCCAATGCTCCACCACAACAAACAGTGGATATCATAACTCACCAGAAAAACAATTTAAGTATGGCTTAAAATCATACTATATGATGATGATGGAGATACTCGAGAAGCACATGAATAACATACTTTAAAAAGTAAAATAAAGCCAGGAGAACACACAGAAACAAGTTGTAGCCCTTAAAGAGGAAACTCAAAAAACACAAAAAAATCACTTAAAAAGCTACAGGAAAGCACAACCAAACATGTGAAGAAATAGAAAACAGGAATATAAACAATGAAGAAATCACAGAAAGAGACAACCCTGAAGTTAAAAAAAAAAACTGATAAAGGCATCTGGAGTCATAGACTCAAGCATCACCAACAGAATACAAGGAACTGAAGAGAAAATCTCAGGGCCAGAACACAATAAAGAAAACATTGACACAACAGTCAGAGAAAATGCAAAAGAAAATCAAAAAGCTTCCAACCCAAAACATCCAGGAAATTCAAGACACAATGAGAAGACCAGACCTAAGCATAATAGATGTAGAAGAGAGTGAAGACTCCCAACTAAAAGGCCCAGTAAATGTCTTCAGCAAAATTATAGAAGAAAACTTTCCTAACCTAAAAGAAGAGATGACCACAAACATACAAGAAACCTACAGAACCCCAAATAGATTGGACCAGAAAAAAATTCTTCCTGACATATAATAGTCAAAACAACAAATGTTCAAAACAATGAAAGAATACTAAAAGCAGTAAGAGGAAAAGGACAGGTAAATATAAAGGCAAACCAATCAAAATTACACCAGACTTTTTAACACAGACTGTGAAAGCTAGAAGATCATGGAAAAACATCATACAGAGCCTAAGAGAACACAAATACCAGCCCAGGTTACTATATCCAGCAAAACTATCAATTACCATAGATGGAGAAACCAAGATATTTCAGGATAAAAGCAAATTTACCCAATATCTGTCCATATATGCAGCCCTACAAAAGATAATAAATGGAAAATTACACCACAAAGAAGGAAATGTCACCCTGGGAAAAGCAAGAAATTAATCTTGCAAAAATCCCCAAAGAAGAAAAGTACAAAAACATAATTAGACACCTAACAACAAAAATAACAGGAAACAACAATCACTATTTCTTAATATTTCTTAACATCAATGGACTCAATTCCCCAATTAAAAGACATAGATTATCAGACTGGATATTTAAACAGGATCCAGCATTTTTCTGCATACAAGAAACTCATCTCAGCAACAAAGACAGGCACTACCTCAGAGTAAAAGGTTGGGAAAAAACTTTCCAAACAAATGGTCCTAAGAAACAAGCTAGAGTAGCCATGCTAATATCAAATAAAATAGATTTTCAACCAAAAGTCATCAAAAAATAAGAAAGGAAACTTTTTACTCATCAAAGAAAAAAATCTATCAAGTTGAACTCTCAACTTGAACATCTATGCTCCAAATACAAGAGTGCCCACATTCATCAAAGAAACTTTACTAAAGATCAAACCATATATTGCACCACATACAATAATAGTAGGAGACTTCAACATCCCACTCTCATCAATGAAAAGATCATGGAAGCAGAAACTGAACAGAGACATAGTAAAACTAACAGAAGTTATAAACCAAATGGATATAACAGGCATCTATAGAATATTTTATCCTAAAACAAATAAATATACCTTCTTCTTAGCACCTCACAGCACTTTCTCCAAAATTGACCATATAGTTGGTCACAAAATAGGCCTCACAGATATAAGAAGATCAAACTAATTTCAATGCATCCTACCAGATCACCATGGACTAAGCTAAACAATGATCTACTCAGTGACAGCTTGGTCAAGGAAGAAATAAAGAAAGAAATCAAAGACTTTTTAGAATTTAACAAAAATGAAGGCACAACATACCCAAGCTTATGGGATACAATAAAAGCAATGCTAGGAGGTAAACTCAAATCTCTGAGCACCTCTAAGAAGAAACTGGAGAAAGCATACACTAGTAGCTTGACAACACAACTGAAAGCTCTAGAACAAAAGAAGCAGATATACCCAAGAGGAGTAGATGACATGAAATAAACATACTCAGAGCTGAAATCAATCAAATAGAAACAAAAGGAACTACACAAAGAATCAACAAAACCAAGAGCTGGTTCTCTGAGAAAATCAACAAGACTGATAAACTCCTAGCCAGACTAACTAGAGGACACAGAGTGAATATCCAAATTAACAAAATCAAAAATGAAACAGTAGATATAACAACAGAAACTGAGGGAATTCAGGAAATCATCAAATTCTACTACAAAAACCTATACTCAACAAAACTGGAAAATCAAGAGGAAATAGACAACTTTCTAGAAAAATAACAGGTACCAAAGATAAAACAGGATCTGATAAACCATCTTAACAGCCTAATAACCCCTAAAGAAATAGAAGCAGTGATCAAAACTCAACCAAAAGAACAGCACCGGATCTAATGGGTTTAGCACAGAATTCTGTCAGACCTTCATAAAATATCTAATACCAATACTCTTCAAACTATTCCACAAAACAGAAACAGAGGAAATGCTACCCAACTCATTCTTCAAAGCCACATTTACACTCATGCCTAAACCACACAAAGACAATACAAAGAAAGAGAACTTTAGATAAATTTGCCTCCTGAACACTGATGAAAAAATACTCAATAAAATTCTTGAAAACTGAATCTAAGAACACATCAAAACAATCATTCCCCATGATCAAGTATGCTTCATCCCAGAAATGCATGGATGGTTCAATATTCAGAAATCTGTCAATGTCATCGACTATATAAACAAACTCAAAGGAAAAAAACACGTGATCATTTCACTATATGCTGAGAAAGCATTGACCAAATTCAATACCCCTTCATATTAAAAGTCTTGGAAAGATCAGGAATTCAAGGCTCATACTTAAACATAGTAAAAGCAATATACAGCAAATCAGTAGCCACCATCAAAGTAAATGGTGAGAAACTTGAAGCAATCCCACTGAAAGAAGGGACAAGACAAGGCTGCCCACTTTCCCCCTACCTATTCAGTATAGTACAGAAGTACTAGCCAGAGCAATCAGACAGCAAAAAGAGGTCATAGATATACAAATTGGAAAGGAAGAAGTCAAAATATCACTATTTGCAGATGATATGGTAGTATAATTAAATGACCCCCAAAATTCCACCAGAAAACTTTTACAGCTGATAAACAACTTCAGCAAAGTAGCTGGATATAAAGTTAGCACAAACAAATCAGTAGCCTTCTTTTATTCAAAGGACAAACAAACTGACAAAGAAATTAGAGAATCAACATCCTTCATAATAGTCACAAAGTATATAAAATATCTTGGTGTGACCCTAACCAAGAAAGTAAAAGATCTGTATGACAAGAAATTTAAGTCTCTGAATAAGAAAATTCAAGAAAACCTCAGAAGTTAGAAAGATCTCCCATGCTTATGGATTGGAAGTATCATCATAGTAAAAATGGCCATCTTGGCTAAAGCAATCTACAAATCAATACAATCCCCAACAAAATTCCAACTCAATTCTTCGTAGAGTTAGAAAGAGCAATTTGCAAATTAATTTGGAATAATAAAAAACACAGGATAGCAAAAAATATTCTCAACAATTAAAAAAAATATTCTGGGGAAATCACCATCCCTGACCTCAAGCTATATTACAAAGCAATTGTTATAAAAACAAAAAACAAACCAAAAAAAAAAAAAAAAAACCCTGCATGGTACTGGTACAAAGATAGGCAGGCACATCAATGAAATAGAATCAAAGACCCAGAAATGAACCCACACATCTATGGTCACTTGATCTTTGACAAAGTAGCTAAAAACATTCAGTGGAAAAAAGGACAGCCTCTTTGACAAATGGTGCTGGTTCAACTTGAAGTCAGCATGCAGAAGAATGCAAATAGATCTTTTCTTACCTCCTGTACAAAGCTTAAGTCCAAGTGGATCAAAGACCTCCACATAAAACCAGTTACACTAAAACTAATAGAACAGAAAGTGGGGAAGAACTTAGAATACATAGGCACAAGGAAATTTTCATGATCAAAACACCAATGGTTTATACTCTAAGATCAAGAATCGACAAATAGGACCTTATGTAATTGCAAAGCTTCTGTAAGGCAAAGGACACTGTCAAAAGGACAAACCAGCAACCAACAGATTGGGAAAAGATCTTTACTAATCCACATCTGATAGAAGGCTAGAATCCAATATATACAAAGAACTCAAGAAGTTAAACTCTAGAGAATCAAATAATCTTATTAAAAAATGGTGTACAGGGCTAAACAAAGAATTCTCAACTGAGGGATATGGAATGGCTGAGAAGCACCTAAAGAAATTCTCAGAATCCCTAGTCATCAGGGAAATGCAAAACAAAACCACCCTAAGATTCCACCTCACATCAGTCAGAATGGCTAAGATCAAAAACTCAAGTGACAGCAGATACTGGCATGGATGTGGAGAAAGAGAAACACTCCTCCACTGTTGGTGGGATTGTAAACTGGTACAACCACTCTGGAAATCAGTCTGGAGGTTCCTTAGAAAATTGAACATAGTTCTACCTGAGAACCCAGCTATACCATTCCTGGCCATATACCCAATAAAAGCTCCAACATAAAACAAGAACACGTGCTCCACCGTGTTTATAGCAGCCTTATTTATAATACTTAGAAGCTGGAAAGAACCCAGATGTACTTCAACAGAGAAATGGATACAGAAATTGTGGCACATTTACACAATGGAGTACTACTCAGCTATTAAAAACAATGAGTTCATGCAATTCCTAGGCAAATGGATGGAACTTGAAGCTATCATCCTGAGTGAGGTAATCCAGTCACAAAAGAACACTCATGGTATGTACTCACTTTAAATAGATACTAACCCAAAAAACTTGAATACCCAAAAAAACAATTTATACAACTTATGAAGCTCAAAGAGAAGGAATGCCAAAAGGGGGGTGCCTCAGGCCTTCTTAGAAGGGCAAACAAAACGCTCAAGGGAGGAAGTAGAGGAGCAGGCATTAGAGGAAAAAATCACCCAGAGGCTGCCTCACCAGGGGATCCACCCCATATGCAGCCACTAACCCCAAGCACTATTGCTGATGCAAAGTAGTGCTTACTGGCAGGAACATGATATGGATGTCTCTTCAGAGGCTCTGCCGGAACCATACTGATACAGAGGAGAATGCTTGCAGCTAACCATCAGACTGAACATGAGGACCCTAATGAAGGAGCTAGAGAAAGGACTAAAAGATCTCAAAGGGTCTGCAACCCCATGGGAAGAACTAAATTAACAAATAACCAAACCCACCACAGTTGGGACTAAAACACCAACGAATGAATTTGCAAGAAGAGACCCATGGCCCCAGGTGAATATGCAGCAGAGGATAGCATTCTCTGGCATCAATGTGAAGAGAGACCTTTTGTCCAGCATAGGGGAATGTCAATGTGTTGAGGTGGGAGAGGGAGCACCTTCATGGAGTCAGTGAGAGGGGTAGAGGGGATGGGATTGGGAGAAGGGGATACATTTGAAATGTAAATGCATAGAACATCCAATTTTTAAAAAAAGACCTAAGGAGAATTTGGGGGAGACTACAGTCAATGATCTGCAATAACAATCAGTTCATGCATCCTTGTTCTTGTTTGTTTATCTACACAACCCATGTCAAATTGTGCCTGGCATCAGTGTGACATGTGGCTATTTGTAATTCCATCAATATTAACCAATAGGCAAAGACAGAGTCTGGAGTTTAGAAAAACAGCTTAAGAATACTTGTAGTTCTTGCAAAGGATCTAGGATTCAGTTCCCAATACTCACATGGTGATTTACCTCTGTTGTAATTTAATTCCATGAGATCTGATACCCTCTTGTCTGAACACTACATACACTTAGATCACATTCATACATGCAAGCAAAACACTTATACATAAAATTCCTTTAGAAGAGGAATGTCCTTATGTATCATTCTAGAAAAGCTTTTTCTTGTACTTTACTTACAAAACCTATGAAATAACCCATGGTTTCACTGCCCTGAGCATTCTGTACTCCTTCCATTTCATCCTTCTCCTTTCCTCCTGTGCCCCCCACCCCCTGTAGGGGTATAACCCATAACCCCTTTGCCATGGAGCCTCTCTTCATAGACATGTTTTTCTATTCTGTTTCTGTCCCTTCTCAGTGTGTTCCATTTTAACTGCTCTACTTAAGATTGATCCTACTCCAACTCCATATCCCATTTAACCCTGCTTGACTGTTTTTCCCATAATGGTCGCCACCTTCTAACATGTGATTTATATATTGAGTTTCCTGTTAAATTTATCTATGCTACAAGGGCAGAGACCTTTTTACAGTAGTAAAGTACACACATTAAACACACACACACACACACACACACACACACACACTTCTAAAAGGGATGGGTTCAAGGGTACAACATTTACTGATTTCTTGCTACTGTGAATTTTCTAGGGTCAAATTTACCACTTTAGATACTGTTAAGTTCTGTGTTTTGAGATGGTGTGTTTTTTATAATTCCTCTCAATCATCATTTCCAACCTTATTTTCAATAGAACACCTGATTATTTTCCCAAAATGTTCTGTGCACTTGATGGTTGTATTTCTCATTATAGGTAGTTACAACACTTCCATAATTAATCTTTAATTGCAATACTTGTATAGCATTTCAGATGAAAAATGATATACAAATTAAACCCACATCTCACCTTGGATAATTATCACAGGTCTGACTAATGTGCATGAAGCCCTGGTGTGGCAGGGGCTCTTCCAATGACAATGTGTTGATTTTCTAATTAAACAAAGGTTAAGTAGCATTTTCACTTGAAGACCTATAATTTAAACTTATGACATTTGCCACCAAGATTTCTACAAAGTAGTAAATTGAACTCAACTTCTATGGTTCTGGTGCATTAACATCTTTTGCATAATATATAATGACCATGTTCAGGATAAAAGATTTTTCTTCATATCAAGTAGATCAGGAAATGTACTTTCTAGTTCACTGATCCATTTAAATAAATCAGGAGGCCACCTAGGAAAGAAAGCTTAACTTATTGCAGACAGAAAAGGCACTTCACACAGCTGCTTTATAAATTAAGAGAGAATTTTTAAGCTTAGTTTAATGAGTGAATAAATGTAAATTACACTATACTGACATATTATGGCCACTGGGCTTGGGATATGGCTCAGAGTGCTTGCCTGACATGCTCAAAGTTCTGAATTTAATCCATAGTATTGTACAAAGTGAAAAGGATGTTGGGGCAGAAGGAAAAGGATGAGAGTAAAGGAAGGACAAGGGGAGGAAGGAGGGATTAAAATGCTAGGAGAAATAAATTTTCAAAGGTGTTTTTATATATAATGTTATATATAATACATATGTTTATATAACATATATAATTAAATAATTGATGCATGTCACCAAAAGTCTTTACAAACCTTATATCAAAAGCAAGAATAATAAAAATAAGTAAGTCAGTGTGACTTCACAAGCATTCCAAACTTTTATGGGGAAATAAAGTACCATATACAATTTAGAAAGTATAAACTATTCATAACAGAGGCTAAAGCTTCAAACTATTATTATTAGTTAATAAAAACACACAATCTCCTATCTACTTACAAAAGCAAAAACATGAAGCAACAGTTTAAAAATAAGAAAAGAACAATACAAAAATTTATTTTCATAATTAAAACAGTAAATTTGTTCCCATTTACTTGAACTGATGCATCCCCATATCAGGGTTATGTGAAGCAAGTATGTACTTCATTCTAGTTTCATACAATGTAAATTGATTCATAGTTCTTAAGAGACTTTCAAGTATACTTACAGTAAATTACTTGCTACATAAGCATCAGAACCTGAATTTGGAACCCCAGCACCCATGGAAATAGATAAACTTGGAAGCCTACACTTGTAATCCCAGTGTGAGATGCTGGAGACAGGAAGATCTCTAGGGTTTATTGGCCAACCAGTTTAGCCAATTGGTGAACTCCAAGTGCAAAGAGATCCTGACTTAAAAATAAGGTAGAAAGCAACTGAGGAGGATAATTCTGGTCTCTATTCATGCAAAAGCACCTGTCACACACACACACACACACACACACACACACACACACAATTGTTAAATCTAAGGAAAAACTAGGCAACTATGCTGAGATATTTACAAACTTCATATTAGAATAGCCTATAAAATTTAAGTTCCATTATCGGTGGAATGGCAGAAGGAGTGACAGCTTCCCTACAATGATATATTGTAAAATATTAAACAAGATGTTCTGCTTATGCTTGTATTGTTATGGAAAATATGTCACAAGTAGAGAAGAAAATTTGAGGATAATGCCTATTGTGGTCCTGTGTCTTTATGTCTTGTCTTTTTTATACTCATGTGTGTTCACAGATAAAAGCTGGGGCTAGAAATATTCTTCAGCAGTTGAGACTACTGGCTGCTCTTTCAGAGGAACTGAGTTCAATTCCTAGCATCCACAAGGTGCTTTAGAACTATCTATAACTCTAGCTCGAGGGATCTAGTGACATCTTCTGGCCTCCATGGCACTGCACTCAGGTGATAGGCAGACACAGAGGCTGGCAAAACATCCATATATATAAAATAAAAATAAAGGTTAAAAATATTTTAAGTACTCAAAGTTGTTTCCTAAAAGTAAAGTAGTTGTGTCTGAGTGGCAACCAGATCTAGTTATGCATCTTGCTGATCAATAGACAGATAGGTAGGTAGATAGGTAGACAGATGGATGGATGGATGGGTGGATGGATGGATGGATGGATGGATAGATAGGTGGTTAGGTAGATAGATAGATATAGATAGATAGATAGATAGATATAGATAGATAGATAGATAGATAGATAGATAGATAGATAGATAGATAGATAGATAGATATAGATAGATGATAGATGGATAGATAGATATAATAGGTATGATTGATTGATAGAGAGATGATAGATATGTATAAGTGATTTATACAACCTACAACTATTCCATTGATAACTAAGCAAATATGAGAGGGGAATATTAAAAACAAGACTTTTGATATTTTTCAGCATATTTCTGATAGGGTTTAATTCTCTTAATTGACTGGTGGTAAAAATTCAAATAGCTATGCACTTATGTAATAAAAGGCCCTTTGGAAAATCTCTCACTTCAAGAACAAAAACCAGAGCAGCAAAAGTGGTAGGAGCCAAATTGAAATTCTAACACACAAAGGGTGACTAATGGGTTGAATTACTTCCAAATCAGGCAGAGGCTCTATTTCTCTCCAGCACAGAGGTGTGAGGCTGTGCTGACAAGCAGATGGCAGGATGGGAAATCCTTCAAAGTGGTTGTGTTTAATAACTTGGTTTGCTATTTACTGTTGCATAGCTTTGATCCAAAAGGACACTGGACTCTCTTCAATTCATTCTCTATTCAAATATTTTATAAAAACAAGATGCTACTTTAGAGAGTGCTTATTCAACCCAAGGAAAAGCACCGTAAGTTTTGGGTTCAAAAAGGCAGCAGAAGGATTCATTTGCCATTTCCATGGTGAGGATGTGTGGGCACAGATTCTGATCCACCCTGTGATGGAGTCTTTGGTCCACTAGTTCTGCCCAATGAATGTTCATGCACTTTTGGCCAGGATGACAGTTCAAGTGATCTGACTGCATCTCTAGCCAGATAATCTCATGTAAACAACAAAACTCTATTGATCTTTCCACTTGTGTATATGTGCACACGTGTTTTGTGCATTGTGCGTGTGTGTCTGTCTGTCTGTCTGTGCAGGCACACATGCTCTGATGTGCATGTACTTGTGAAGAACAAGAATTAACATTTGATATTTTCCTCTTTCTTCCCACCTTACACTTAAGACAGAGTCTTTCACTGATCCTGGACCTTACCATTTTGAATAGACCAGCTGACTAGTGATCCCTAGACATCCACCTGTCTCCCATAACACAGCACTGGTTGTTACACATGGTGCTGCCATGCCTGGCTCTAAAATGGATGCTGAGGATCTGAACTTGAGTTCTTATGCTGCAAGCACTTTAGCATCTCCACAACATCTCTCTTTTTTTTTAACTTATTGAGAGTTTTATTAAGGAATTGGCTTGAGGGGTTATTAAAACTAAGAAATATAACAGTCTGCTATGTGGAAGTTAGAGAAACAAGAAAATTGGCAATATAATTCACTATAAGCTCCAGAGTCCAAGAATAAGAAGTGCCAGTTCTGAGGGCAGTAAAAACAGATGTCTCAGATTGGAGAGAGAAATTTCAAACTTCTTCTGTCCTTGTCTTACAGATGAAGCAAATATGCATTGTCAAGGATACTCTCCTACACTCAGCCTAGTGGTTGTGATGTTTCTCTGTTTCAGACACACACACACACGCACACACACACACACACACACACACACACACACACACATGCTGAGAAATAATGTTTGAGCAGCCATCTTGGTTCTTTTTTTGTCAGCACTGATTTTTTTTCTTTAATTTATATAGAAAATGGTGGATTTTATCATAGCACCTTCATACACATGTATTTTGCTCATAGTCACTCCCAATCACCCTCCCTTATCCATTCCCCTCACTTGTCCCTTTTCCTTCAATAATAAAGTTCTCTTTCTGTTCTCTGTTTTTATGTCAAATTAATATATGTATATTTATATTATAATGTGTCATATACAATATACCCTGCCATATGTAATACTACCATTTTATACAACATATATATAGTCATATGTATTAAAATCTGCATTCATAATATAAACTGTTTCATTTTTAAAGTATTCAGATATACATACCATAAATGATTACAACTGTGGGGTGCCTGGCCAAATGCTGTGTCTCTCTATTAGATGATTATCACTAGCCAATGAAACCATAGATAGGCTCATGATTAAGACAAATCTGAATCATCCTTTCTGTTTGGGAGCAATAAGTTCTTGAGCAAAGTTTTTACCTTCTTGGGGCCTAGATTTTCATTACCTGTACAATAGAATAGTAATGATAAGGTGAGTGACATTTACTGGAATAAGAAGTACATGGCTGTTTATTAACCACTAACTTGGGGGACAGGTGGAAATGATGTAAATATGGTACCCATGTTTGAAGTTATCTAAAGAATAAAAAAATTAAATTAAGTAAATAATAAAAATACACAGAAACAAAATTAAAGCAAAGGACAAACTTGGTTTTGGTTTTAGTAATAGTATTTTTTTCAAAGCCTCATCAGAAATGTCTTCCCGTAATTCTACATGTGATCCATTTTGAACTTGTTTCCAAAGATGGGTCTTTAAAAGATACAGCTATGAGCACTCACTTTATCAGCTGTTAAAGAAAATCACAGCTATGGAAGAATGTCACAGACTCACTTAAATCTGCCTGTGGTACAATGTTATGGGTCCTTGTATGTATGTTAGAACTCTTTACTATGTTCATGGTTGTAAACCTCAGTTCTACTCTGTAACTTACTCTAGAAGACATAATGACCATCGCTGCATGTCATGTGTCTTTTTCATTTATTTTTAAGTTTAACCTTCTATTTCATATATTATAAATGTACCATGATCATATTCACCCTCTCACATCCCTCTTTTTTCATCTCAACTAGTTCATCTTAAACTTCAATGTCTTTTCTTGCCCAGATGAGTTTAATTAGGATTACTTGAATGAGCATGGGTTAGGAGTCATTTACTGAAGGCATGGGAAACTTAACAATGGATACACTACTAGAAGAAATGGTACTTCCTTTTCCAACAACAGTAACCACAAATAGCTGGGCAGGGAACGGTAGGACCTCATGAGCTTCATTCCCATCTACATTAGAATGCTAAGGGGCTCAGTTCTGCACAGATCTTATACAGGTATTCACAGCTGCTGGGTGTTCATGATGACAGCACATATATTAAATGACATAAAGACAGAGAACAGAAAGGAAACTTTATTGTTGAAGGAAAAGAAACAAGGAAGGATGAGAGAGGGTGGTAGGGAGTGGCCATGAGTAAAGTACAATGATACATGTGTATAAAGGTGTCATAATAAAATCCATCATTTTGCATATGAGCTAAAGAAAAGTCAGTGATAGCTAAAAAGAGCCAAGATGGCTGCTCAAATATTACTCTTTAGGATGGTGTTGTGTGTGTGTGTGTGTGTGTGTGTGTGTGTGTGTGTGTGTGTGTGTATATGTGTGTTTTCATACATGTTATCCCAAAAATCAGCATTTCACAGCTATGTCTTGAAATGAATTTAGAAAAAGCAATAAAATCCAACCTCAAATATTAATAACTGTAACATACTTGATTTCTATGTAGTTCATTCATACTTCTAGCCATGATGTCCTGAGTACCTTAATGTGAACTTCAAAGCAAAACATTTCATGAGATAAGAATCACCAAGTACAATGACATTTCAAATGAATTTATGCCTCCCCACTAATTGACTTACTTAACTATGCTAATGTATTCATGTCTCTCTGCCTTTATAGTTCAATGGATAATGCTATAGAACTGAACACTGAGATTAAAGAAACAAATAAACCAAAGATTTCTGTAAGCCTCTTTTCCATAAGAATCCAGATTATACATTTTTACATATCTACAAACATTTTGTCTCAGTGGCAAGTTTATTTCTTCTCAGAAGACAGCATCTTTTAATTAGACACTACAGCCTAAGGGAAAAGCTTCAACTCTCTGTTTAGACAGGGCCAACTCGAAAGGGAAAAAGACTAGTTTTGCTTATCAACTCTCTCCTGCTGCAATTTCCTAAACACGCTGAGAGAAAAGGCAGTTGCAGAGGCCCTTTGAACTCTGTTCAAAGAACACATCTGAACTCTGTTCTTTCTGTCATTCCCAGGTGGTGCTGGGGGCCAGCAGGGCTTCCTGGGCTGCATCCGCTCCTTGAGGATGAATGGAGTGACTCTTGACTTGGAAGAAAGGGCAAAGGTCACATCTGGGTTCAAATCTGGATGCTCAGGCCATTGTACCAGCTATGGGGCTAACTGTGAAAATGGAGGCAAATGCATCGAAAAATACCATGGCTACTCCTGTGACTGTTCTAACACAGCCTATGATGGGACATTCTGCAACAAAGGTATGGCAATCTTTATACATCTTTATAAGACTAAAACATCTATCTAGTGCTTCTTTTAATGCAAATGATTGTGTTTGCTTCTAAAGGTAAGGTGAATTCCTCTCCCACCTTAAGAGAGAACATCTGATTATTCCTTACCTTTGTTGTTTACTAAAATAAGAGATCTGAGCCTAGTACACAATTTCCCAGATCCCACACTGGCTGAAACATTACAATGTAAAGTTTCATCAGGTTGTAATGATGATTGACAAAGTACAGGAACTCTAAGGGAATTCAGACTTAACCATCCCATATCAGCATCAATGGTCAAATGCAGGGCATGGACATCTGTATGCCCTTACCCCCACCAGCTGCTAAAGCTTAAGATGATTGTCTCTGCTCAGATTGTTATTATCATTATTACTCTTACTCAAAACACTTTTATGAGTGGTTCTCAACCTACTTCAGCCTACAAAGATACTGAAATATCTTTGTTTCTAGGTCAACCTAGAACATCCTTTATTACAACATTAGTCTAGTCTTTAATGAGCTCTTGGGTCTATAGTAAATTCCACATGGACAATAAAGATACAAGAACCCAATGCACATACAAGTGTGGTGGTTTCAATAGAAATGGCTCCATAAACTCATGTTTGAATACTTGGCCCACAGGAAGTGGCACTATTAGGAGGTGTGACCTTGATGAAGTAAGTATGGCATGGTTGAAGGAAATGTGCCACTGTGAGAGTGGGCTTTGAGGTCACATATGCTCAAGCTAGGCCTAGTGTGACAGTTTCCAGCTGCCTGTGGATCCAGATGTAGAACTCTCAGATCCTTCTATAGTACTATGTCTACCTGCATACTGCCATGCTTCACATCATGATATAATGAATTAAACCTTTGAAACAGTAAGCCAGCCCTAACTAAATGTTTCCTTTATAAGGATTGCTGTGGTCATGATGTCACTTCACAGCAATAAAACCCTAACTAAGACAACATGTTTTCACTGGGATATACCCTGTGATCACATGTGACTGAAAGAAATTCACTCAAGTGGTGAAGCCTAATTTCCAAATGTAAACAGGAAGAATACAAAGAATGGCAGCTGGAACTTCTAAGCCACGAAACCCTGTAAATCACTCTTCCCTTTCTGAATGAGTGTATGGCATTGGGGGAAAAGTTTGCTGTAAGCTGTTTCTGTGTCTCTGTCTAAGAAGCTTTACATAAGTACTCATTCTTATTTTTATGAATACATGGAGGGTTGTTTGTGCTGTCATTATTCACATAAGATGTCACACACAGAAGGAATTGTTCCACTATGGTTGCCTGTATATCCAGGCTACTGTCTGGCAGGCCTAGAATATGAGCGTACAAATTAGATCAGACAGGATTTGAAAAATGAGCATGAGACAAGAACAAAGGTGTAAAGGAACACCATTGCTGAAAAATACCAAGACACATTAACAGGGCCATTACATTGCCTTTTTTTCTGCTCAGAACAACATGCTTCTGTGATTTTCCTGTGGCATACAATGGAATGGGCTTGCAGAACACATCAATTTTGCACTTGTAGAAATGACAGTCTTGCAATTACCATTCATTGTGCTTGATGCTAATTTAATGCAGTCCATTCCTTTGCCAACATAATGTCTGAATGCAATCAAGTAAGTGCTAATTCCTGAAACGTTGCACTGTGTAAGTAACAATTTAAAGCAAATCATATTCCCCTTCTTACTGGAGAGTTAAGTTAAACACAGCAGTTCACAGAAAACCTCTGGGGGTTAATAAGCAATGTTCATGAAGGAGTATCTCCCTTTCCCTTTAGCCAGCATCAGAGATGAAGGTAAACAAAGGCTATATATTTATTTCCTTTGACGTCATCTCAAAGGGTTTGTACAAAAAGACATCTAAATATTCACCTGCTGGCAGCGTATGATGATTTTGCATCTGACTCAATGGTTTTAACAAAAATAATTTTAATTGAAAACTGTAAATATATTTGAAAAGTATTTGTGAGCATCCTTCTGAGAGATAAGTTCTTCCTTGCCTTGGTTAAGGTGGCAGTAATACTAGTTTAGATGGAAGATACAGCCACACCAATTTATGTGCTCAGCAAGCTTCATCTTGTGTCAGTGACAGTATCTTCTTGCTGAACCTCCATTCTAGCTCCCCTGTTTGCCCAGGACTCACCACCCTGGTAGCCTCATACCTGTACAGCAGTTTCTGTATCCACCCTCCCACTGGTACTACAACTAAACACATTAGCAAAGGAATAGGCTCAATTAAGGCTCTTCTGAGGTAATTCTTCTATGGTCTACATTTAGAAAATGCCCAGTATCTTCTAAGTGAATGATGCTGGCCCCAACCTACCACACACAACCAAGATACTCGTTTCTGGTTCAAAAATGCACTGGTAGGAACTGAAGAAGGCAGCTCAGCAGTTAAGAGGACCTGCTGCTCCTGCAAAAAAAAAAAAAAAAAAGAAAAAAAAAAAGAAAAAAAAAAGAAACTCACGTTCAGTTATTAATACCCATATCGGGCAGCTAACAACCTGCAATCCCAGATTCAGGTGTTCCAGGGCCCTCTTCTGCCTCTCCAAGAACCTGCCCTCATGTGCACATACCCACACAGAGATATACACATAAATAAATGACAAAATAAATCTTTCCCAACACACATCTTTATACACAGAGTAAAGTAAACTGAGCATGCATGACAATTATAACTGTGGGGGTGTTTGTTTTGTTTTGCAGAAAGCAGACAAGAGTGGACCTTTTAAAACTTGTTTTTGCCTACCTATATTTTATAATTTCACCCAATAATATGTTATTTATGATTCCATTACTTTTCTTCTTCTTGGGAAAAGTAGAAGGAAGAACTCTGAGAAGGAATATTTAAGAAGTAGCTGTCTTTGATGAGAAAATGTCTGCTGATTAACTAGAAATTATTGTATAATCTAGTCATGTTATCTGGAATGAATGAGTTTCATGTCGAGTGAAAATTGATGATAATTAAGTTACTCTTGAAAATCCATCTCTCAATGCATTTAAAACAGCCTGCTGTTCAATGAACATCCAAAGGAATTATCTTTTAGTTCTCTCTGGCATTTTTGCATCTTAAACAGGGGACACTCGGGAAACAGATATCACGAGACCATACAGCCCATCACATCATTTACCTTCAGAAATCTATGGCTTTCCCATAGTCCTGAAGTATTCACCAACCAGCATCCATTTAACTCAGATGAGGCAAGTCCATTACACAGAATAACTCTTTGAGAACTCATTGACTGGGGCCTAGATACTCACAGAATCAGAGGTTATCCCAGTGTTCAAAGCAAATTGTATCTGTGAGTGTGATATCCTCATCCTTAATTAGGAACCAAATGGATAGTTACTTAACTGTGGCAAAGATAGGTTTTTTCCCTAAATGAGCCTATTTTTTCTTAGACAATCAAAACCCAAACATACAAATATATTATGATTACCAAAGCCATTTTTAAACAGCCATCATAAATATGCAACATCGTTTGAAGTATGCAGTCTTTGTCTCTTGTGTGATTTTGTAGAAAATGAAAAGTAATAGACTTTTGGAGTTTAATGGAGCAAATTCATCTTCACCTAGAATCTCAGAGTATCCCCTGTTGGCAGTCACCATTCATGGTTAATGTAACTGAATTATGGAAGAGTCGAAATTCTAAATGATAGCCCTTGCAAGAAGAGGGGAAGACATGGAGACATGCTGCAAGACAGATAAAAGAGCTAGAGATTGGAGTGATGTTCCACAAGGCTAAGGCTTCCTGCAGCCACTGAAGTCTGAAGGAGGCAAGAAAGAATTCTTCTCTAAAGTCTTGGAAAAATAATTGTCTGACTTATTTAACTAACAGTTAAAGAATGTCAGTAGTCCATGTGGACTGCTATACTGAAACACCCCAGACTGGACAATTTTTAAAAAAGAAGGAAAACATTTGATTCACTATTTTAGAAGCTGCAAAGTTCGAGATCAAATGACCTGAATCTGATGAGCACCTTTATGATGTAATACCCTCAATAGGAAAAAAAATAGGAAAAAATGTACAACACCAAGAGTATAGGGAAGCAAACTCGTCCTTCCATCAAAATCCTATCTCAAGGTAACTAGCTCATTTCCACTATCCCTGCATTAATCCATTCAGAAAGGCAGAAACCTGATGACATAGTCATCACCCCCATCCTATCTGTCAACACATTTGCAGTGAATATTGAGTTTCCAAAGACACATTCAAAACATAGTAAACCTCTAACATTCCTGGAACCTTTGCTTGTGTCATTGAGTCTGACTATTGTGACATCCTTAAAACATCTCAATAGTTTATTCAAAATCAAAACATTCTGCAGAGCATTATAGAAATACATGTGAGTCCTGTATCTCTTTGATAGCTAAAAATACTTCCTAATGATCCTTTGTTTAGCTAAGTTCAGCAAACCATTGGCACAGGGGTAGGGAGAGGGGTTTTTTGAACCATTTTCTAACTCTAGAGACTCCTATGTTATTCTCAAGCTTTTACTTGTTTGTTGCTTAAAATCAGATCTGAATCTTCACAGTCATGAGACTTCTGAGTGATGGGTGGGCAGTTCAATCATCAGTGTTACCATTGTTTATGATGACACATATGTGTATCCCCTGCACTGTAGATAAGCGTGTCTCCTCTCCCTCTTGAGTTCTATGACACTGACTAAGATTTTATGATTTGTATTATTAATGGCCAGTTCAGCTCACAACTTAGAAAATGGATAATGAAATTAGGTCTGGCTTTGATTCTAATATTCTTTCTTACCCAAATTCTATAACCTTGAAAAACTTGAATACCACTGAACCTCGTTTTCAAGAACACATGATATCTACTTTTTAAGGCCACTGTGACTATGAAGATAACATTGAATATTCTGGATTTACTAACATACAGAGAATCTAACACACTTAGTCCAATGGCAAATGCTATTTTGTACTCCCATTTACATTTCTTTTTATTTTTACCTTAAAGCATACCATCTCCTAAGGCTTTTCTAGACTGTTTTGCAGTCAGATGTGTATTTGGCATCTTTTCAGTGACTGTAGAGCACTAAAGTGTTACTTTGATATTTCAGAAACTGAAAGTGACTCTTCTAGTTAATATTAGACCAATTAGTAGTATTCTGAAGGTAAAATGGAGTCTCCACAGCCTAAGCACCAAAAGATTAAGATCATGGAAGTTAAACCTAGAGACACTATTCAACACCCTACCTAGCCATTTTTTAGCACAATTCTTGGAGCAAAGTGTAGACCCAGCCCCTTTGTCAAAGCCTAACTGAATTACCATAGAAGTTCCTACTTCCTCCCTTTCTGATGGAAACTTTAGTCTCAAGTCCAAGTTTGACTTCTAACACATAGATTTACCCTTTTGTTGGGTGGGAAGAGGTAGGCAGGTCAAAAGCAACTTCAAGACTACACAGTCACCTTCTCCATCATCTTAAGTATGGGACTCAGAAGCCACAGTAAATTCAGTTGACTGAATTATACTGTAAATAGAGTTGACTACAAACCTTCTAAAGAAAATCAATTAACATAAAATATTTTAAACAAATGAGGTAGAGGAGAAAGAGAAATTTGGCCTCTGTGTATCTTAGAAGTTTATGTTGTGTGAAGACAGCTAAGTTCTTGGCAGCAATGAGTATTTTCACAGATTTGCCTGTGTAATCTTAAGGCTCCCAGCTGGGAAAATAGTCCTCCACCAGACAAACACAGTCTTCCACCAGGGAAACACCATCCTGAAACATAGTCCTCCAGCAGTAGAACAGTCCTCCAGCAATAGGAAGAGAGCATCATGGGTGTCTTTTTCATTTGATAGATCTAGAAAGAAGGAAAAAAAAACATTAAAAATCTGAATTTCTTTCTCCTTTTCTCTTTACAGTGTTATTCAAGAAGAAAAAAATAACCTTCTCTGTTAATATATTTCTTAAATCTGCAGAACTTAGGTGGTAATTTAAAAGTCTCATGGAAACACAGACACATAATCTGCTTTTAAAAGCGTAGAAAGATTTTTAAAAAGGAAGTGAGTAAAAAGAATAAGGTGACAAAAAACAAAAATGTGTGGACAGGAGTCCATGCTCATGAACAAGAAAGGAAAGAAGGAAGGTAAAAAGGAAGGTAAGAAGAAGAAAGGAAGAAGGTAGGAAAGAAAGACAAAGAAGGAAGGGAGGTGGGGTGGAAGGAAGGAAGGAAGGAAGGAAGGAAGGACTGGCAGAGAAAGAGAGAAAAGAAAGACAAAAGAGAAAGAAAGAAAGGAGGGAGGGAGGAAGGAAGGAAAGACTGACAGGGAGAGAGGAAAGGAAGATAGGAAAAGAGGGAAGAAAAAAAGCAAGCAAGCAAACTTTTGACCAGATTCCAAATTCTAGATGCTTCTGAGACTGCTAATAGTTGAAGTGACTTTCTTCCAGAACTTTATGGTGGTAGAAGAGCATTTACTCTCCTCTGGGTTCTCCCTGGGAATCTGGGTAGGAAAAGCTGGCCAATTAACATTCTCATAAGAAGGAATTTCAAACCGCAGAGGGCAAAGCCAGTCCTTTTAAGACTGTAGAAACCTAGCAGAAGACAAAGCTTTAAGACTTTTCCTTTGATAATGGGATAAATCACACCTCCACTCCCACCCCCAGACTTTGTGCTGATTGCTCATCACCACCAGGCTTGGGATGTGACTGATTTCTCCTGTGTTCTGTGTGTATGTTGAGTGTTTTCCTTTCACTTTCTTCAACAATGATCAGAATACTAAATACTGTGAGATTTAAAATAACAACACTCTATCATTGTTTTCCTGAATCATCACCATGGTTTCTCTATGCATTTCTTTTATCTACAAGTCTACAGTGACCCTCAGTTGCACTAAGGGCTTTCCTTTTAAATTAATTGAGCTTGGAGGTCCCTGCAAGCAAGCCCATTCAGAAGTCCCCACCCCCTGAGTACTTCATTCTGTCTGTGGGTTGTGAAGACCCCATGCCTTTGAGCACTTTGCCCACTCTACTGCTCTGTGAGTGCATCATTTCCAACAGGCAGCCCTGGCCTCAGCAATCAGGTTCACTCTAGTCATCCCTTAGCTAAAAGAAATCTACTTTCTTGATGGATCCAAGGGCCCATCGAGGATCCATTGAGGTTCTGAGTAAGTCCAAGACTTGGCACTTTTAATACACAGTCTTTAAGTTTTCCTGAAGACTGGGCATGGGACAGAGTGAGATATTTAACTTGTCCTTCCTGTATTCTCTAGCTGGCTCTTATAAAGGCTGTTTACTAAGCAGTAGGTGGCTTTGTAAGTAATTAGTCCATATAAGGCAAAGAGCCTTTATTAACTTGAATTCCCAGTAATAAAAGTTAATAGAGCTCACTCTCGGTAAAAATAGAAGATCATGCAGATACACAACTAACAACAATCACGTTCTTCATACATGTTGGGCACAAGTTTTGAGAACAATGATGAACTAGGCAGAAAGCTGTGATGTGGGAATCAGTGGTTCACCAATGAGCAGGTTAAGTAGAGGAAGCTTGGCATGTGAGAAGTGGAGGAGAGGGATCCAATTACAGCATGATGGGAAGAGAAAGCACGCTACTGAATGAGACATGCAAACCTATAGTTCATGCCGAAGAATCTAACAAGAGGCCAGGAGGCCATCTTTTACAACTTTATCCAAGGGTAGTGTAGGGAGTGTGCACGGGTCAAACATGTAAATATATGTGTGCTTCTCCGCACTATCAAAGTTTATTGAATAACAGTAAATTCACCAACTGAACTTATTTGATTGGCTTCAACTTAACAAGCCCTCCCCATTTTGCTTGATAGCTGGCCAATGGCCATCTCAAGTTCTTTGATTGCAATCAAAATCAGTAGTATCAGCTCTCAGCTGACATATTATTATACATCACACAATGGCTAGCCCAGAGTTCATGGAGACCGTTCACAAATCAGAGGCAGAAAACTGACACTAGCACAACAGAAGGTCTGCAGGGGACCAGAAGGAAGGCACAGAACATTCTGAAATAGAGATGTCAGATGCAGGTCTGGGTGGCAAGGCTTCAAGGGTCAGTTTGAAGTAAGCTGAATGTCACAGGTCAGAGAAACTGAACTTGAACTAGAGGCTGAAGGACAGAGGCAGAAAGGCTTCACTGTGCTAATTTTCCTGGGTGAGGATAGTGACAAGTGACCATTATCACTATCAGTAAATCTGCCACATTTTGGACTTAGAATGCTCCTTTTACAGCCCCATATGGCATAGTTATCGCCAGTGTGAATGTGATTGACAATCTCAAGTGTCTGGTATTTCCAATGTAATGTAATATATTCACAGCTGCTATTTTTATTGCCATAAAATAAATTATAAAGTGTGTGCCTCCTGGTATTCTGCTGGATGGCTGTGTCTTACTTGTATAAACAAAATGCTCTTAGCACTGTACACCAAATGGAGTCACTCAGGCCAAGGCTGTTGTTGTTTATATACTAGAGTCATTCAAGACTAGAGCAAACCTGAAACTGCGTGACAAAGTAACCCAGAGCAGGCCCCTCATTGTCCTTAAGCAGCATGGCCCATGGGCTACCCACCCATAGCATTGCCCATGACAGGGTTTGGGCTCTGTGAGATCAGAAAGAATCATTTGCATATAGGCTAGTATTTGAGATCCTTCTAGATGAGTGCTTCTCACTCTGTGGATCATGGCCCTTCGGGGTCACATATAAGATATCCTACCTATCAGATGTTTACATTATGATTCATAACAGTAGTGAAATTACAGTTATGAAGTAGCAATGAAAATACTATTTTCAGTCACCAGAAGCATAATGAACTCCTTAGGAATTTGGGTCAAGTATAATCTAGAAGGACCTGAAATCCTAGCCAATATGTCAGCATTCTCACAGAAACCAAACTGTCCTTTTGACCAGTAACATAGTCAACAATTTTCTACATTAATTTTCTGTTTAGCAGAGAAATTTGTGGTTTTTGTTTATTCTAGCTAAGAAGCTATAATGATGAAGAAGAATTTACTGAGGTCCACTTGAATATAATGTACCTGGGGACAGGCTGAACAATTACCTAACTGTATCAGCATTTGGTTTCTTTACTAATTACATCAGTTCTGTGAAAGGCATAGTTTACAGTGCTGGAGATCAAATGAGCTGATGTGTGTAAAAATACTTGGAAAAGTATCAGTATTAAGAGGTTCAGAACCAGGTATGGAAACACAGACCTATAATATCAACACTGGGGGGGGGGGGCTAAAGCAGGAGGATCACGGCAATGGCAAGTTTGAAACAAGTCCAGGCTATAAAGTAAGTCTGAGGCTAGCAATCTCTACATGGAGATATTCTACTTCAAATACATATAAGCAGTTATGGTTATTCTTATGGTTCTATGTCACGGGTATTTTAGAACTCATGATGTACTTGGAATACCTACAATAGGCAACATAATCATTCAAAACCTACTAGGACATCTTGGTTCCAATAATCCTTGAACATCTTATAAAGTTTCAAAAAACTAGAGTGGCTGCTATATTGCCAAGACTTTTCCCAATATGCCTCTTTCTCCAAATGTTTAATAGTTTCTCTTCCTTTTCTGCCCCATTGCTAAAGGTGATAACTGAAGCTATGAGTGTAGCTCAGTTCATAGAGAGCTTGCCTACCATGCAACCCTGGGTTTGATTCCCCAGAACTGCATAAACTGGGTATAGTGACACTCTTCTGTTTTTTTTTAAGAAGCAAAAAATAATAATTTTAATATTAAAAAATAAAAAACTAAAACAAGGGCTGGAGAGATGGCTCAGTGGGTAAGAGCACGACTGCTCTTTGAGAGGTCCTGAGTTCAATTCCCAGCAACCACATGGTGGCTCACAACCATCTGTAATAGGGTCCGATTTCCTCTTCTGGTGTGTCTGAAGACAGCTACAGTGTACTCATACAAATAAAATAAATAAATCTTTAAAAAAAAAAAACTAAAACAAAATCTGCACTGGACAAGAACAAAACTGTGCGGCAGGAACATGATTGGATAATTTACAAATCTACAAATTTTGTTTTATAGAATCAGGTAAACCTATTGGGGAGAAAGAATTCACAGGTAGAGCAGTTGAATAACCTGAAGGGTCAAACAACCACTGCTTGCAAGCCATTTAAATTAAACTTGTTGCCACAGAAATCCTCGTTTCATAGCCGGCTTTGGGTTCAACACTTACGTGATGTCATTCCAACTGAGGGTTTGTAGTGACACTCCTATAATCCTAGCACTTGGAAGATAAGGGCAGGAAGAAAAGAAGTTCAGTTCTGTCCTCAGCTACATAATGAACTCAAGACTAGCTGAAGTTATATGAAACTTTATCTTTAAAAGAATAGAACAAAAGAAGGAAGAAAGGAAGGAAAAGAGGGAGGGAGGGGGAAGGAAGGAAGGAATGAATAGAGGGAGGGAGGGGGAAGGAAGGAAGGAAGGAAAAGAGGGAGGGAGGGGGAAGGAAGGAAGGAAGGAATAGAGGGAGGGAGGGGGAAGGAAGGAAGGAATGAATAGAGGGAGGGAGGGGGAAGGAAGGAAGGAAGGACTAACAATAGCAGTTAGTAAGGCCAAATTTTCCTTATGTCTAAGCCAACTATAACCTAATCCCAAATATTTGCATGATTTTATAACTTATTTCTTCATCAAAATAAAAATTAATAATACCATAAATAAAATGCTTTCTAAATTTTACTATAGAAATAATCTAATTTATGTTCCTAATCCTACAATGGCTTGGTGTGCTGGGGATAGAAGTATGTGAAACCCAGAGGGGGTCCCCCTTCTCAGAGAATAAAGGGAGCAGGAATGGGGATCTGTGTCTGAAAGGAACTGGGAAGGGAGCTGATATTCTGATGTGGCATCGATAAATAAATAAATTTTCTAAGAAAGTAATCAAATTTAATTCTCCTCTAAATAGGTCTATCTAACACTTGACTTTAATTTCTTCAATGACTACCTGCTAGTAGAATTCTATAAATTCAGTTCAAATATAAATTAATTTATATACATTGAATCCAAGTAGCAAATCAACTTACTAATTTCAAACAGGCTTATCATTCCTGTCTTCTGTCCACTTAGACAAATGTCACCTTCTATGGCTTTTTACAGCATCTTCTCAAATCATGCACCATGTGGGGTTATTATAGCACTTCACAATTCCTTTAAAATATCAAGCTGCTTTATTCATACAACTATAATGAATAGACTATCAAGCACACTTTCACCATTTGCCCTATCATTCAAATGTCATTGGGTTACTTACTTCAACAGTTCTTCAATTACTCTAAACTGTTAAGAGGTCACAAAGCCCTTTTAGTCACAAATCAAAGTATCTCACAGTTGAAAGGGGTATTACATTCTTCTGTGTTCATCTGACAGCTTGTTGAACACCTCTTTTGATGTCAGACATGGGACTAAGTGTGTTCACATGCCTTTACTTAATCCTCACAGCAATTCTGAGAGATGGTCTGATTGCTTCTATTTTGAAAATAAAACACGATGGCTTCTAGAGGTTAACTGTATTATGAAAAAATAAAAATGCCTGGCTCACACATTGCAGCTGAAAACTGAAAACTAGAATTGTGAGGGCTGTCACCAAGTCCATTTCCACCACTGTGTTCCCTAGCTCAGGGTCTCCTTTACCACACATTCAGTGGGTAAATCTAAACTTTCAGACATAGAACTCGGGAGCAGGAAGAAAGTTTCACTGTATCCTGCACCATCATGCCCATTAAAGACAGAGAATGGCTTCATAAAGAAACAGGGGGTTCAAATTCCTGTTGATTCAAGAACTCAGGGACATTTCTTCATTTTCAGGTCCCAAAATCATGGAGACAAGTAAGAGCATACACCCAAGACTTGACATATGAGTAGCATTTAATGATCAAGTCCTCAGTTCTTCCTTTATGAAAGGATAGACTCCTATACTGGTTGGAAGAAAATGGTGGCACATGTCACCACTCCCATTTGCAGGTACTACTCTCCCAAGGCTCCAGGTGTCCTTAAAAGATTATTGTCCCTGATAAATTTGCATACAATGATAAATTTATGAGTTCTGTGAATATTAGATAATGTGCCTTATCCTCCCTCTAGTTCCTTTGTGTGTGTGTGTGTGTGTGTGTGTGTGTGTGTGTGTGTGTGTGTGTGTGTGCAATTGCATGTTCATATGTATGTGTTTACTTTGGGAGTAGGGAGTCTAAGTACAGCATGGTGCCTGGTCAGAGGACAGGACAACCTTGGACATCAGTGCTAAGGTACATTCTCCCTTTTGTTTGAGAAGACCAGGTTAACTTGCTTGTGAGACCTACTACCCATTTTGCCACCAAACTTTATATGTGGGAGCTGAAAACACAAACTCAGGTCCTCACATTTATAAGGTAAGCACTTCGTTGACTGAGCCACCTCTCCAAATGTTTTAATGCTCTCACTCTCTTCCTTCCTTCCCTCCCTCCCTCCTTCTTTGGTGCTCTCTGTATTTGAATAAGTAAGAAAATACAGAGAGGGAGAGAGGGATGGATGAATAGGAGGAAGGAAGAGAGGGAGGAAGGGAGAGGGATACATGCACAAACACACACATACTCACAGAGAGAGGGGGGGGGGAACAAACTAGCTGCACCTTAGATTTCTACATTGAGTCTCTGATAACGAGACATTCCTCTAAATTGTTGAGGGCACCAACACACACTGTCCTCATGACTTTGGATTAATGGTAGAAAAGATTTCTCTTTCCAAATGTGTGAGGAAAGGAATGAAACAAGGGACAGGAGTCTAACCAAATAAATTCTTCTGACACTAGACACCACTTCAGATAGCCTTATAACAATGAAGGTGATTTGCAGAGTAAATACAGGCTGTGCCCTGGGAGCCTCCTTATTGACGAAGCTCACGCTGTGAATTACTGATTAGTGGCCTCTGAGGAACTGCAATGTCTGTGCTAGTCTAGACAGGACTGTACAGAGAATGAGTTTCTGATGATTTAAATCCCCAATCCAAACAAAGCACAGAAATAATTTAAATATGTCTCTACATCCATTTTTATATAAAGATGGAAAGGTAGTCTGCTGTCTCACCTGTTGCCCAATTGTTGTGAAAAGGGTTTCAGTTACCTTTGAGCCAGGGCCATCCCAAGCTCTTCTCCCTTTGCACTGCAGAGCTTTGATCACAGCAGGTTCTTCTTTTTCCTATAGCCAATGGATAATGTAAAAATTATGACGCACACAAAATATTTATCCTACAGACAAGAGTAAATGAACTCACAAAACTGGAACCAGCAAGATAACTCAATAGGTAAGTAAGGGAGCTTTACAAAGAGCTGACCTGACTTCAGTTTCTACATGGTGGAAGGACAGAACTGATTCCCACAACCTGTTCTTTGACTTCCACATGTGTGCCTTGATACACTAAATTCATACACACACACACATGCATGCATACATGCACTAGATAAATACATGATAGATGATAGAGGGATCGAGAGATATATCAAATAGTATTGATTTTTAAATTACTTCTTTGATACCTTTATGCAGTAGGCTTTGATCATATTGACACACTCCTCCCAGATCCATCCCCTCTTCCCAACTTTATGTTCTTTTTCTAAATGTATCAAGTACAGTTTCTGCTGCTCACATTCTCTCAAATGTGGCTCTTTACAGTTAGAAGGAAGATAACTCCCACAGGCTACATCCTTGAGAACTGGCTTCCCTTCTTCCATCAGCTGCCAGTCATCCATAGGTTCATAACGAGTAGCAGGACTTTGTGTTCACCTTTCCTTTCTTTGCTGAGATCTTGCCTACCTTGACTTTGTGCAAATCTTGCACATGCTATCACAAATGTTTTTATTTCATAAGTTTAACTACCCTGCTGTGTTTGGAAAATACTGGTTTTCTGTAGTAATCCACTGTGTCTTACAGTCATTCTGACTCCATTTCATAATAACCCCTGAGCTCTGGAAATAGCAGAACATAAATGTCCCATTTAGGGATGAACATTCCAGCTTCTCGATCTTTGCACCTTGACCAGTGGTAGATCTCTGTGCTAATTCTATCAACTGCAAGAAGAAGCTTCTCTGATAATGGTTGAGAGATGTATTAATATATAGATACAACAGTAAGCCATTAAAAGTCATTTTATATTCTGCCCATTAATAATATAAGTTCTCTCTTACTTCCGGTGACCTATCCAACCATAGGTTCTTAGCACAATAACAGTGTCAGGTATGGATCTCAACTGATGGAGCAGAACTTCAATCAGAAAATCATTGGTCAGTACCATGGTGTTCATGACACTGTTGTACTAGTACAAGCATCTTGGCAGACTGTTACTGTAGTTTTTAGGGTTCACAACTGGGTTATAATGATGGTTATTTTTCTGCTCTGATAGTATATATGGCACTTTCCAGCACTATAAACATAACCAGTAGGAATAAGGCCCCCTAGTGAGTATTGTCTTGGTTTCTTCTTGTTCTGTGATTTAAATATGTACTGTCTTCAGCAGTGGGGGGTCTTACTGTCTAGTTCTGGGCAGGGAAATTAAAAGCATTGGGAATAGCTTCTAATGATTAAGGGGTCTATGAAACCTCACTAGGCAACAACCCCAATAGAATTAACCCATTGATGATACTGGACTTTTTATTTGTTATTATATACTGTTTAATAGAGGCATTATAAACCCATTATTTGATTATAGGGTAATGTCATTTAAGATCTTTATTTATTTGTATGCATGTATAAAAGATTATTTACATTTTTGTGGTGATGAAATGTAAGAGGAAGAAATAAAAAGAAGGATTGCATTTTAATTGTACTATGTAAGCAATTTTTAAAAAATGTTTATATATCATTAAACTCAAAAATACATCTCAGGTATAATATATTTACCTCATATACTTATTCATAAAGGTATGTGCTTTAAATTATAACAATACATAAATAAAGGGTCTGTACGTGAATAGAATTAGACTTAGAACATAGCAAACTGTGAATTTCATCACTCCTGCACTTTTCTTCTGATCTGTGCTGGTTACATGATAAGATAGAGGTTCAAAATAAGATGGTATCATAATTGTGACGGTTTACTCTATATAAGTATACTAATATCCAATGATTTTGAATGACTTTTAAAAGTAAACTAAAATGAATGCTTTAAATCTCTGTTGTTTTTCTATCCCCAAGTGAAAAAAGGAGTGACCATTTCAATTTTGCTTTAAAATAACCAATGGCTATAAATCTGAACTCTTTTCACTTTTCTTACTATTTGAAATCATTTCAATTTTACTCTTTGTAAGTTGCTGTTATTGATGAGCTTTATCTGAGAAGCTCTATCATTCATTAAGCTTGTAGAGGACCCAGTTGTAGAATGCATGGTCACACTGACTCCTCTTTTTCTCTCCTAAAATGACTAGAAAATGATTTTTTTTTTAATTAAGATTCAAGTGTCTCTGAACAGAGGGCATATGAGAAGTCAGCAACATTTAAGAAAGCTGTCGTGCAAAAAGAGGAATAACATGCTTGGTAAACAAAGGGAGGCTCTTTCTTTTAGCTGAGGGAGGTACAGGCAAGTTGAGTTAGTGTTTCTATCCTCCTTGAAGGCTGAGAAGTGAGAAAACCTGAGTACCTCAGAAAGATGAAGTTTAAACAGGATTACATAAAAGTTCTTCTAAGAAAGATAACTTTTCCACCAACTCCTGCATCTGGGAGCATCTTATGTTGGAAATACCATTTTACATCATGGATGTAAAGACAACATCTTCAGGCAGGCTTCCAAAATGCTGGAATGCAAATGCCTTGATTTGAGTCTCTGACATGACATAGATCAAAACTGAAAAATTGACCATTAGGTCTCAATTAGACTTAAGGATCCCCAGACAACTAGTAGGACTCTGTCCAGAGAGCGTCCAGTGAGTGGCACTGAGTGAATTATGAGGGAAAATGTCCCTGCGTGTGGGAAAGCCCCAGGACTAGTAGAACTAGAGGGGTCAAGGAAAGGCAAATTCTTTCTCCCTGACCTAGACCTGGGATGCCTTTCTTCTCTAGCCCTTAGATAAGAGAATTCCAACTTCTCAGGCCTTTGAACTTTAAAGGAGTAGAGAATTGGGAAGCAAGCTAAAAGCTTCTATTATGCATTTTAAGCTGTATGGAACCACTGATATCCTTTACCTACAAATGTGAAAGTATCATATATATGTGTGTATGTGCATGTGTGTTTTCAAACTAAATATATTTTTCTTTTTCAAACAATTAAATACTTTTCCCAAAATATTTTTGAGGTAAGGTGATTCTCACCTAGTGTCCTAAAACACTCCAACTATATATGATCTTCTCTATTTAGAAAAATATTTTCCTCCTGATATTGCTTTCAGGTCAAATAATGATATGCTGACAATGCCAGAATGTTCATGCAGTGCAGACCAGGGGACCTGAAAATAGAAGTTGACAGGTTCTAAGTCCAGCCTCACTTTGCCCCAGGGCAAATAGGAACCAGGGTCAACCTAGCATCAGGTAGGAGAGACACAGTACCTAGACAGTTTTGATAGGCCTACAAAACTGTGCTAATGCTTCTTCAAAAGTTAGAAGAAAACAATGGATTTGTGGTTTCAAAAGCTACTTCCATCTATAATATCAATATATTGCCCTTTGTGCCACTGTGATGGTAAAGTAAGACTTTGCATAATTTTCTAGGGAACATGCTATATATAAAATCATAATATGCCCCTAATGCGGAGAGTGGGACCTAGAAAACTTCCATAAGTCTGGGTGGCAGGGCCATCTCCTGTCGTTCTTTTTCTTCCTGCCTGAACAGTCTTTGTCTGGCAATTCCATTTTCTCCATCATTGCAGCTACTTTCCAAACCTAACTTAGTTAAACCTAGAATCACCTGGGAGATGTACCCTGAGCACCCTTGTAGAGTATAACTTTAACTAGATTAATTGAGGAGGGAAGACCCACCCACTGTGGGGGACTTTATTCCCTGGGCTGGGAGCCTGGACTTTAAAAAGTGAGTTGAGCACAAGCGTTCATCATTGGTCTTGGTCCTTAGATGCAATGTGTCCAACTACCTGGAGGTCTAGGTAATGTGACTTCCGTACCCAAATTGACTATCGCCTTGGACTATGAGGTAAACTAAACCTTTTCTCCACTTAAGTTGTTTTAGTCAGGATATTTTATCATAACTAAGACACCTTGACTTGCTGGTCAAGACGTGTGTCCTCTGCCCCAGTTATGTCATCCCCAGCTGATTCCACTTTATTGATGACAAACCTACTCAGTCACTCTTCTTGTAGTTCTCGCCCACCACTGTTCATCCAACCCTGGATCTCATTCTGGTCAGTATTCTACCTACCTGGACTATTCTCATGGCCTCTCCCTGTTCAAAAGTAACCCCATCTCCCAGTGTCTCCTTTCTCAAGATGTTTGTTAAGACTTCTACAGCCTTGGGTGAACTGTGCTTATATATAAAAGCATCATTTACGAATAAACTCTCTTGTGCATATTCACTCTATTCATATTGGATTTCTCTTCCCAATGATAGGACTCTTGAGGGCAGGACTGATCCTCAGCCAGATAAACAGAACAATAGAAACCAATCATTTTTATAACTCTGTGTATTTATGGTGAGAATAACTCAAAAATTATGAAAGCAAATCAGTCACATGATCTGCCATCCATAAGATGGAAGACCAAGAAAGCCTATGGTGCAATTAAGTCCAGATCTTGGAGACCTGAAAACTAGGAAAGCTTGTAATATAGTAACCCCAGGGAGAGGCCCATGGCTTGAAAACTAGGGCAAGTCTAAGGGGATATAGGGCATGGGAAGAAGGCTGTCCCAGTTCAGAGACAGCAAACTCATGCTTCCTCTCTTTTCATTTCATCTGGTCCTTATTGGGTTGGATAGTTCTTGCACACCTGAGCAAAGGTATATTCTTTTTTATGATTCGGAGAATTTTTATGTGTATAATGTCTTGATCAAATCCACTCTACTTCCTATTCTTCAATTTTTCCCATACCCTACACACACACACACACACACACACACACACACACACACATCACTGTTCCCTGATAATGTCCTATACTCTTGCTTTAAGCCAACAGTAACCACTTAGTACTGCCACTGTTTGCACGGGTACAGGCCCAGCTGCTGAGCTGGGCAGCCCATCAGGGGCCACACTCTTGAACTAAAAAAGAAGAAAATCTTGCTCTCCCTCCTCCAGCCATCATTAATTGCCCTTAGCTCCTTGGCTAAAGGTGAGATTGTATGAGAGCCACACCCCCATCCCAACCTGCTGCTTCAAATGCTAATTTTCTCCAAACACACCCTCACAAACACGTAGAAATGACACTTTACCAATTATCTGAGCATAAAATTAAACATAAACCTTGTCCTTTATTTTTATTGTTAGTAAATCATAAATTTAAAGCGATTCTTTTGTATAAACGTAACTTTAACATTTGTTAAAAATGAAAGCAAATCTGTGTGCTGAGATGGAAGAATTTGTTTGCCTTGAAGATACTAATTCAAATTAAAATGGTGGCAATATGTATAAACACACACACACACACACACACACACACACAATCTTGTTTCCATAATTATGTCATTGTTCCTACAAGAGCAGAAAATGTTGTAAGGCAAAAACACTGACATTCTTAGCATAAAATAGTCTCTAACCTGTGCTGAGAATCCCTAGCAGTGTCATTTTGCATTCTGTGGCTTCAGGGCATGCACAGTATGGACTGTGTATGTCCTGTGTTCAAAATCAAGACCAGGAGATTTTGTGCATCACTAGAAACACATTGGACTCACTAAACATTTGATTTGGGATTAATTGTTGGTCTTTGAATGTCCTGAAACCTTTTGTTGTTGCCAATATTTTTTGTGCCATCCCCATAGTCGGTGACAAAGCACTATATAAGATTATAACCTACAGCTGAAGCTTTAGTTTAAGCCACCTGGCCTGTTGCTTTGTTGGGCTAAGCTAAGGTACACAGACATATATAGCAAGCCAGGTTTCTCTCACTCATGTCAACCCTATCTTGGTGAGTGGGGACAGGATTCCCATTTCGGTGCAAAACAGCAATTCTAGACTTGAGATTAGAAAAAGGGTGTCTTTCATTTCCTTGCACAGAACTGATAGAAGGAAGAGTCTGTGGAAAGAAATATAGTTTTCTTTCCCTAGAAAAGACCACAGACCACCTAATTTGTCTTCTAGTTAAGTATCTTATTTGTTAGTAGTTTTGCAACAGAAGGTTACTTGCCTGGTCCTTCTGGTACCTATTCTGTTGGATCTCAGAAGCAAAGCAGGGCTGGACCTGGTTGGTACATGGATGGGGAGCTTTGTCTGTTACATTTCCTGGACTCAAGGTTATTCATCAGCTGGGATAGCTCAGCCTATAATATCTCAGCCCCTCCCTCCACCCCTCTCTGTCTGTCTCTCAAGTGGGCATGGCCAAACTTTCTGTTTCTTACATGCACACCCAACCATAACAACTATCACACTATGTGGCTGCACATTCCTTCTAGATGGCCAAACTGACAGTGTTTCATATCATCCCTAATCCTTAACACAGTACCTGGCAAAAGGCTGTGCTTGATAAATACTTGATAAATGATCAGTTTCCAGAATCCGCTTTTAAATTCCATTTCATAATCTGTAGATGACCTGTTTCCAATGTCTGCTCCCGATCCCTGGAAAACAAAGGAAATAATCAAAATAAAATAAGATACCAACTTGAAAACAAACTGTAATCAGTGCAAAGTATTCCCATATAATTTTTAGTGGACCTTTCCCAATAGGAATTAAATTTCTTCCTTCTAACATTAAATCTACAACCTAAACTAAAGAAGCATCCCACTCAAACACTTAACCTCAGGATGTGTTACTAAGAAATGAAATATAAAAATATTTTTCTCCTATACTTGGCTTTGATGCTATTTTTTAACTGACAGAATGATCCTAAATCTGTGATAGTCATCAAATATTAAAGTCAAGATTTAGTTCAGCCTACACATACAACTCTTTCATCAAATCATTCCAGGTGCTTAAAAGGCACCTTTATTGCTTGTTTTTCCTCATGGTCCAAACATCTCTTTTCTGAGAAATCACAATGATTACTGAGCTGAACCGCAACAAAGGCCATGGAGAGAGGGAAATTTTTTTAAAGAGCATTGCTTGAGCATTCAGAGCACAACTACTTAACAAACGTATCCCACGCACCTGCGGGATGTTAGCGGCAGTTTAAAAATGCCTACGGAGAGATCGGGTCAACATCTAACCTGTCTCATCTCATCAGTTTTATTTTGATCACTACACTGGATCAGTATTAGCTTTGCTAATGAAAAGCAAACACAATAAGTGCAGCATTTGCAGAGAGCATTGAAGGAACATTCCATTTGCACACATATACTTGACTTATTTTCCCCAAAGCTATCCAGCTTCAGAATGGATTGGCCACTGATTCCAGGGGATAATTATAAGTTTAGTTCCCTTAAAAATTTGGCGGAGGGAGGGTTGTAAAGACCCAGCATGAGAAGCTATACAATGAAATGCATCAGCCATCAGCTAGAATTTTCTAGTCCTATGGGTGGTCATACGTGGAGTAGCTCACTGCAGTGGATAAAATGCCCTGGGGCAGAGACTGGCCTAGGGACTCAGTGAATCACCAGAATGGGCAAGGAATGAGAAAAGTGTTCATCTGTGCTGGGGCTGACAATGGAAGAGACAAGTTAGGCAGAAGGTGGTGGCAGCTGATAGGCTCACAGCCCAGATCAAACAGGTCCCACAAGACAACATCTCCTGGCACCCATCTAACCCCTGGAGGTCAGTGCTTCTTCAACTGTTTTCTACTTATCACTCTCTTTTGCCTGAGATACATTTTATACAACCCCAGGTGTGTCAGTGTATTATTTGTTACTCGTTACTATAACCAACTGAGAAAAGTAACTTTGTCTTGCCCCCCCCCTTTGAGAATACAGTACTTTATGGTGAGGGGCTCCTGGCTGGGGAAACATGACATGGCGACTCACACTGAGTCCACAGTCAAGAAGCAGAGGACAATGGATACTTGCCTTCTGCTCTTTATTCACTCGCAGATGAATAAAAAGTGAAGCTTTTCCAGAAGCTTCCCTCCTCGGTGTAGCTTTTCTGGAAGCAACTGCACAGACACACTCAAAGGTACATGCCCATGGTGATCCTAAACCAATCAAGTTGACAATAAATATGAACCATCAAAATACGTATATAATTGGCATACAAAACTAACATTTGCTAATATAAAAATCACAATCCAATGTGTTTTAAAATAATTTTGTTTTATATTAAAGAGAATACTAACTCATGTACTGAGAATACAGAACCAATGCATTCCAAAAATATACTAATTAGATACTTTCAGTCTATGGGATAATGGGAAAATACTACAAGTCTCTCTTGCTATGGCAGTAGAGTTAGCTCAGCACTTAAGAACACTTATCACTCTTCATGTGGACCTGGGTTTGAGTCTCACCCACATGTAGTTTACAACCATCTGCAACCACAGTTCCAAGGGATCCAACACCCTTTTTCTGATATCCATGGGCACTGCTACAAAGTGGTACCAAACATATATGCAGAAATAAAACCCCACATACATAAAAATAAAAGTAAATAAAAATCTCAAAAAAAATAACCTCTGTTGTCTACTGTTCAAACAATTATTTCTGTAAGTGCATAAAACTCTGAAACTATATTTGCACAATAAAAACACTGCAGTTCTGAAAACACAACTGTCTCAAATCTGAGCTGTGGTGTTTCAGGCAGTGTGTGATGACATTGCACAGAGCAGAGAGTACAGTTTATGTTTAGAGCCAAGGCTGCTTGGCAACACAGGTAAATCAGCCAGAAGCACCTTATGCATTGACCTTTGAGTTAAGCCTTTTACTCTTAACGTATTTCTGTCTCCAATCAGGGGAGTAGGCCATGGGTCCAGTATGATGTCACTGTTGTTAATTGGCTCATTTGCTGGCACAGCAACCCAATGAAGCCTAAACCCATTTTACTACAGAAAAACTGAGTTACATAGAAGTTAAAGAGCTTGCCCAAAGGGGCCCAACTAAGTGGCAAGCAACTGGAACATGGACAATCGCTTTAGCACCGATTCTCTCCACCCCTGCACCGTGATTCACATCAGAGATGAAGTTCCCTTCAGGCAACAGAGGGTAGCATCTGGACATGGGAGAGCTTCAGCCTTCGAGGAGACCCATCGATGCCCTTCCATGGATATCTAGATGCTTATACTGGGATCTACAATGACTAGAGACAGGCAGAGGACACTTCAAGGGCAGCTCCCAGAGCCCAAAGTCCCCTCATTGCAGAAGTAATTGCCTCAATCCTTGACTCCATGCTCCTAAAAGGAATTTTTAAAATCCTGCAACACTAAATTTAGCCTATATGCCTTTACTTATATACTTAGTTATAAATTATACATATATACCACTGTATTAATGTACATCACAACATATGCACAATAGGAAAAAATTATTCTTTTAACATAAACAAACAAAAAGGCAAACAACAAAAATACCATAAATTCACTTGGAAGAGCACTTGCTGAAAAAGAAGCTGATAGGGACGCCTTGATCTAGATCCTAGCTTGCCTAGATTTATTCCTTCCATGTTTCAGATCACTTCTCCATAGGAAAGTGATTTCCTGAAGAAACAGGTGCAAAGAAAGACCTTGATGCATTATGTCATCTTAAAATTATATATTTAAATGAAAACAAAAAAAAAGTGTTCCTTTTAAAAGCCTGCAGCAGTATCCCCAAGAAAAAGGTCACCCAACAGGAGAAAATCTCTCTAAAATAATTCTTCTAAATGCCAAAAACAAAGTCAAAGTGTTGATCGGTTCTTTTTTTAACATTTCTCACAGCACCTCAAGAGCCAGTATATAAAATGGGGCATCAGAGTTCAAACAATCTAAGCAGCACATCAGAGTTCAAACAATCTAAGCAGCTTCTGGTAACACAATATCTCTCTTTCTGAACCAAAAAAAAAAAAAAAAAAAAAAAAACAGTTTTGTGATTATAACAATAACACACACACACACACACACAGAGAGAGAGAGAGAGAGAGAGAGAGAGAGAGAGAGAGAGAGAGAGAGAGAGCTAAAAGCACTTCAATCCTGGAAGTCCTGGGCCCCTTGGTAGTGCCTCTCATTCTATGGCCTTTTGCTAACACCTTGAATAAGATTTAATTTCAGGAGGTGGCAGCGGGCAGAACATCCCAAACATAGAGTCTTCAGAGCTCCTGCAAGCCAGAGTCCCATCAGTCATGTCCCCATTGTGCCCCCCTGCCCTCCTGCCTTTCACCTAGGAAAGAGTAGATTTTCAAGTTCTATTTTCATGGGCATCCTTTGAGCTGTCCTACCACTACACAAAAGACAGAAGGATTGTTTCCAGCTGGAACCACGGAACCAGAATGCAAAGGCCCTTTTCCTAAACAAATCTCAACCTGAAAAGCTTGTCAAATGAGACTCCTAAATTTCACATGAAGGGAACAGTGGAAGGAGTTGATACAATGGATAGATTGATACAATGCCTTCGAAGCCTGCAGCCCTGAAGTAGATAACAGTCTCTCCATTCTTGTTGTGGCTTCTGCTCATATTTCCAGGTGAGAAGTTTGACAAAAGGGTATGATCCAGAAAGCAAACAATACTTCAGAAAGTCTATAGTGATTGTGAGTGCATGACTAGTAATGTTAAACTCACTTTATTTTCTATGTATATTTTATTGATTGATAATTTCACATATGCATGCAATGCATTTTGGTCATATTCACCCCCAAACTCTTCTCTCTAACTCCTCCCAGATCCATGTGCCACTTAAGTTTAATATCCATTACTAAGTGTTCAAAATTCTTCAAAGTGACTTTTTCTCTAAGCACTTTCCTGGGACATTTTTCTTGAGGTAGAGATGGTTAAATGTCTGCCAGAGCCTTTTAAAATCTTCTACCCTGAAAGTACTGCATCTCTGCTCTGAGGCTGTGGGAACTGTGACCATAAATGTCCTCTCAAGAGGCAGCATACCATAATAGGTTTTCAAGGACACTTTGTTCTTATTCCTAGGTACTCCCTTGGGCATCTGAACTCTCTGGAATATGTTACAATTCTACCTTACAACTCTACCGATATACATATTGGGAAGGGGTACTAATATCAACCTTGAGTGTTGTTCCTCAGGAGCCATCAACTTTATTTTTTGAGGCAGGG
Source organism: Micromys minutus (assembly GCF_963924665.1). NCBI lineage: Eukaryota > Metazoa > Chordata > Mammalia > Rodentia > Muridae > Micromys > Micromys minutus. The sequence continues at coordinate 33,696,377 of NC_137953.1, read as the reverse complement.
TCTCTTACTGGGACATGGGGCTTGCTAATTTGGTTCACAAGCAAGCCCCAGATACTTGCCTTTCACTGTGTCCTCAGTACTGAGATCACAAGTGTACAACATGTCTTCTGCTTTGTTCTGTAGATGCTGGGGATTGAACTTGGCTCCTCAGGCTTGACTGACAAGTTCTCTACCCACTGAGTGGTCCCCTTTCTAGCTGTGTCTTAATGGATGGTCAAACTTTCATAGGGTAGCCATGTTCAAGATGAAGAGCATTTCTAAATCCCTCTTGCACAGGAACCCTCTGTGGAAGACGCAGAAAAGACAAGTGTGTCACTTGGGAGAAGACCACTTATAGGCGAAACAGATGGTCAAAGCCTTGCAATTCCAGAAACCCAACTGTGGCTTTGAGTGCTGGAGAGAGCGAAGGTTTTCAAAGACTACTTTTTCTCATCTAAAATGCAGCTGTCCTATGATCAGTTTCCATGATGTCAAACTACAGGTCATAGAGCAAACTCTCATGCATGACAAGAGTGGCATATCCCTAATAAAGGTTTCCTGAAAACCATGTGGAGGTATTCCAGTGTGTGTGTGTGTGTGTGTGTGTGTGTGTGTGTGTGTGTGTGTGTGTGTGTGTAAATATACATGTCAGTTCAGGAAGGGGGAATATACAAATGCTATCTGGAAATCACACATTTCACCAGAGAATTATTTTAAGATTAGTTTCATGACCGGGGATACAGTTGTAGATCCACATAGAAAGCCTGTGTGAGTGTTTTTAATATCTCTTGTAGAATAAATGTATTTCACATAATGATAAATTCATCTATTCTTTTTCCATAGATGTGGTAGAAAAGGAAGAATCTAAAATAGGGCAAACCATAATAGTAGAGTATTTGTTGTCAGTTTGATGATTGAAGCTGTCTCCTCACCTAAAACATTGCTTTTGTTAAGGCGTAAGGAAAAATAGGGTCTGGCTGACACCCAACACCCTATGATACTCATTTCCCCAGGTAAAGTGCACCGTGTATCATAGAGATGACAGGAGGTGCCTCACTGTGTAACAGGCTCAAAGAACCCAGTTGGCTAGTGGAATAATCCAGAGACAGGGTAGCTCAAGGTCACTGCCTTCATGTCCCTTTCTCCTCTTTACACATTTTACTTCTTTTTCTTCTTCTTCCACCAAAAGGCAAAACATAATAACTTCCTTGAAAACCTCATTTCAGGAACTCTGTGTAATTCATAATCCTGAGCTTCTTTTTCCACAAACATACTGATATCTTCTATTTTTTGAGAGAATGGGCACCATTTGCAACTCTGGTCGTACTGTTACTCACTATGTAGACCAGGATGGCCTTACACTCACAGAGATCAACCTGCCTCATTCTCCCAAGTGCTGGGCTAAAGGTGGGTCACTATGCCCAGCTTCACTGTATCCTGATTTATTTTAGATGAATCTTTCTTTAATGATAGAAACACATCAACAAGATATGGTTTCTGAGGTGAGAAATGGGTGGAATAACTATAAAAACATGTGATTGTGGGCAGATCAATCCATGACGAAATTAATTATCGTTCATCCATTCAAGAAGTATACAACAGTGAATTGAGAGATGTCTCAGCAGTTTAAGAGTACGGACTTCTCTTCCTGAAGAAAGGTTCAATTCCCAGCACCCATGTAGTGGCTTGCAACTCACATCTAGTCCTAGGGTATCTGAAATGTTCTGACTTTCGTAGGCACTGCACACTTGCACAAACATACAAGCAGACAAAGCACCTATATAATTAACATAAAAATAAACCTTTAAAAAGGAAGTATATTTCAAGTACTTACTATGTATCAGGATTTTTGTTGGGCTTTGGAGACACAGGCTGAGTGAAATTTAGCTCAAGGAACCTCTAGCCTTTTGCAGATGTATATGTAAATCACCAAGTGTAGCTTAATTCAAGAAAAGCCTTCAGCTGAATTCTATTTCTGGTTTATTTCAAACAAGAATAGCCAATACAAATCAAAGCTAAGAGAGTCATCAACGGCAAGAAAGGAAGGTCGACACTGAGATGAGCAGCCTCAGTATAAGGCCAGCTCCTGGTGAGCAGAGACAGGTGCTCTAAGGACTGTCTTATAAGCCTTCCTGACTTCAGAAGTGGTGCTCAGAAAATACATTTTTACAAAAGTCTGAAAACCTAGTGAGAGTTCTGGTATCTATAATGGGAAATACATGGGAAAATATATGGACTCTTGAGTTATCTGCAGTGGAGTGCTTATAGCACCAAATATGTTTACTCCAAGAACAAATCCAGAGAATTTCTTCAGAGCATGTAGCCATCAAAACTGTGTATGTGAGTTCATTTCCTATGTGAAAGGTGAGGTTGCCACTGAGGTTGTGTGTGAAGTCGCCAATAGAAATGAGGCATGTCTCCCAGAAAATGATGGAAGGTTTTCTTGTTGAAAGACAGCCCAAATCAAAATGCTTGATCAATAATGTCAATGAAAATAAGAGACAAACAGCATGATAAGATAATGGGTGTGCTGGTTAGTTTATATTATCAGTTTTTTGAGATTTAGAATCACTGTGGAAACAAATCTTTGGGCATGTCTAAAAGACACTGAGATGGGAAGATCTACTCCAAATATGGATTCCAGTGCATGGACTAGGGTCCAGGAACAGAACACAAAGGAGGAAGCAAGCTGAGAACAGGCATGCATTGCTTTCTGATTCCTGGGATAAACACAGTGTGTCTTGAGACTTCATGTGAAAAACTTCCCACAGCAATGAGCTGAATCCTCTGATCCTCCCTTGAGATGCTTTTGTCTGATTATTTTGTCACAACAACAGGGTAAATACAGTGGTCAACTACTCTGACAGATCAGCTAAGGAAGAAAATATGTTCTGGGTTAAGCATAGGACATAGAGGCAGCCCATCTAGTATGTGGAACAGGCACAAATTACTTCATTAAATGGTCCACAAATAAATAAATAATTCCTCAAAAGCAGTAGCCTTTTAGAAAAACCATGAAGTTAGCAATGCCGAGACCATATTGGAACTTGTTATAGGAAGGACTAACCTTGTTTATGTAACTTCTGCCAAACTAAGGTAGCATAAGTGAGAAACAGTCAAAAAACATCTGTTTGCCTGAACTTTTCATTCCTTTGGGTCTACGACTGTGAAATCATTTTAGGACATTTTCCTGAGTGGAATCCTCTCTGATGGATGATGTATGAGTGCTCTCAAGGCCACTTTGCAAAGGGAATGCAACTGAAAGTGCTAAGCTATGAAAAGTCAGCATGAGCCAACAAGTTGAAGGATACTTTACATTATCCTATACAAACTTTACATTTCACTCAGCTTGACTCAGCAAATGTCTCCTGAGGCTGAAGGCTGACTGAGATTACAAGGCAACTTTCTCCCTTCATACACTTATACCTAATAAGTCCAAGTCTTGAATACAGCATTCAAAGTCTGTTGCCTGAGCCCTAGCAGAACCTCCGTGTTTCTAGTTTATTCAAAAGACTGTATGCACTCACATGTGTGTTATATACATGTACATTTAAATATGCATAATATACATTCTGAAATCGAACAGTATTAGCTCAGGATATCCCAAGACCAAGTTCTCACAAAGAATATAAATAAATAAATAAATGTATCTATCACAAAGGATATTTATTTGCCCCAGAGGGAAAAAAAAAAGGCAGGGAATAAGAAACAAAGACAGGAGACAGAGGATGAAGGAGAAAGGGAACGGAACAAGGGAAACGAAAATGGGTATTTGTCCCAGAGCTGGGAAAGGGACTGCTTTTGTATAGAGAAGAGACAGGTGTGGCCTATAGGAAAAAGGCATAGTAGTTTATAAAGGTAAAAAAGGGAAACCTTCTGTTAGGATGAGGCATTTAATTTTAATTGGGCATGTTAATTAGGTGAGCCAAAGGGGGCTTTTGATCACTGGAGTTCAATACTCTGATAACTAGACCTTAGTGGTCAGCCTCAAAAAGAGGAATTGGCCAAATAAGAGAAAGAACCATGGGGACCAGCTTTAATGTCATTTAATGGTTTTTAGCAAGGCAGAGGGAATGGGAGAGAAGGATCAGGCCTACCAGTGTCATATTTGCCATGCTTGAGCTGGCTAGACTCTCTTCACATCCAAAAAAATGGTTTTCAAAAATATGTTTATATTTATCTAGAAACAATACAATAGTGTTCTGACCTTGATTTTTATGGCTGCAACTTGTTTTTATATTATTCATGAATTCTATATATAATATTGAAGTCAATATTTTAATTCTGAATGCCTAAGTATTTTCTATAAATATAAATATTACATTTTAAATGTTTACAATTAAGTATTCACATTATCAAATATACTGTATGTAATACTAGAGAGAGGGAAAATTGTGATAAAATGTTAAAAGTTAAAGAACCTTAGGTCTGAGTACACAGCTCAGTGGTAGACCACTTGTCGAGTATATTCCAGGCCCCAGGTTTCATCCCTAGCACCACACAAAAGAAAAGAAGCAGCAGAGGACAGGGTGTGAGGAAGAGAAGATTGAGAAGTGAAATTGGAGATTCTAGATTTGGAGGATGTGGGATTTTTTTTTTTTTACTTTAAAAGCTATTTTATATTAGAAAGAATTTGATATGTGTCATTCTTCTAAAATTGTTAAAACTAAGTTTCTCGGTGGTTAAGAGAACTTACTGCTCTTCGAAAGGACTCAAATATAATTTCTAGCTCCCACATCAAGCATATTGCGAGCCCTCTAACTCCAGTTTTGGGAGATGTACAATCCCACTAAAGAAGACTGCACAAAGATGGCGCACATAAACGCATACAGGCACACACATAATGGATAATTGAAACCCTTTCTTTTACATTTAAGCTGAGATTTCTTGGTGTTGATACCATTTTTCACTATCTCTCCCTAAAATTTCTAACCGTGTACAGACATCTGCAGCAGTGGTTCCCAGCCCAGACTGCACAGTAGTTGCCAGGAAGATAAGTCAAAGTTGGCCAATGGTCAGCACTTCTCTAGAACAACTGACTCAGAATTATGGGAGTATAAATATTAATTTTAATATAAATGTAAGATGTAAGTTAATGTACCAGCTGTATTTATTTATCCTAGCTAACCCTAACCCTAACCTGCTGGAGTTAGAACATGATGCTAGGGATGCCGAGGGAGGAGCTCAGTCCACTCCATGGGGCATCTGAAGGAAAAAACAGATCTTATGCTGAATCAAGGAGTGGCAGAGCACTATCAGAGCAGATAGAAGATTGGGGGGAAAAATGAATGTTCAAGTAACCCATATGGCTAGCACACATACAGGGTGCAGACAGACAGACATGAAAGCTGAGGAGGTTCAAAGCTGGATAAAGAAGGGCATGTAGTCATTAGGGAAATTGTTAGCATGTAACACAATGCAGGCCCCCTAACTCTTCTCCACAAACATTTTAGAGAAATAATGAAATCATTACTTTTATGCTTTTTACCTTACATGTTACTAGCGACAGCCCTCCTCACAGGCACATAAAATTCTAAGGAGAGAAATCGGTTTTCAGTTTAGGAGTAAAGATGTGAAGGAAGTAGGTCTCAAGAAGGCACCCTTTAAAAACTCATAACTGTCAAGGTGAGACCAGTATAGCCGAATCAGACATACTACTGAGGTACAGTAAGGAAAGACTAAATTCTAGAGACTGTCCAGAATGTGGGGTGACCTGGGACTTTTGCCTGTGAGTGACCACTCAGATATCATCCACCAAACTGGAAAAGCAGAAAGAAAGAGACTCGCAAGACCTGACAATGGCAGGAGATGACAAGCTCTGCTCTACCAATTGAGGTTGAAGGTTTGAAGCAACAGAGGCAGGGTGTGGATTTAGATTAAGACAGAAGGCTGCAGGGAAGACCTCAAAATACAACCATTTAGTGATAAGCTGACGGCAGAACTGATATATAATCCGACAAGAAAAAGCCTTCCAGATAAAACCAAAAGGCAACCAAAGAATGTCCCAGGGTAGACATGATTCTTCCCTTTGGTATCTGAGAGACTCACAATGATCTCAGCCAAGGAGTCACCACCTCAGCAAATAGAAGAGACTAAAGCATTGTCTTAGACAGAGAGAATATAGAGGGGAGGACATTTCTAGAATTTTCTCTTTGATGGAAATATGACTGAATCTCTGAAGAGCATTCTAACCTTTAACACAGTTCTTGTTTCCAGCAAGCCCTTCTTGTGTTGACCTCATGAACCCTGAGTTCTAGAAGGTTATTGGCTTTGTTTTGTTTTTGAAAAAGTATATCGCTGGGTAGCTCATTTTAACCAAGACTCATATGTTGCTCAAGCTGCCCTCAAATTCACAGAAATCCTCCTGTTTTTGTCTCCCAAGTACTGGGCTTTTAGGAATAAGCCCCTGTTCAAATGGCCTTTTCAATGACTTGTTTCTTTTGCTTAGAACCCTTCAGAACTTACCCTTGCTTTTGGATTTAGGTCCTAAGCCCTGACCACACCTGCCTTTCTCCCCAGCCCCACTTCTACCCACCTGCCTTGCACTTTGACCATCCTGGCCTTCTCTGCCTGGGTTCTCTATGCCTGTTCCTTCCTCAGGTTTTTACCATGTTCACTGCTATCCCTAGAATGCTTCTCCTAACCCAGCCCCAGTTGAATCTCACCTGCCTTCAGTTGTTAGCTTAGCCACAATTTATTCCCTGCTTAATCTCATGGGTCGTGAAATACAGTTTCTAAATATTTCAAAGAATATGTGAAAAAGACGCCATGCTAACCAGAGGCAGACATAGGTTCAAGTACTAGTAGCTTTAGGAAGAAAATTACTTAGAGCCTACAACAATCCAATGATTGCCTGACAAGGGTCATACAGTTAGTTATGAACAAGACAAAGGCTAACCCCCACATTGTATGATTTCTGTCTCCATCAGTTCTTCATGAATCCATGATTAGATGTCTCCAATGAGGTTTTCTGTAGCAAAGTCTTTATACAGCTTGGTCGCTGACTATACCAATAATAGATAGCAAACAAAGTTGCAGGAGCTTGGAGATTTGAGATGCAGACTGTCTTCCTGTAGAACACTCATTAGAGTTGTTTGGTGCTGTTGCTCTTAAATTTCTGCTAAGAAGGCCTCCTGGCTCCTACACAGCCCAGTCACAGCTCACTGGTGTGTTTAATGTGCTTGGTACTTGGGTCTCACAGGGAAAGAGAATCATTCAGGTTCAACTTGAAAGATTTTTCTTTGGCATTTTCCCCGTTTTGTACAGATTCAGACACATAAAACTTATTATATAGAAACTGACCTGGAAGTGACCGGTCTTTTAGAGAGAGTGGTGGAAAATTGGTTGCAATAGATGCATATCCACCTGAGGACACAGAGCTAGCAGAGGCAAGCGTATTAGCCTGTCCCACATCCAATGTTGTTAGTCTAAAATGTTTATAAGGAATTGAGGAAAACATCAAACCAACAGAATAAAAAACATTCAGGAGGGAAATCGAGTAACATGCTTGGGGAAATAAAACAGATTTTGCCAATGTAAAGCCAGGAGAGAAACTAGTTGTGATTCGGAATAGCAGAGCCTCTGAGGGATGGTGGGAAACAGGTTTAGACAGAGCTTTGATGTTCAAAGTGCCCAAAGGAAAGAAAAGGTAAAGATTCAATGCGGAAGTACAGTGAACACTGGGATCCAGCAGTGGGGCTCCTAAGATTCACCTAAATCTTTAACTAGATAACTAATTACAAAGCAGATAATGAGAGTGAGAATTGGGCGTGGCCTTTAGTCTGGAGAGGGTATGAAGACCCTGAGGCCACTGGTCAGCCCCATGTGCAGCCCTGCCTCCCAGCAGCTTTAACTAGATCTGAACAAAAGCTTTGCAGAGTTTCCAGAATCCAGGGGGTTGGGGAAGAGGTTTAGAAAAGGGTTTCTGGGCACCAGGGAGTGGAATGAGCATGGTTTGTTTGGCGGTGACTATGTATGTGTACTGGAAGGATCAGGATGTAAGTTATGGGTTCGATCCTCAGCCCCCAAAATAAGCAGCCATGAGACAAAAAAATTTCATGTGCTAGAAGCAGTCTAGAGTGCTGGAGACGTCTCTTCTTGACTTCACACTTAGTGATGTCCTATCGGCAGCTTTGAAATCAAGCGAGACAGCAGCATTTGTACCACGGGAATAGGCAGAAGTGCTAATAGGGCTTCTCCGTCCCACAGAGACGATCATTCTCCCCTGACCAGCACGCCAAAGGATGCATTAGATGAAATCCTTGTGGGTACTGTTCCCTGGAGTTCAGATGAAGAATAAGCCTTCTCGTCTTATGTTGATGTTTTTCTGTTTTAATTACCAATACACAGTGGCACTCTTCAATTATCTTTTTATTACACATCCTGAGCTGAGAGGCTCGAGTTCTCCCACAAACCAGCCATCACTCAACTCCTCATCCCTACAAGGAAATACTTTCAAGCTGCAAGTTACTGACTTTAAAATAAACTTTAGGAAAAGAACCCATTTGCGAATTGGGAATTTTCAGTTCTGGCCCCTCGGGGATGTTAGAGAACAAGAGAATCTTGTCAGTCTTTGAAATATAGGTTACAAAATATCCCCTAAGTAAAAAGGCAAAGAGAACGGAATTATTAAAGTCTGAGAAGAAGGAAAAATGAGAGGTAATTTAATTATGGAGGGAGAACTGTTTGGGGAGCTTGGGGCTTCACACACATACACACACACACACACACACACACACTGTAAGCCTGGGGGATTTGAATTTTACGCTAGGAGATGAATCTCTTAATGGTATTATTCTGAAAGAAATGATTTGTGAATTTTATTTCAAAAATTTTTAAAGTTCTTTTCCTGCATCAGACAACATTTATACATGATCTGTGTTGAAGACCAAGAAATAGTTAAAACAAGCTCTTATCAGCAGCACCATTGCCATCCCAGAATCATTCTAAGACAGTGCAGTCTATTCAAATTCTGAGAAATGTGACATAAATCAAAAACTATCACTCATAGTGCATAACAGAATACTTGTACCTAAATTTGACCACTTTTCTATTAAAATAATTAAAATATAAAAACTGGAAACATGGCTAAAGAGATTATTCAATAAGTGAAGCTCTTGCCATGCAAGCCTGTTAACCTGAGTTCCATCCTCAGAACTCATGCAAAGGCCAAATACAGAAGGACATATTTCCCTTTAATCCTAGTGTAGGCAGCCCTGGTAAGAGATAGACAGAGGAAAGGTAATGAACTAAAGCTCACAGGCCAACTAGCCCAGTACATGCAACCATGACAAAAAAAAAAAAAAAAAAAAAAAAAAGGTAAAAGTCATGGACAGACACCAAGCATTGTCTTATGGCTTATGTAAGACTACACAGCATGCACATACCCACGGAGAGGGAGAGGGAGAGGGAGAGGGAGAGAGAGAGAGTTTAGCAAAGCATTAAAAATCAATAGAATTTAATGAAGGAAATAGTGAGTGTTATCTGGGAATTATTAAATTAGGATTCTTTTACATGTTTGTTCAAATGGGATGGAGATGTTACTTAAGAAATAATAATGTATCCCGACTTGGCATTTTCTTAAACCAAGCTGAAACAATGAAATGACAGCAGTAAATCTGCTACTTGGAACCTTAAATGATTTACATGGCTCTGGGGCCTCAGTCTAACAGTTGGTTTATGATGTGGTTTCAGGATAACACATTTAAGCCTTCGTTTGTTCCTTCCTCCAAAGCTGACATGAATCCATAAAGCTTTTAAATGATGACTCTAAAATTTACAAAAGAATTCTCTAAGGCATGTTTGCAGATTGTTTATGTAAGGTTTCTAGATTTCTGACTTTCCCTTCATGATCTGCTGTGGGATGCTGTCTCCAGGTTAGCTGATAAAGGAATAACATCATCGAGGCAGGGACCACTCAGCTACCTGCTCCATCCAGTACCATTCTGGCTGATCTCTGCTCCAAGGATCCTAAGTACTGTGTGCATTTTACATGAGAGCCTATTATAAGTGCTGATGCCTAGACCCACTGAGTCAGAACTTCTGAGTTTGAGTCTGGACCCCAGATGGGGGAACCAGAATTTTAACAGATTCTAATGAAGGTGGTTAGAGAAATGTCAGTGGCTTAGTACTGCTCACTGTTGATCTTCAGTCCTAGCTCTGGGGAAAGGATGCTTAGAAGAGCCTGGCACACAGATGCTCAAGTTCTTTCAAATGAATTGCTGCATATGTAGGTTAAGGACAACAGCAGAGACCCTCCCTCCTAAGCTCACAACCTTGAATTGCAAAAACTTGGCATTTTTGTCTTTGGTTGCATAGCCTCCTCTCCAGCCCACCTGTGTGAAATCCATGGCTTCTGTCTGACATCCTATCCTTCTTTATTGTTCTTGTCTCTCCCATAGACCAGAGCCTGTTCTCAGTAAATGCCTCCCATTCTCTGACAAAGCTCTCTGTTGCAGAGAACCCCTCCGGGTGTTTGTTCCAGGTAGCATGTCCCATTTTCCCATTTTGTTAAGTATGATTCCAGAGGCCTGTCCTAGGAGCAGTTATCTGTTCCAGAGATTCTGGACTCCAGAGGGTGAAGCTCTCTCTTTGTACTCCACTGCCCATCCTGAAAGAGGCTGGTGCCTTAAGAGTCTCAAGGGAACCACAGATACATGAGAGATATGTGGACTCTGGTGGGTAGGTATGATGCTCTGACATGCAAGCTCTCAGGCCACTGCAGTTTCTCCACATTGTTGTTCATTCTGGAAGCTTCATGATCCCACCTTCACATTGCTATCATTTCTAGTCCATTGGAGTCGAGCTTTAATGCATTTTTCCACAGGAAATCTTCCTTGGCCCTCGACATAAAGCAGTTGTCTCAGAAAACAAAAATAATAATTGTAACCATTCGAGCTTTTCTATGTCTGCTCCAGATTCCAAATAATGACAAAGAGGATTATTTTAATTTGCAATGCTTTTAGCCATGTTAGGCTTGTTCCCAACTAACTTGTAACTCAAATATCCTGTTTAAAGTGATCTAAATTCTGCCACATGGCTGGTCACCTCTCCTCAGTTTCAGACATCGGATTCCCCCTTTAATTCTGTAGTGAATCTCCCTGCCTCACTCTTTTTAAGAGTTCCTCTTTCTCTGCCAGATGTGCCACCTCTATTTTACCTTTTGCTATAGATCGTAGGCTTTTTATTTTCACCAATCAGAATGTACCTTAGACTGGTAAAGAAGGACAGAAACACATCTTCATACAATGCATAAAAACATTATCTGTACAAATAACTTTAAAAACTTGTCATGTCCTATTAATTGCAGCATGGAGTGGTGTGTTAAGGAATGTATTCTATACAGTGTTAGTTTAGTTGGGTGTCAAGCGCTGTAGGAGTAATGGGGTGCATCGACAATGAGGTTTGGAAAATACTTCAGAGATGAGGTATACCGATGTCATCATTTCTCAAATTTGTCCTTCCTTTTCTACAGATGTTGGTGCCTTTTTTGAAGAAGGCATGTGGCTTCGCTATAACTTCCAGGCCCCAGCGGTCACTGCCAGAGACACAGGCAACAGGGCCGAGAATTCTGCAGACCAGCAGCACTTGGCTCCAGACCTGGCCCAGGAGCAGATTCACTTCAGCTTCAGCACCACGAAGGCTCCCTGCATCCTGCTCTATGTCAGCTCCTTCACCACTGACTTCCTAGCTGTGCTGGTCAAGCCCACAGGTAAGGGCAAACATGCCCAGCCTTCTCCCTTCAAACAGTAGTCAGACAGAAGATGCAAGAGTCAGAATTGTTCTTAATGGATGACTTATTCCCCACGGGATACTGAGCAAAGCACCTGACTCCTTTGAACCTCATTGCTATCCAGAATCAGAAGAACAGGTTGTCAATTGAGTGCTGATCCCAACAATTTGGTAAAACAATCTCAGGCTCTTTTCATGTGAGGTGAACATGAGACGGTTTCGTACGTATAATGATTCTTACTCCTGTCAAGCCAATACCTTTTCTATTGTGGCATGCTCTGAAGTAGTAAAAATATTCACAGATTAATCAGTGAATTGTCCTGACTCATGATAGTGCATCAGTAGATTCCAATAAAATATAGGAATTCTCAATAAAAGTAGAAAATCAGAAATATTTTCATTCCTAAAGCCTCTCTGAATTTTATACTCATAAATATACCCATAGAGAGAGAGTTGCTGGAAGCACGGGGGGGGGGGGGGGGAGTTTCTTGTGAATCCCTGGAAGTCTAGTCAGTCCTGAAGTACATGAACCTCCTTTTTAGACTGGGACATGAGGAGTGGTAAATTCAGGTGTACACTTTTGTGAAGGTCAGAAGACAGCCACGGGCGTCAGTCTCTGCCTTGCCTCTTCCTTCTTTGAGATAGTATCTCTCTTATTGTTCACGACTACATAAGCCTGGTTAGCCCTGAGATTCTCAGGATTCTCCTGTCTTTGCCTCCCATCTCAGCATCACCATGCTGGAATTACAGTCCTAAGCTACTGCATCTGACGTTACATAGGTTCTGAGAATCAAGACTAGTGTCCTCACACTTGTATAGCTAGTGTTCTACCCACTGAGACGTCTTCTAGTCATTTAAAGGCACCCTTTTATATTCTTTATTAAATGTATTCTGTGATAGTTTTGTGTATAGATAATATATTGAGTATCAGCACCCTCGCTCTCTCTTATTCCCCTTCACCCCTTTACTAACCCCACTACATCCCTACAGAGCCCTTTCCTACATTCACGTTTGTTTTGAATTAATTAATTAATTTACATCAAATGATGCCTCCTCCTAGTCCCCCACACACAGGTACCCTCCCCCATCCCTCATCCCCTTTTCCACTGAGTCTGTACCCTCTGATATTCCCAGACCCTAGAGCATCGAGTCTCTGCCAGGATAGGTGTATCTTCTCTCACTTAGACAAGACAGCCCTGTTGGGAACCGTATATCAGTCAGGCTACAGCTTAGGGAGAGCCTCTGCTCCAGTTATTGGAATTCCCACATGGAGACTGTGCTGCATGTCTGCTACAAATGTGCCAGGGGCTTCATTCAATCCCTTGTGTGTTTCTCTAGTTGGTGGCTCAGTCTCTGAAAGCTCCCAGTGGTCTAGGTTAGTTGACTCTGTTGGTCATCCTGTGGGGTTCCTATCCCATTCAGAGCCTTCAGTCCTTTCCCCAACTCTTCCTCAAGAGTCCCCAGACATTCATCTAATGTTTGGATGTGGGAACCCGTATCTGTTTCAGCCAGCTGCTGGGTCGAACCTCTAAGAGGACAGTTATGCTAAGCTCCCAGCTGTAAGCGTAACAGAGCATTAATAATGTCAAGGATTATTGTTTGCCCATGGGATGGGTTTAAAAGTGGGCCGTTGTTGGTTACCCATTCCTTCACTCTCTGCTCCATCTTTGTCCCTGCATTTCTTTTACACACACACACACACACACACACACACACACACACACACCACACATACACACACACATAAAACACATAAAAAAAAACCAATGGGGTCAATAGTTTTGTGGGTGGGTTGATAACCTTGTCCCTTCACTGGGGTTATGCCAGGCTATAGGAGGTGGCCTCCTCAGGTTCCATGTACCCACTGGTAGGCATCTTGACTAAGGTCACCTGCACTGACTCCTGGGAGCCTCTACCATCTCAGTCCTCTGGGTCTTCCTAAAGATTCTTCCCACCCCCAGAAGCTGCAGGATGGAAGTTCATTCTCCTGGCCCTCTGGGTCTCTCTCCTGTCTCTTCTGATCCTTCCACCCAACCTTTCCCTTCCCTCTCTCACCCTCTTTCCTCCCTCCTTTTGCCTCCTACAACTATTTTCCCCCTTCTAAGTGTGATTCAAACATCCTTGGGCAAGTCTTCCTTCATGTTTAGTGTCTTTGTGTCTGTGTGGTGTGTCATGGGTATTCTATACTTTACAACAAATATTTACTTATCAATGTGTATATACTATGCATTTCCTTTTGGATATGAGTTAGTTCCATCCATTTGCCTGCAAATTTCATGATACCCTGTTTTTAATAGGTGAATAGTATTCCATGGTGTAAATGAACCTCATTTTCTGTATTCATTCTTCAGTTGAGGAACATCTGGGCTGTTTCTAGTTTCCTGTTTATTGTGAATAAAGCTGAAGTGAACATAGTGGAGCATGAACTTTGTGAGTTAAAAATACAGAGGCTTTCTTTCCTGCTGGCCATCTCTCTTCCTGCTCTTTATTGGATATTCTAATGTTAGGGCATCTTAGAAAACAAGGTTTTCTTCTATGAGGACCAAAATGTTACCACATAATACTATGTTGTATGGTAGAGCATCTTTTGAGTGTATACCCAGGAATGGTATAGCTGGGTCTTCAGGTAGAACCATTTCTAATTTTCTGAGAAACAGATTTCTTTTCAGAGTAGTTGTACAAGTTTGCAATTCCACCAGCAATTCTCGCCAGCATGTGCTGCCACTTGAATTTTTGTTCTTAGCCACTCTAATTAGTATAAGGTAGAATCTCAGAGTCATTTTGATTTGTATTTCTCTGACGACTAAGGATGCTGAGCATTTGTTTCTCAAACATTCAAGATTCCTCTGTTGAGAATTCTTGTTTGATGGCCACTAAGTTTAACCAGTGTGAACAAGAGTTTGCATCTATCCATCGGGGCATGGTGGGCTCATCAGTGGATACAAAACTGAAAACGTGTTTGTCCCCGACCCAGAATCCTTTGGTAGGCTATAGTTTAGCAGGGAGGAATAGGCCAAGGAGGGCCCTCCTGCTCTGTGCTTGACAGTTGACAGGCCAATGAGGGCCATCCTCTGTACAGTGAGCCAAAGGATCCAAATGAGAATATGCAGTGCCCTCTATAAATAGTCCTGCTAGGACAGAAGTATACGTGTAAACATGCACTCTTAAATCTGTATATATAAGTGTTTAGGTGTATGAAGGAAGATATCTCTTTAACTCCTCTCTTAAGAACTTTGTGAGTTAAAAATACTGTTTTCTCTCCTACTGGCCATCTTTCCTCTTGTTCTTTAATGTATATTCCAATGTTAGAGCATCTTAGAGAACAAGATTTTCTTCTATGAGGACCAAAATATTACAATTAAGCTAAATATTTGAAAAATTGTAAATTTTCAAATATACTCTGTGGGAAATGTATCCAGTGTTTTTTAAAAAATGAAAGAAAAGTGTATGTCCCAGGGCCCCAGAGTTTCCCCTTTTAGAATTTATTAATTGAAAAAGCCCAAATCAGAATCCTTACCATGAAAATGCTCATAGTAGTATTGCTTATAAAAAAAAATAAGATAGTAAAGTAGTATAAAAGAGGGCCATTGTTTTAAGAATCGCCATGTGCCCAGTAAAATAGTGTTTACATAAAAGTCATTAAAGACAAAGGGATAATTCATATAAGGCTAGACTAAGGAAAGACAAGATACAGCCTTGAATGCATATTATCAACTTGGCTCTAGAAAACAAATATGGATAAACCGAAAGAACAACAGTGTGTGTGCTCAGACTGTAATTTTTATGCATGACTTGTTCCTCTCAAATGACACCATTCTGTGCATGTCTGATGCTCACTTTGAGTGCATGTCACTTTTCTAGTAAAAAATAAATAAGTAAAATCAGAAAGCAAGAGCTCAAGAGAAAAGAGTGTTCAACCCCCATGTTTCAGGGACTCAAACAATTACTGGCCTGAATCAGACTCAGTGGGTTTTATAATCCATTCCTGTTCTCCCTCAAGTACCAGCCTCCTAATAGGCAGACAGCCTGTGGCTTTCCATGTTTCACAAGAGCAATCTCTCACCTCGAGCATAATAAGATTGTGATGATCATGTACTAGTAGACACTGTGCTGTTACTTCCTTGTTAAAATTTGATTTCCAGCTATATACATGGTAATATCCATGTACATTGCCTATGTCCTCACACATGCATGGTGCTCCTGTGTGGGCATTTATCATGTGAAAGAGCTTCAGTTGATCAATTCTACAGTAATGGTTGCCAGGTAATGGTGCTTACTTATGCATAGCACTCTCCTAAGTGCTTTAGATGCATTGATTTTGATGACTCCCACAACTCTCATAATTAGACATAATTCTCATTCCTTCCTCTGGATGGCAAAAGATTGATAGTCTTGTATAATCAGCTGGTAAGGGATATGTGGGGCTCTCTGGATGTAGGTGCCTAAATCCAAGCTGGGAGCTCTCTATTGCAGGCATCCCCAAAACATTCTGTTTGTGTCTGGTTGTGTTTTAGTAAACCATCCTTAAAAGTATTGGGGGAAGTTTAGCTATTCTTTTTTATTATCTGAATTATAGTAAAAAGAAGAATGTTCAAAGAAAGTATGAGAGAGAGAGAGAACCACCAGTAAGGTCTATGGTTGCCAATGTACAGAAGACACAGGAGACTAAACAATTTAAAAGCCTAAATATCCCAGCTTTATCAAACTTCACATATTAGAGGCTTTTTCACTATTTCCAAGAGTCAGCTTTCCTGAACCCTCCTGTCTTAATAGCTACCACTGTCTCTCAGAGGCTGTGTTCCCAAGTAACTCATTGTCTATGGTCCTGTTCTTGTGGGCCATGCAGACAATGCGTTCCATTGACCCTACCCTCATAGTGACCTTTGCTCCCACTGCTGCACTCCAAAGCAAACTTCTTCTAACTCAGGCTTTCTGATATTCTTCACATTGACACCACAGAAGGTATGCACACCTAAATGGCACAGAGGAAATGATGGGGTTGTGTTTATAGGCCCCTCACCCGAGACGCCAGCCCCTGGCACCCTGTCAGACTTAGATTTCTTCCTTTTCTCTGCTTCAGTAGCTTCTTCCTTTCCCTTCTTGACAAGGTGGCCAGTCTTCCCTTACAAGATAAAGCTGAGTAGGGAATTGTATTGTATCCCCCATTAAATACCAATTGATAACAAGACCAGAAACAGGAGAGATGAATCCCACAGCCTTTGTATAGAGACTGATCAGTGTTCTTGGGGCAGACCTATCCAGATTTAAAGTCTGATTCTCCTTTGTGCTGCTGCCTTAGGTTATCTGTGAGTAACTCATACTTCTGTTTCCTGATCTGTAAAATGTCATCTCTCAATGGATTAATATGCAAAGGAGTGACCTGTTAAGTCTAAAAGCACTGAACTATATTCATATAAGATAATGTGTCTTAGTTACTTTTTTCTTTCTGTGAGAAACACCATGACAGCTTCTTAGAAGAGACAACTTACAGAAAAAGGGTTTATTTGGGTCTTACAGAGCCAGAGGAAGAGAAAGCCATCACTATCACGGCAGAGAGCGTGGCCACAGGCAGACAGGATGCTGGAGCAGTATCTGAGAGCCCATATCCCAGTCCAAAGACAGGAAGCAGAGAGAAAGCACATCGTGAATGGAAGCTCAAAGCACCCCCTCCTCTAACTCCTCAGTAACACACCTCCTCCAACAAGGCCCACAATTACATGACCTGGGACCAAGTTCAAACTCATGAATGGGTTTCTTATGGGGCCATTCTCATTCAAACCACCACATAATGGTTAGTAAACACTCCACCAGCCTACCAGTTCAATCTATGCCCCTGTGTCACTTACTCAACAGTGTCAAGAAACGCATGCTTAATAAAACTCTGAGGCCATCTGTGCTCAGACCCAATGCTCAAAACATTCCCTGACCTGACACACTCCCTTTGGTCTATATGGAGCACAGTAGGTGCCTTCTGCTAATCCCTGACCAACCCTCACCTCCTTCTGATGACTTCTGGCTTCAAGCTCCAATTACAAGTATTTTAAGTTTTATTTGTTTGACACACAATGTATTATTATCTGTTTCTGTTATAAATATGCCCTGTCTTTCCAAAGAAATGCAAATCTCCCAGCATTATGTCTCCTGCCTACAATAGGTGCCCTGTAAGTGTTTGCTGATGGTAGTAGTGATGATGTTCAGGAGATAGTAAATCTGTTAAGCATGTGATTTGCTGCAGCCAATAAAAAAGCAATTTCTTATAATGGCTTTTATTCACTTGGGAGATGAACATGAGATAAGAGAAGGAAGTGTCTCCCTATTTGAATAATACTTTACTTTAATGGGTAAATATTAACATTCTTCCTATCATCACGTAGTGATCCTCTTCTGCTGTTCTTTAAAAGGAATAAATGCATCATTTAAATGTTATTACTTGAATGTCACCATAATTGTTTATAGATAGCCACTACCTATACATTTAAATTTCAGCTCATCCCTTTTTCTCAGAGCAGATAATTCCTGTTAAGATTATGTAAAAACACTTACTAGAATGTTAAATCATATTTACAAAGCCCAAGGAATCTATAAAATAAGATGAAAATAACTTAATAGAGGTGGTAACAAATAGACCATTTATGAACAATAGAAGAAATGTGCCAAAGTTTTGTATTATTATCAGCTCCCCTGATTTCCATCCCACAGAGGAAGCTGCTTTTCTTTCGCATGTCTCTGTGTCCCCAGATCTGCACATAGCACCTGATCTATGCTGGGGAGCTGGGACAGTTGTGAGTATTAGAATTCCACTCCACACCTATAGTGAGCTCACCTTGAGGCTTAAGGAAGCTGTGCTTTGCCCAGGCACTGTGTGTATTTGTTACAAAGAAATGAATAAATGAACAATGAATAAGTGCATACAGCTGCTTGTTTAAGAGATCTAATAACTAAAAGAGGCAAGAGGATCTCTGGGAAATCACTGGCCAGCCAGACCGGCCAACAGCCTGAGCCCCAGGTTCAGTGAGAAACCTTGCCTCAAAACTTAAGATGGAAAGGAACTAAGGAAACCATTTAGTATCAACTTCTGTCCTTTACATGCTTAGACACACATGTGCAAATGCACACAGACACACATACACACACACACACACACACATACACTCACACACACACACACACACACACACACACACACCGGCCAAAACAACTTAATTTTTCTGCAATTGTTACCAAGAACCTGACTAATCATCTCTGTAAATACAAATAGGATTAATTTTTATTCTATATCAAGGAAACACTAATGGGAGGGGACAGCTTGGCCAGAGGGAGCAGAGGTAGGTAGAGACTAGAACTTTCTATAAAATCCAAGGTAGCTTAGACATTAGAAAGAAAGTGTCATGGTTTTTAATAAAACAGCAAGAACAGCTCCCAGAGGACAGGAATCCACAACTACATTAGGAATAGAAACCTTCATCCTGTGAACAATTAAAAGACATTGAAGGATTTTAAATAAAGCAATGAAATAATCAATTGTGTGTTTTTGGAAAGATATCTCTGGTTTGCGAAGAAAATATTGGGAATAAAACATAAAAGCAAGGAGACCATTCATAAACATATTTACAAGTACCTACCAACCAGACAGTGTCTTAAGGAGTGGTTATAGTCTCAAGAAGCAGAAATGAATATCCTTGCTCTCTCAGAGTTCTCTCACTGAAATATGAGAAAACAAAGAAACAAAGTGGAATCTAGAGTGTGCCATATGTGAGAATTGTTATAGGAATGGATTATAAGGCAGAAATGGAAGAGCCTAGACACGGAAGGGGGAATGAGAAGTTTCCCCTTTTATGGAGAAGTCGTGGGAATAATCCTTAGGCATACGACCCAGGAGCAAAGGGCTGAAGGAGGGCAGGGTCTGCTATGCAGTAACTTGGGATAGAACAATCTATCAAACGAACCCTGAGTATAAAAGTGCTGAGACCAGAACTTTCTGGCCTTCTGTAGCACCAGCTAGAAGACAGGCTCAATGCATACAGGAGTGAGCAAGGAAAGAAGTGAGAAGGTAGGAAAAGGTGAGCATGGTAGTCCGTGTAAGACATGGGAGCCATTGGAAGGACCGTGACCGTAAGTGAAATAGTAATTCATTGGTGCATTATGGGTGAGGCTCACTATGACCACTGTGTGGAATTAAGAGGGGCAAAGGGCAGACTTGTGCAGAAGAAGACCAGGATAAGAGCACAAGGAGAGTTTAGTGTGGGGCCTGCCACAACCATCCAGGCAAACGGTGTTTCACAGGTGGAAATGGAATAAATAAGAAGTGGTAAGATTCAGGGTCGGCTTTAAAGACCAAGAATATCTCTCAGTGCATGAAATATTGAAAATGGAAGAGCTAGGGTGGTGGCAAGAATAACTGGAAGCTAAAGTGACCATTCACCAAAGTGCATAAGATGCAATGTCCAAGGTGCCAAAGAAACATCCAAGCAGAGTTGAAGGTTGGAAAGCACCAGATCAGGATAGAAGTTTGACTGGATTACAGACTTGAAATCTGATGTGCCTGCAGCTGAAACAATACCTAAGATTGGACATAATGATCGTGGAGGTGGCTGTGGCTCCAGAAAAAAAGGATAATAAAGGATTGAGCCAGTGAAGAACCCAGAAATCACTGAGAAAGCCCTAGAAGTAGATGGTAGAAGCCTAGTGAGGATCTCATGTCCAAAATAAAGGCCAAGATCTGTGCTAAATGACCTTTCAGTGGTCTTCTGGCCCTGGAGACAACAACCTCAGTTCAGTAAGAAGATGGGGAAATGCAGTCTATATGAAATGAAGAAGAGACTAGCCACAGAGAGGGGGCTATCTCCTCTAATAGAATCCATAAAATTCTTAGGATATAGATGGAACTAGAAAATATCATCCTGAGTGAGGTAACCCAGTCACAAAACACACACACACACACACACACACACACACACACACACACACACACACACACGGCATGCACCCACTGATAAGTGGATATTAGCCCAAAAGCTCAGAATACCCAAGAACAATTCACAGACCATATGAAACTCAAGAAGAAGGAAGGCCAAAACATAGATACTTCAGTCCTTCTTAGAAAGAGGAACAAAATACTCATGGGAGGAAATACAGCAACAAAAGGTAAAGCCAGGACTAAAGAAAAGGTCATACAGAGACTGCCCCACCTGGGGATCCATCCCATACACAGCCACCAAACTCAGTCACTATTGCTATTAGGAGTGCTTATTGACACAAGCCTGATATACCTGTCTCCTGAAAGGCTCTCCCAGAGCCATACTGATACAGATGAGGATGCTTGCAGCTAACCATCAGGCTGAGTACAGAGACCCCAATGGAGGAGTTAGAGAAATGAGCTGAAGGGGTTTGCAACCCCATAGAAAGAATAACAATATCAACCAACCAGACACACACCCAGAGCTGGCAGGGACTAAACCACAAACCACTGAATACATATGGAGGGACCCGTGACTCCAGTTGCAAATGTAGCAGAGGATAACATTGTCTGGCAATAAGATAAGTCCTTGGTCCTGTGAAGGCTCATTTCCCCAGTGTTAGGGAATGCCAGGGCATTGAGGTGGGAGATGGTGAGTGGGAGTGGAAGCATCTTCAGAGAAGCAGGGGAAGTGGGGAGGGGAGAGGGGAGAAAAGGGATAACATTTGAAACATAAATAAATAAAATATCCAATAAAAATAAAATAAAAAAGAAAGAAAAATGAGTGAATGTAGACATATTTGGAAGACAAACATCATACATGCTTGGTAAGAATGCCATAGCAAAAAAAAAAATTAAGATGTGATGATAAAAATTCGAAATAGTGATTTATTGAATTATGTTCAGAAAACAAAAATAGGAAATGCAATTAATTCTTGATTATACTCACAAAGCTTCTTTCAACTGCAGAAACATGGTGTTACATTCTAAATGGCATGTGTAATGCTGGAATGCCTAAATATGGAAGGATGGCACTTGAAATCAACACACTCATAAATATATACATGTGTTAAATGAGTGCATGAGAAATGTCTGCAGTGGATACTGCCAAGATTGCCTAGAGTAGTTTGTTCTCTCTAGATACTGAAGTTTTAGGTACCATTTATAAAAATTTACTTTTAATTATGTGGTGAGGAGTCTGGGCATGTGTGGGTCCAATACCTATTGAGTCTAGCAGGGGGCATCAGATTCCCTGAGCTGGAGTAATAGCTAGTTATGAACTAACTGGTGTGGATGCCAGGAAACAAACTCAGGACCTCTGCAAAGGCAGTATATACTCTTAACAGTCTAATTGCCTCTCTTCCTCCTTATTTCTTTTGTTTGTGTACTTTATAGTGTTTGGTTACTGTAGTTTTCTCTTATAATTTAAAACTAGAACATTAGTTCTTTCCTCTGGAAAAAAAGACTGAGAATCAGCAAAGAATCCACTGGTGATGTGTTAATCAAACTCTTGCTAAGGATTGCTGAATACATCTGTAACCTTTGCGATGTCAAAATTATTAAGTGTATGAAACATTTTTAAGTGTAAATTTAAGTGTAAAATAAGGAAAGATATATGGCATTGAAAGATCATAAATAAGAAATAAAAGTGGTACTATAAAGAAAGAAGAGAGGGGGAGGGAGGAAGGAAGGGAGGAGGAGGAGGAGGAAGAGAGAGAGAGAGAGAGAGAGAGAGAGAGAGAGAGAGAGAGAGAATGAGAGATGAGAAGGCAGCATGAACTATCACTGGTAAGGCTCAGGGGAACTAGGACATCTGTCTTGTCCTTAAATTGCATTTTCTTAATCCTGAACCCTGAATACAATTCATTACTTTGTCTCTTTGGTCTCAGTGGGGCCTCTCAAAATCCCATGCAACTTATCTTTTGCAAATTATGTTTATGTTTAATATTGAAGGCTCAAGATTCCTTCATATGCCAAATGACACACTTTACTGCTAGAGTGAGACAATCTCTGCTCAGGATTTATTTTTTATTTCATGTAGCACTTTGTGAGCTTGCAGGAATCTCCATAGTACTATGTGATATTTGTCCTCATTCTTCATTTCCAGGCACCATCCCTACTGAGAACATTTATACCATCCACTGCTTCAACTTGATAATAATGGTGCCTGAAGTTTGTCACTGGCAAGTTATGAGCATGTATGAGCCTAGTGATAATAACCTAGGCCTCCGGGTGATGGGTCCAGATTCAAGGCTGGAATGGTACCTGTGGGCATGGAGGGCACAGGGTCTATGTGATGATTGAACTGCAGCAATGGTTGAAGTGACACTGAAATAAACCTTCAGATAAAAAAATACACTGGGACTCTTTTCTTTTGCTCCCAAAGGAAACTTGCAGATCCGATATAACCTGGGAGGAACCAGAGAGCCATTCAACATTGATGTAGACCACAGGAACATGGCCAATGGACAGCCTCACAGTGTCAACATCACCCGGCATGAGAAGACCATAATTCTCAAGGTATTGATATATATGCATACACGTTGCATTACAAAGTTAACATAATGTTATAGTCTCTCTACATAATAATGCTTAACCATTGGTTTGGGGGATAGGTTTCTTCTGGTTTTGTTTATAAAACTGTAGATCAACCTAGGACCTTGCACATGCTAAGTCAAGCTGTCTAGCACTATGATGCATCCCCAGCCATCTACTTAGTTTTTAATTTGTGGCAGAATACCATTAAGGTCCCCGGGCTAAGGGATAAAAAGATGGCTCCGTGATTAAGAGCACTTGTTCCTCTGGCAGGAAACCTGTCCAGTTTCCAGCACTGACATTGGGTTTAGAATTACCTGTAACTCTAACTCCTTGGGTTCTAATGTCCTCTTCTGGCATCTGTGAGCATCCATACACAAGTGCTTTACACACACACACACACACACACACACACACACACACACATTTAAAATAAATAGATAAAGTTTCCCTGGCTAGCCCTGAGCTTCTGATTTTCTTACTTCAGCCTCCCAAGTAGCTACAGGTCAAGCCATGATTTTTTCAGGACTTAGGACAGATGAAATAGGTAACTAATATTATACTTTCCACTTTAACTGCTTAACTAATAAAGTATAAAGATATACATAGCTATCACTTAGTATTTATGAGGAATTTGTTCCAGAACCCCATATGGATACCTACATCTAAAGATGTTCAAGTCCATTATAGGAAATGACATAGAATTCATAAGCACCTCTACACCTCTACCTGTATACTTACAGTTATGCCTGTATTCCTTACCTGTCTCATACAACATAAGTTCTGTGCAAACAGTTGCTATGCTATACAAAAGAATAAAACCAGAAAAATGTCGTGTTCATGCTCAAGACAGATACAATGTTATTTTCAAATATTTCTGATCTAATGTTGATTGAACCCAAAGCTGCAGATCTACAGATAAAGACAGTTAACTCCAGTTCCTGCAGGAAAAGCAATGGCAGTTATAGTAAAGAAATCCTTTAAGGAGAAGGAGAATAAATATTTGTTCTATAATCTTCATGACCTCTCTTCTCTTATTGTGGCTATCTTTAGAGCATCTCTCAAACCACTTTCTCATCCATCCCATCATTTTTCTGGGCTACAATCTAAAGCGGTGGTTTTCAATCTTCCTAATGCTGTGACCCTTTAATGCAGTACCTCATGTTGTGGTGACCCTCAACCATAAAATTATATTCACTGCTATTTTATTACATTTGATAATATTTTTCATAATTTTGATAATGTTACAGATCATAGTATATATCTTTTCTGGGTTCATGTCACACGGGTTGAGAATCACTTGTCTAAAGTATCTGAAGTTTGCCATCTTTCCCTGGAAAAGATATTTTGGTCTCTCCAACCTACATTTTTCATGACTCCAGTACTGTTAGATTACAATATTGGGATTTTTTTTTCTTCTATAAAGGTATTTTCTTTAAAATCCTAAAATTTTACTCATTCCTTCAAAATCTAAGGCTCTGATAGTTTTTCAGAAAACAATCAGGTGGTTTTATTTTTATCCTCAAGTTTTATTGCAGGCTCATTTACTGCTCCCTCCCTCAGCACTGACTTTTACCATGAAAACAGCCACCTTGGAGACACCATGAATAAAACATGACACAAGGAGGTCTCCCTGGGAACCAAGCCTGAAGATCAAGAAGGAGAGCTGTCACTGCGGTTCTAGAGAGGGCGCTCCATACAGATACCTGTCAGGACAAAGGGCAGGAGGAGGCTGCAGTGTCTGGAAGCAGAGTGGGAAGTAGGGTGGTGCCTGATGGGGCTGCAGCAGCTCCCCCACCTTTCCGGATTCTGCCGGATGCTGGGAAAGTGTGGCTGCAAAGAAAAAGCAGAAACCCTGTCTCCTTTGAGAATTGACAGGTGTCAGATTCATAACTTGACGAGGAGAATGCATGTGGCCTTAGCAGTAAATGCTAGAGGGCATTTTAAAAAGCGATCCTCCCTAGGAAAACTGACAGCATCTGTTCCAGCCTGTTAGGCCATCTATCAGACGTGGCATGTGTAGTGTTAGCTCACAGTGACCGACAGAATCCTTGGGCCTTACACAGTCCCTGGCACACCTTACATATTACAAATAGTGGAGCAGATCCAGCCTATCTTTAGCCAGGACCTAAGTTTTTTCAGAAAAAAAGAGAGGGATGGTGAGATTGGCTCAAAGGGTAAATCACTTGTCACCAACCTTGAGTACCTGAGTTCAATACCCAATTCCAAGGTGGAAGGAAGTAACCTACCCTTGAGAGTTGTCCTATGACACTCACGAGGACATGTGCGCACGCACATACACACACAGTAATAATAATAATAATAATAATAATAATAATAATAATAATAATAATAATAATAATAATGTTGATAAAGAAGCAGAAGCAGAAAAGAGGAAGAATTTTTATTAATCATTTTATTTATTTACATTTCAAATGATATCCCCTTACCCCTCCATAAGCCTTCCCATACCATTCCCCCCTCTTTCCACTCCCCTTTGCCTCTATGAGGGTGATCCTCCACCTATTCACCCACTCCCACCTTACCCTTCTAGCATCCCCCTACGCTGGGGCATCAAGCCTCCCTTCCCCTCCCATTAATGTCAAAAAAATTACATCCCCTGCTACATATATATCTGGAGTCCTGGATCCCTCCATAATATATTATTTGTTTGGTGTTTTAGTCCCTGGGAGCTTTGGGTGGTTCAGTTACTTGATTTTGTTCTTCTAATGGGGTTTTAATCCCTTCAGCTCCTTCAGACCTTCCCCTAGCTCTTCCATTGTAGTCTAGGGGCTCAGACCAATGATTGGCTGTGAGTATCTGCATCTGTATGGGTCAGATACTGGTAGAACTTCTCAGAGAACAGCCATATCCAACTCACATGCTCCACTATGTTTATATTACTTGTAATAGCCAGATGCTGGAAACAACCCAGATGTCCCTCAACAGGAGAATGGATACAGAAAATGTGGTACATTTACACAATGGAGTACTACTCAGCAACTAAAAAAAACTTCATGAAATTTGCAGGCAAATGGATAGAACTAGAAAATATCATCCCGAGTGAGGTAACCCAGACACAAAAGAACACACATGGTATGTACTCACTGATAAGTAAGTTTTAGTCCAAAAGCTCAGAATAGTCACAATAAAACCCACAAACTATATGCAGCTTCAGAAAAAGAAAAGCCAATGTATAGATGCTTCAATCCTACATAGAGCAGGGAACAAAATAATCACAGGGTTAGAGAGTGAGGAACCTGGGGGTGGAGAGAGGAAGGAAAAAGAGGAAACCAGAAACAGGTATTAGAAGAGACAGGAGAGACGTTCAGAGAATCAGGAAATTGAATAGAAATATGTAGTAGCAGGGGATGGGAAACTGGCGGTAGCCTCTAGAAAGTCCCAGACTCCAGGGAAGCAAGAGCCTCCCAGGAGCCAATGGCAATGAGTTTAGCCTAATAACCAAACAAAGGGGAGATAGAACTGTAGAGATCACCTTCAGTAGATAGGCCCAGGCCCCCAGTTAAGGGATGGGGTCACCCATGCATCTTAAAATTTTTAACCCAGAAATGTTTGTTTCCAAAGGAAAGACAGGGACAAAAATGGAACATAAACTGAAGGAAAGGCTGCCCCACCTGGGATCCATCCCATCTGCAGACACCAAACCCTCATAGGATTGTTGATGCCAAGAAGCACTTGCTGACAAGAATTTTTAAAGCAAAGAAATAGATAGTTTGTGCTGTTTTATGAACAGTGTGTTCCTTGGCACCTGGTTAAACTTCTGCTCACTTTTTATATATATTTTCTTTTTTATCTGAATATAGTTTTCCACTCCCTCCATTTTTCCCAGTTGTTTCCCACCTCCTCTCATCTGGATCGACTCCCTTTCTGTCTCTCACTAGAAAAAGAAAGGCTTCTAGGAGATGACAAAGTATAACAAAATAAACTCTAATGAAACAAAATAAAAGCCATCATATTAAAGTTACACAAGACAAGCCAACAGGAAAACAAAAGACCCCCTAGAGAATACACAAGAACTGGAGACCTACTTGTTTACACATTCAGGAGTCCCATAAAATTACTAAACTGAAAGCTATATAGGATGCATGCCAAGGACCTGGCGATATCCTCTTCAATGTTTTTCTTCAAAAACTTGAAGTTTTTATTATGTTGGTATTTCATTTTATTAGTTAGAGTTACCCTAAGATACTGTATATTATTTGAGGCTATTGTGAAAGGTGTTATTTCTCTGATTTTTTTCTCAGTCTGTTTGTCATTAGTATGTAGAAGGGTTACTGGTTTCTGTTAGTTAATTTTGTATTTAGCTACTTTTGCTGAAAATGTTTCTCAGCTGTAGAAGCTTCCCAGTCAAATTTTTAGGATCATTTATGTATACTATTATATCATCTGCAACTAAAGATATTTTGACTTCTACCTTCTCAATTTGTATACCTTTGATCTTTTTTACTTCTCTAGCTAAGATTTCAAATACTGTATTGAATAGGTATGAAGTGGGAAAGCTTGTCTTATTCCTGATTTTAGTGAAATTGCTTTGAGTTTATCCCCATTAATTTGATGTTGGCTATAGACTTGCTGTGATATGCCTTTATTATTTTTATGCATTCCCATTGTCTTTCTAGTCTCTCCATGAATTTTTTCATAAAAGAGTATTGAATTATTGTCAAAGGCCTTTTCTGAAGCTCATGGAATGAACATATGTGTATGTATGGTTTGTTTTTGGTTTTTTTTTTTTTTTTTTTTAGTTTATTTATGTGGTATATTACATTTCTTGATTTCCCAAATTAAACCACCCCTGCATCTCTGGGATAAAACCTACTTGATTGTAGCAAATGTTCTCTTTAACGTATTATTGGATTCAGTTTGTAAGGTTTTCTTTTTTCATATATGTTCATAAGGGAAATTGGTCTGTAATTTTCCTTCTTTCTTGCATGTTTATGTGGTTTGAGTAGCAGGGTAACTGTAGCCTCAGAGAACAAACTGGACAATGTTTCTTCTGTTTCTTTTCTGTGGAATAATTTGAGGAATGTTGGCATTAATTCTTCTTTGAAAGCCTGGTGGAATTCTAGACTAAAACTATCTGGACCTGGGCATTTTTTTTTTAAAGAAAATTACCCATTTCTTTCAGATTTTCCAGATTAAGAGAGTGCAGGTTTTTAAAATACTTCCTTATGATTCCCTGGTTTTCCTCAGTGTCTGTTGTTGTGTCCCTCTTTTCGTCTCTAATTTTGTTAATATGGATATTCTCTCTCCACCTTGTAGTTCATTTGAAAAAGTCTATCAATCGTATTGATTTTCCCAAAGAACCAATTCCCTATTTCATTGATCTTTTGTATTGTTTCAATTTTGTAGATTTTATCCCTTAGTTTGATTCTTTCTTGCCATCTATCTACTCCTCTTGGTGTGAGTTTTGTTCTAAAGCTTTCCGGTGTGGTTTTAAGTTGCTAGTATGAGAGCTCTTTTTATTTTATTTTTCTTTTCTATATTGGCACTCAGTGCTATGAACTTGCTTCTTAGCACCACTTTAATTCTGTCCCATAAGTTTGGTATACTGCATATACTTTTTCACTGAATTATAAAAAGTCTTTAATTTCATTTCTGTCTTGACCCATATTTTTATTAAGTAGAGAGTGGTTTGGCTTCCATGAGTTTGTAAGGTTCCTGTTGCTTCTCTTACTGTTGATATACAACTTTAATCCAGGTTAGTCTGATAAGATTCAGGGAGTTATTTCAATGTCCTTGTATGTTTCAAACTTGCTTTGTGCCTGAATATATGATCAATTATGGAGGAAGTTCTACAAGGTGCAGAAAAGATATATTCTTTTTTATTTGGTTTAAATGTTCTATAAATATGTTAGATCTATTTGGCTTATGATGTTATCTGTTATCTCAAATATTTTTCTGTTTAGTTTTTCACTGAATCACCTATTGCTGAGAATACAGTATTGAAGTCTCCTATCAGTGTGTGAGGATCAGTATGTGATTTAAACTGTGTAGTAATGTTTCTTTACTAACTTGGTTGCCCTTTTCTTTAGGGAATAGATGTTAAGAATTGAGGTATATGTGTGGGGGGGGGGGTATGTGTGTGTGTGTTTCTTTCCTTTGATTTTGGTAGTCTTGTATTATTTATCACCTGTGTTTTTGTGGGTGTAGTTGAACTCCTTAGGTTGGGATTTGCCTTCTAGTCTCTGTAGGGCTGGTTTGTAGACAAATATTGCTTAAATTTGGTTTTATCATAGAATATCTTACTTTCTTCATCTATGGCCATTGGGAGTTTTGCTAGGTTTAAAAGTCTTGCCTGGCATCTGTTAGATAACAGATGTTACAGACTGTAAGAGATAACAGGACCTTCTGGCTTTCAGAGTATCTATTGATATGTCATGTGTAATTCTAATAGTTCCACCATTATATGTTACATGGTCTTTCTCCCTTGCAGCTATTGATTTCTTTCATTGTTCTGTATGTTTAGTGTTTTGGTTATTATGTGGTGAGGGGAATTTTTATGATCCAATCTATTAGTATTCTATATGCTTCTTGTATCTTTCTAGGCATTTCCTTCTTTAGGTTAGGAAATAGTTCGTCTATTATTCTGTTGAAAGAATTTCTGGGCCTTTGAGCTGAGATCCCTCTTCTTTTTACTATTCCTAATATTTTTGTTTGGTCTTCTCATAGTCTCGTTGATTTCTTAGACGTTTTCTGTCAGGAGATTTTTTTAGATTTAATATTTTCTTTGACTGATGTATCCATTTCTTCTGTACTTTTGATGCCTGAGATTCTTTCTTCCATCTCTTGTATTCTGTGGTTCCTGCTCAAATTCTTAAATTTTTAATTTCCAGAATTCCCTTAGTTTGGGTTTTCTTCATCACTTCCATTTCCATTTTCAAGTCTTGAACAGTTTAATTCATTTTCTTCCACTATTTGCTTATGTTTTCCTGGATTTCTTTAAAAAGATTTTTTGTATCTTCTTTAATGAACTATCATATTCATGCAGGAGGTTTTAAGGTTTTTTTTTCTTGTGCTTTATCTATGTTGGGATATTTGGGGACTGCTGTAGTAGGTTAGCTGGACTCTAGTGAAGAAAAGGAGGCTGTCTGTTGGACTATAATTTTAGATCGGCATCTAGGCATCTAGAATTAGGACAATTATAGGTCTAGGTGCTGGTTTCTGGTTTTGTCTTTGCTTGGCGTGTGTTTTGTTCCTTGGTTTCAGTTTCCTCTATGGATGAGTATGATGGCTGTGTGTTGACTGGTAGAAAATTTTCTTTGGATCTGTTAGTTGTAACCATTGGGGGAAACCAAGTAAATGTGTTTCTGGGTCTTGAGAGCTGACATCACTTAAGGGACAGAGAAACAATGAGTGTTGCCATTTCAAAGCCATGACTGTTTATGTAGAAATACTCAAAACTCAAAACAGATATTAGAAATGAACAAAATAATGATTGAATGGTTGGAAATGTTGGATGTTTAAAAACACATACAAAGAAGTCTCCTATGATTTGGGCACTCAAGGCCTTAGCTGGCATACAACTTATAATAAAACAGGCATTCTTTGATCTAGCCAAAGTGCCTGTTCGTTTTTCCTTAGTGAACTGCATACATCTCAAAGCTTTATTCCTGACATGAACCAACTAACCACATGATTTGCATAAAAAAGTAGAAATGCTTTAATATGTAGGTAGATAGCCCAGAAACATTGTAAATGCATTTGAGGTGTGAGAAAACAGTTAGATGTGTGCCCTATCTAAATGTATTCTCCTTAGATCATTGAAATGAGAAACTTAAAAACATATTTATAAGGTAATTTCTGGCTTTCTGGAGTCTGACTGGTTTAGATACTTGAATAAATCTGAAAAGAAAGGCACACAAGGGTTCTACTGACCCAGAAAGGAACTGGGAATGCCTGTAGTCTTCTGTGTTGCTTTCCTTCCAGATGAAAGGTTGGACTTTAATATGAGAGAGGGGGCTTGGGGAAATGTATGGTGGAATGATGGTTATGGGAAAGAATAGAACATTATACCATGGGATGTAAGCTGATTTAAAGGCTCAAGGTAGCTATCCCCCTGCCACTGCACCACCCACATGGCAAACATGATGTTGTAACATCTGATTTCTTACTCCTTGTGATAACAAAAATCTAGGGGTAGAGGTAGAAGTGCTGAAATGAAATACAAACACAGGAATACAAACACTGTTCCACTGCATAAATATTATAACACTGAGTATCTAGCCCAACCAAAGACTTCCATTAAATAGTTCCTAAGAATTTATTTTATAATATTTAAAATTAAAATTAAATCACATTGTTTTTACACTCCTTCTAAATCTCTTACCATTTCCTTTTCCCATACCCTCTTGATCCTTATCTATTCAAAATGCATAAATGTATGCCTACAATTTGCTGAGTCTGTTTAACGATGCTTACATATGTGTATTTTCAGGTCTGAACACTAGGTGTTGGAAAGCTAGTTAGGGGTTTAACTGTGAGGACAACTAATTCTCTCTCTTAGAAGTTCTTAGTAGCTTACAACCCTTTGTCTAAGTCCTCTTTAGGTTTCCCACACCCACACTACCAAGTCTGATGGTATTGTCCTTGTGTAGGACTCCTTTAAGCCATATTATTGCGATTTCATGGGTGCAGCTTCTATGTCATTTCTAGGAGACACTCACCCTGTGGTTATTAGGATATGGAGAATATAGTCAGAAATTGACAGTACTATAGCAAAGTGTCAGTAGTAGTTTCTGTCATAATATTCATGACCTCAGTAGCCATGGGTAATTGGCTAGGGTTCCAGTAAAAGACAGGATATCCCTCATGTTGAGGAAGCCATAATTTAAATCCAATGAAATAAACCATATATCACCAGTAAGTACTACTGTTGCCCCCTGTGGGACACCCTATCATGTTGATCACTTGGTGGTTAATAGGCATCACAATTGATTTCTTTCCTCCCTTGGCAGCTTCTATAAAACCTGCCAGGATTATGAAAGTTAGTCCTCATGGAAGAGGTTTTAGTGTCACATCTAGCCCAAATTCTCTGAGTCCTATGTCCCAAATGCTTAGTATTTTCAGCAATAGAGCCTTGCCTTCAATTCCTGGGAAGTAACTAACCTATATTTTTTAAGTATATCTTGGGCTTTCATGATCAGCTACTCAAAAGTTTTCTCATGCCAGAGTCCTTGTGTGTGATCCCTGGCTCCTGAAGTTGAGAATATGTTTAGCCAGAGCTACTTTAGTTAGGTTATAGCCCATGCTAAAAATGCCACTTTTGTAGTGGTAGGACCTTCATGTGCATACACTAAGGCTCACTGGTGGAGTTTCTCACCATTTTCCATCCCCAAATCAATCCATCAATAGGCAGAAAACAATATGGAAAAAATCCAACAAAGAATGTAATAAGAGCTTTGGGTGAGATGACCCAAATGTATTTAGGAATCATTCCCCTGAAAAGTCTGTTCTGTTTCTTACTCAGTGATATTAACTTATATTGCCCTTTCCTCTGAATGCTGGCCCAAATACACTGCATTCAGATTCTACAAGTCCCTGTCGAGGAATGGAAGCAGCTAGGTAGCTGCAGCTCAGACCTCCTTAAGATGTTACCTGAAGTCTATGGAAAAGCCGGAAAAATAAGTGATCATTGACCTTTCTTTTCATGCTGTCCGATGGACTCTCATATCTCTGAAGGGAAAGGACACAGGGGGAATGAAATTAATCAGACCTAGCTAGGAAGGAAAAGCCCTGTGACTATGGATACTCAACTATGAGGAAGGATATTTACCAGTCCATGAAAAGCCACAGGATGATGTCCACTGAAACCCCACACAAAGACCCTGAGGCACTATAAACAATGTATATTGACAAGACAATGGGAATGGGATCCAGAGATGTATGTAGCTGGATAATAAACATACCAGAAAAGTCTGTTACCTAAACTTCCCAAGATCATCAGAAGCAAGCCCAGACTTGCAAGACATTGACTTCTAATTCATGTATTTGAAGGAACTTAGCACATTTTACTGTTTTCTAGGCAAGGGCTCTTGCTTACTTGGTCCCTTTCTTTAGTTTTCCCTGGGAGACTCCAACTAAAGTCATAGATACAAACCATGGACAGAGTACACTGATCTTCAGGATGAAGTGTGAGCCTTCAGATCTGTGCCGTACATATAGGATCAGCAGGTGAGAAAGATGTGCTCGTCCAGCTGCCCACACTTGCTGTTTGTAGCCATCACAACCTGTTCTAAGAAGTTCAGCTGGGGTTTGAAAACCATCATTTAGAAACAGGGAAAGACAGGGTAGCAGATGAACGTTATATTTATTGAAAACTATACACACAGTGCTAGGGCATGAAATGCCACGAGAGAATAATGTAAAACTACAAGGCCTTGATGTTGTCCTAGCTCCATGAAGTGAGGGTTGTCCAAGATCATAAAATGAGAGGGTGTGGCCCACACACCCTTGAATATAAACTGGACCTTTGGTACTCTGTAGTTAGGGAGCTGCCAGGATCCCACTGATGTCACTTAATGGCCTTTGCCATTATTGTACTCAACAGATTAACACCCTTAGTGGTTAAGCTGTGTTCAACCTTCCTGGAGTAATGGGTGTGGCCTAGAAATAATCATAGTATCAACTGAAATTAAGAAATTCATACCACTTCATGGTATACTAACCACAATGTTGTTTCACTTTAACATGGCCTGGCCACATTTCTTTATTTGGGCCAAGGCATCTTTGAGTAAGCGTTAATCCAAGATAATTTCGATATTATATTTGGGCCCAAACTTTAACAGAATCAGGGTGTTGTGTTGTCAGATTTTCTTTGTATGTAGCCTTTCTGTTTTCAGAGTCAGGGCTTGAGTTGGCAATACTTTTAGTTGGTTTGACCCAGGCCTCTTTATTTGAAGAACTGGCTACATCTATAGCTCCTTCTTGCTTAGGGCCCAGGCTTCTTGGAGGCCAGGGAAGGGTTTAGTTCCCCATTTCTTCTACTTTGACCTGAGCCTCTTGAGGATTAGGGATAGGCCCAGGATCATCTATTCTTGTTTTGGCTCAGGCCCACATCTCTTCTCATTTTGGCTCAGGTCTCTTCAGGATTAGAGTTAGGCCCAGGCCCACATAACTTCTTGTTTGGGGCCTAGGCCTCTTCAGAGTCAGGAATAGGCCCAGGCCCACATTTTTTCTTTTTTGGACCCAGGCTTCTACAGGATCAAGGATAGACCCAGACCCACATAACTTCATGTTTGGGGCCAGGTTTCTTCAGGGTAAGAGATAGGCCCAGGAACACATCACATCTTCTTTTGGGCCCAGGCCCACAACTCTCGATGTTTTGGCCCAGGCCTCTTCAGGGTCAGGTATAGGCCCAGCTCCACATTTCTTTTTATTGGAACCTAAGCCTCTTCAAGAATTAGGCATAGGCCCAGGTGCACATTACTTCTTGTTTTGGGCCCAGGCCTCTTAATGGTCAAGGATAGGCCCAGGCCCACATTTCTTTTACTTGGGCCCAGGCTTCTTCAGGGTTATAAATCGGCCCAGGCCCACATCTCTTGTTTTGGCTCAGGCCTCTTCAAGGTCAGGAATAGGCCCAGGCCCACATCACGTCTTGGTTTAGACACAGGCCTCTTCAGAGTCAGGGATAGGCCAAGGCTCACATTTCTTTTTCTTTGGGCCCAAACTTCATCAATTTCAGAGATAGGCCCAGGCAAATAACTCTTCTTGTTTTGGCCAAGGCCTCTTCAGGGTCAGATATAGGTCCAGGCCCACATCACTTCTTGTTTTGGGCCCAGGCCTCTTCAGGGTCAAGGATTGGCCCAGACCCACATTTCTTTTTTGGGGGGGACCCAAACATCTACAGGATCAGAAATGGGCCCAAGCCCACATTTCTTTTTCTTTGGGCCCAGGCTTATTCAATGTCAGAGATAGGCCCAGACCCATAACTTTTCTTGTTTTGGGCCCAGGCCTCTTCAGGATCAGGGATTGGCCCAGGTCCACACTTTTTCTTCTTAGGTCCCAGTTCTTTTCAGGATCAATGACAGGCCCAGGCCCACATTTCTTCTTCTTTGGGCCCAGGCCTCTTCAGGATCAGAGATTGGCCCAGGCCCAATTTGCTTCTTCTTTGGGCCCAGGACTCTTCAGGATCAGGGATAGGCCCAGGGCCACATCTCTTGTTTTGGCTGAGGCCTCTTCAAGGTCAGGGATAGGCCCAGGCCCACATCACATCTTGGTTTAGACACAAGCCTCTTCAGAGTCAGGGATAGGCCAAGGCTCACATTTCTTTTTCTTTGGGCCCAGGCCTCTTCATGGTCAGGGATAGGCCGAGGCCCACATTTCTTCTTCTTGGGCCCAGGCCTCTTCAGGTTCAGGGATAGGCCCAGGCCCACATTTCTTCCTCTTTGGGCCCAGGCCTCTTCAGGGTCAGGGATAGGCCCAGGCCCACATTTCTTCTTTGGGCCCAGGCCTCTTCAAGGTCAGGGATAGGCCCAGGCCGACATCACATCTTGGTTAGGACACAAGGCTCTTCAGAGTCAGGGATAGGACAAGGCTCACATTTCTTTTTCTTTGGGCCCAGGCCTCTTCATGGTCAGAAATAGGCCCAGGCCCACATTTCTTCTTCTTGGGCCCAGGCCTCTTCAGGTTCAGGGATAGGCCCAGGCCCACATTTCTTCTTCTTGGGCCCAGGCCTCTTCAGGGTCAGGGATAAGCCCAGGCCCACATTTCTTCTTTGGGCCCAGGCCTCTTCAAGGTCAGGGATAGGCCCAGGCCCACATTTCTTCCTCTTTGGGCCCAGGCCTCTTCAGGGTCAGGGATAGGCCCAGGCCCACATTTCTTCTTCTTGGGCCCAGGCCTCTTCATGGTCAGGGATAGGCCCAGGACCACATTTCTTCTTTGGGCCCAGGCCTCTTCAAGGTCAGGGATAGGCCCAGGCCCACATTTCTTCCTCTTTGGGCCCAGGCCTCTTCAGGGTCAGGGATAGGCCCAGGCCCACATTTCTTCTTCTTGGGCCCAGGCCTCTTCATGGTCAGGGATAGGCCCAGGCCCACATTTCTTCCTCTTTGGGCCCAGGCCTCTTCAGGGTCAGGGATAGGCCCAGGCCCACATTTCTTCCTCTTTGGGCCCAGGCCTCTTCAGGGTCAGGGATAGGCCCAGGCCCACATTTCTTCCTCTTTGGGCCCAGGCCTCTTCAGGGTCAGGGATAGGCCCAGGCCCACATTTCTTCTTCTTGGGCCCAGGCCTCTTCAGGGTCAGGGATAGGCCCAGGCCCACATTTCTTCTTTGGGCCCAGGCCTCTTCAATGTCAGGGATAGGCCCAGGCCCACATTTCTTCCTCTTTGGGCCCAGGCCTCTCCAGGGTCAGGGATAGGCCCAGGCCCACATTTCTTCTTCTTGGGCCCAGGCCTCTTCATGGTCAGGGATAGGCCCAGGCCCACATTTCTTCTTTGGGCCCAGGCCTCTTCAAGGTCAGGGATAGGCCCAGGCCCACATTTCTTCCTCTTTGGGCCCAGGCCTCTTTAGGGTCAGGGATAGGCCCAGGCCCACATTTCTTCTTCTTGGGCCCAGGCCTCTTCAGGGTCAGGGATAGGCCCAGGCCCACATTTCTTCTTCTTGGGCCCAGGCCTCTTCATGGTCAGGGATAGGCCCAGGCCCACATTTCTTCTTCTTGGGCCCAGGCCTCTTCATGGTCAGGGATAGGCCCAGGCCCACATTTCTTCTTTGGGCCCAGGCCTCTTCAAGGTCAGGGATAGGCCCAGGCCCACATTTCCTCCTCTTTGGGCCCAGGCCTCTTCAGGGTCAGGGATAGGCCCAGGCCCACATTTCTTCCTCTTTGGGCCCAGGCCTCTTCAGGGTCAGGGATAGGCCCAGGCCCACATTTCTTCCTCTTTGGGCCCAGGCCTCTTCAGGGTCAGGGATAGGCCCAGGCCCACATTTCTTCTTCTTGGGCCCAGGCCTCTTCATGGTCAGGGATAGGCCCAGGCCCACATTTCTTCTTTGGGCCCAGGCCTCTTCAAGGTCAGGGATAGGCCCAGGCCCACATTTCTTCCTCTTTGGGCCCAGGCCTCTTCAGGGTCAGGGATAGGCCCAGGCCCACATTTCTTCTTCTTGGGCCCAGGCCTCTTCATGGTCAGGGATAGGCCCAGGCCCACATTTCTTCCTCTTTGGGCCCAGGCCTCTTCAGGGTCAGGGATAGGCCCAGGCCCACATTTCTTCCTCTTTGGGCCCAGGCCTCTTCAGGGTCAGGGATAGGCCCAGGTCCACATTTCTTCCTCTTTGGGCCCAGGCCTCTTCAGGGTCAGGGATAGGCTCAGGCCCACATTTCTTCTTCTTGGGCCCAGGCCTCTTCAGGGTCAGGGATAGGCCCAGGCCCACATTTCTTCTTTGGGCCCAGGCCTCTTCAAGGTCAGGGATAGGCCCAGGCCCACATTTCTTCCTCTTTGGGCCCAGGCCTCTTCAGGGTCAGGGATAGGCCCAGGCCCACATTTCTTCTTCTTGGGCCCAGGCCTCTTCATGGTCAGGGATAGGCCCAGGCCCACATTTCTTCCTCTTTGGGCCCAGGCCTCTTCAGGGTCAGGGATAGGCCCAGGCCCACATTTCTTCCTCTTTGGGCCCAGGCCTCTTTAGGGTCAGGGATAGGCCCAGGCCCACATTTCTTCCTCTTTGGGCCCAGGCCTCTTCAGGGTCAGGGATAGGCCCAGGCCCACATTTCTTCTTCTTGGGCCCAGGCCTCTTCAGGGTCAGGGATAGGCCCAGGCCCACATTTCTTCTTCTTGGGCCCAGGCCTCTTCATGGTCAGGGATAGGCCCAGGCCCACATTTCTTCTTCTTGGGCCCAGGCCTCTTCATGGTCAGGGATAGGCCCAGGCCCACATTTCTTCTTTGGGCCCAGGCCTCTTCAAGGTCAGGGATAGGCCCAGGCCCACATTTCTTCCTCTTTGGGCCCAGGCCTCTTCAGGGTCAGGAATAGGCCCAGGCCCACATTTCTTCCTCTTTGGGCCCAGGCCTCTTCAGGGTCAGGGATAGGCCCAGGCCCACATTTCTTCCTCTTTGGGCCCAGGCCTCTTCAGGGTCAGGGATAGGCCCAGGCCCACATTTCTTCCTCTTTGGGCCCAGGCCTCTTCAGGGTCAGGGATAGGCCCAGGCCCACATTTCTTCTTCTTGGGCCCAGGCCTCTTCAGGGTCAGGGATAGGCCCAGGCCCACATTTCTTCCTCTTTGGGCCCAGGCCTCTTCAGGGTCAGGGATAGGCCCAGGCCCACATTTCTTCTTCTTGGGCCCAGGCCTCTTCAGGGTCAGGGATAGGCCCAGGCCCACATTTCTTCCTCTTTGGGCCCAGGCCTCTTCAGGGTCAGGGATAGGCCCAGGCCCACATTTCTTTTTCTTTGGGCCCAGGCCTCTTCAGGGTCAGGGATAGGCCCAGGCCCACATTTCTTTTTATTTGGGCCCAGGCCTTTTCATGGTCAGGGATTAGCCCAGGCCCACATTTCTTTTTCTTTTGGACTTGGGCTCCTTCAAGGTTGATATTTGGCCAGGGCACACACTTTTTTTTTTTTTTTTTTTTTTTTTTTTTTTTTTTTTTTTTGATTTGTATGTTTGGCTGGGCCTTTTTCATTTCACACCCACTTAACTAGGTCCAGTAATCTGCTGGGTCCACTATCTGATTCTTTTTCTGTTTGAAGTGGGGCACACTTTTCAGTCCATATTGTCCAAACAGACTTCTTGTTATTTGTTCCTGGAAAAAAGATAGAAACAGATATTGACAGAGGAAAACATTTCCTTCTCTGGCATCGCAAATGGACTTAGACATTGTTGACCTTTCCTCTGGAAAACACGCTCAGACATTGACATATAGAGCTCACAATCCAGATGAAACAAAGCGTACATTATACAAATAGAAAGTTTAAATGCGGGTTGGGAAAGCCTTTTCCTGTTGTAGAGCTGTCTGTGCCTGAGGTAGAGAGGACCCATGAGCTCCTGTGGAAAGACTGTTGCTTCTAAGTTATAAGAAGAAAGGCCCCATGATGCATTCCTTCCGTCTGAAGTGAAATTCCATGATGGAACATCACAGGAAGTTAGAAGAAACAATAGGTTAGTCCCCCAAATGTCAAATGAAGGCTATGCAGACCTTCACATGGCCTTTTTTTCCTGTACAGGATGGGTCCTCTGTGTGTCATACATGGCCATGCTCTGTGAGAATATCCCCCTAGTCCTTGCTATTGCCATCTTCTCAAATTCGCATATGCCCTGTCCATCAAAAACCGTCAGACACTGAATTGTGCCTTAGTCACCCCTTTCACCAGAAGCCCCCTGTGAAGTACATGTACTGGTGTGAGATCAGGTCTTTACCCACACATTTTCCTGCACTGACTTACCTGAAAGGGAACCTGGCCAGCTTCTCCTATAGTGGACTCTGCTGCTCTCCTAACTAGGCCACACCCATAACCATGACAGTGACCCCTTATGTGAGGTCACAGAGGCCAAGCCTCACTCTGATTACGAAAGCTCAGAGGCTATCCAGACACACAGGTGTCTTTTGGACTGGTATCAAAATGCTTGAAATGTTGTCCTCCAACCTGTCCCTTCACCACCATTAAACATACCTTGTAGTGGGATTTTCCAGGAAGCAGCATTTTATGAGGATTCCCTCCATGACCTCATTATGGTAGTTGATGACCCTTGAGAATGTCACTAACAAAGCAGATTCATTCACAAATACATTAATACCCATCTTATAAATATGAATATGAAAATGAAAATTAGATGAAGAGAGAATGTGATATCAATGTCTGTAGCCATGCAAGGAAGGGTCCATGAATTGAATATAAAAATGATTTCCAGGATGGTTCATGTCTAGAGAAGCCATAGAGAAGGACCTGGTCAAGCACTTCCTATGTACGTGTGTAGCAATATGTCCCTGAAAGGACGACATAGATGGTGATCTAAGTAGCTGATCATTTATAGGCTTGAGCTTTGAGTCTTAAGAGCAGGTGCTGACTTGACAGTTTCTTCCAGAGGCCTCTGTTGCTGGTACACATAGTGTCATCTCCATGAGTTTGTATATGGTGTGCCAGTCAGCAGCCACCCTGCTTTGTTTTAATAGAACTCCTGCTGTGTTATATAAGGGAAACCTCGAGAACTTCACCTGGTCCCTGTCCCTGGCATCCAGGTCCTTGCTCTTGCTCTTTCCTGCATGCCTACATATCTGAAGGCACATGCATTGCCATGTAACACTCCCAGACACTAACATACAATTTAAATATAATTACGTATAGTATACAGGGTTTTGTAGAGTGCTGGAATGGTATTTTCTGTTCTGTTCCTGCTTTCAGTCATGCGGGGGCCAACCCTGGACTTAAAAGATTATTTCTGTGAAGAAGCAAAGTCCCTTCAGAACCCCAGACAATAGAACTCTGGAGCTTCTTCTACCTGCCCTGGACACTATAGGCTGTCATAGCTGATATGTGTCCCTGGCTTGGGCCACAACAGCAGAGCTTTATCCTGCACCAGTCTGGAGCCTGGAGCCTTTTCATGTGCTACAGGCTGAGTGTGATCATTCCCTGGGCCTATTGTCCCATGAGTCGTGGGTGTCATCTCCATGAATACTTGTTTGGCATGGCTCACATAGACACACACACACACACACACACACACACACCTACTGCAACCATTTCTACTACTTTAGCACAGTTCCTGTTAAAGGTCACTTCAAGGACCACATTATGCCTCCTATCTCCAAGTATACCACACTGAGGTTAAATCAGGACTTCATCACAGGAATCTGTGGTGAATATATATATATATATATATATATATATATATATATATATATATATATATATATATATACACCCCAACATACAGCCCAGCATACCTGCAGTTCCTTCCAAATCCCAGCACACCACTGAGTTCCCTCACAGCCTTGACCATAGCAATGGGTTATTATATGAGGTAACAGAGGCCTGACCACACCTCTCTCCAGCTTTTTCCTAAGTGCCTAGGTGTAATATGAGAAACAGCTGTGCTTTTCATCTTAAAGCCTGAACATAAATGATCCCGCCTCGTCTAACAGTGCATATATTTGTAGAGGAAGTTACGTGGCATCATCCAATGTCCTCCTTGTTAACTTTCCCACATATGGACCTTCAGACATAAGCACACACATGAGCACACAAACAACACACATACAAACTGAAAACATGTTTGTAGGTACAGAGTGGGAGGGGAGTGTGCTACCATGGTGTTTCCCTTGATAGTGACATTGATGTTTGTCCCATATGGTGGCAGCTCTGAGTACAAATGGAAAGATTGCTGCTGCCAGGGATTCAAGTCCTCAGGAAAGATCAGATTCCAGGGCCAGGGATGCTCTGCCTCCTTCCCTGGACAAGCTATATGTGATGGTCAAAGGTGGGTGTGGCAACAGCCCTGTTTCCTTCTTCCTGTCCTGGTCTAGATCATGTGTGTGGCTTCTTTCCAAGGCCTCTCTCCCTGGTGAGTGAGGGGTTCCTCCCCCTGCAGTCTTGAGTGGCCAGTCCTACTACTGTGAGACTTCTCATCTGTTTCTAGCTCTCTTAGGATGTGCTGTTCTCAATCAGAAACTCAAGTCTCTCCATGTTTCAGTCTCCCACATTTAAGACCCCAAGAAGTGTCTCACACTGAGTAAATTACTCACGTGACGAATTTCAGGTAGTGCCCATCCCAGAAAACAGCCCAATCCTGGGCAGACACGTGTGCTCAGTGTGAATCCCAGCCCTCTCTGCTGGACTCTGAGTTGTGCACAGGCTAAGAACACTGCTGTTACTAGGGCACACTGTGAGGTCACAGAAGCCGCACCTCACCGCACTCTGAGAATCACAAGGGGCATCCAGGCCTCAGCTTGGTCCAACTTTGTCTCTACAAAACTGTTTCAAGCATCCTTGGAAACACATTTGGGGAAGTAGCTAGAAGTGTTTCTCAAAGACACCTCCCTGGGACTCACCAAGCACCTCCTGTCACCCCACATCTTCCCACAGTGTCACCCTGAGAGGAGGAACACAGTGGACAGCACTGCTCCTCAGCTCACACGTCTGACCTCACACTCAGTCTCACCATCCCAGATGCTCTACTGTCACCATGGTTTATTGCTGCCCCTCGGCCTGCAGGGTGCCATCCTCTGCCTCTTGTATCTCCATCCAACAGTAGCCATACATACATAAATTTAATTAAATTTTCTCTTATTTTAAACTACCTAATACATCACATTTGTTAAAGAAAATGACTTGTATACCAGAGAGATGATTTAGTAGCTAAGATCACTCTCTGTTCTTGCTGAGGTCCTGGGTTTTAACCCCAGCAACCACATGACATGGTTCACCAACCACCTATATCTTCAGCTCCAGGAGATCAAATGCTCTTTCTTAGCCTTCTTGAGCACTTAAGTGCACAAACCCACATTCAAATATGCAAATTTACATATAATTTAAACAATAAGCAGCCAGGAGATGATCGCACATACCTTAAATCCCAACGCTCAGGAGGCAGAGGCAGGCCCATCTTTGTGAGTGTGAAGAGAGCCCGGTATATTCATCAAATTTCAGGTTACACACAAGCAAGGCTACACAGAGAAACCCTGTCTTTAAAAAATCAACAGCAATTATGATAAATAAAATAAACGATTTAAAAAAAAGAGTATGGCTTATCTTGCTCCATCTCTGTTACAAGATATTAGAAGTTGTAAAGAACAGTATGATGAAGAGCAACCACAGCCCCAGACAGTTACAGTTACCCTGATGCTGACACAGTGAATTAGAGATTGGCCTGAGAAGGGACAGTCTTGGTCAGTGTAAGAACCTGAGGCTCCTGGGATTTGGAGAGTCAGCTGTCTCCTTGTCTGTGCAGCTGAAAACACAGAGAAACCAGAAGGCTGAAATGGTTGGCAGAGTTCAATTCTCTTATTCTAGGTTCTTTAGACCGTAAAGGAAAAGTAAACTCAGCTCAGAATTAATCCACTGGATAGAGATTTCTGAACTATATAATAGAGTTATATAACATAAGAGAGAAAACCAAAACAGTTGATAGTTTGAATAGAAATGGCCCCCATAGGCTGAAATATTTGAATGCTTGGTCATCAGGAAATGCCCCTACTTAAAGAGATTAAGAGGTGTGGCCTGGCTGGAGGAAGTGTGTCGCTGGGGTGAGCTTTAGGGTTTCAGAAGCCCAAGCCAGCCCCAGTGGTTCTCTTTTTTCCTGCTACTTTTGGATCTGAATACAGAACTCTTCATTTTTCCTGCACCAGAATGTCTCTTGCATGCTCTCGTGCTTCCTGACCATAATGATAATAAACTAAACCTTTAAAACTGCAAGCCAGCCTCAATGAAATGCTTTCTTTTACAAGAATTGCTGTGGTCATAGTGTTTCTTCACAGCAATAGAGCACTGACTAAGATACCTAGGAATATTAAAATTATAAAAATGTCATTGGGTTTCTCTCATATTAGTTTTCCTCCTTCCTTTCTTCTCTTTTCTCTCATCCCATCCTTCCCTAGCCGCACTTACGCCATCCTTCCTCATCTCTCTGCTATTGCACCTCTCAATGAGGTCTAAGTTAATACATGTGCCATCTTTCACATAATATAGGTTAAAGTCGGTAGAGCCCTGGACACGTGCCTCCCTAATTTTTCTGCCAGAAGAAAGAGCCCTATTTTCTTGGTTCTTATTTTAACCCTCTAGAGAATCCATTTGGGCCTGGCTTGGAGCCAGTGCTCATTTCATGGTGGGCAAGAGGAAGACAAGAAATGGGCTGTAGTCGAGTCCTACTGTTAGGACAGGGGGTGGGGAGTCTCCCACAGAACA
The DNA here is from genome assembly GCF_963924665.1 of Micromys minutus. Taxonomy (NCBI): domain Eukaryota; kingdom Metazoa; phylum Chordata; class Mammalia; order Rodentia; family Muridae; genus Micromys; species Micromys minutus. The sequence continues at coordinate 33,652,348 of NC_137953.1, read as the reverse complement.
GAATACAGTTCCAGTAAAAGTCAGGGAGGCAGAATGGGTATGAGAAACCTGGATGAGCCATGAACTTAGAGGAAGACAGATTTTAGAAGCATTTCTAACAACAAAGAAGAAATTACACATAGGAATCACACCCACAGGTCTTGAAAGATGTGTCTCCAGCTTCCCCTGTCATAGGACATAACACAGCTGCCCTTCAGTGATTAGAACAGACTTCAGCTGTCTGAAGCTCTGGCCTCTCTTAACCCAGACTCCCCCTGCCCAGGGTCCTTCCCACAGCCCTGCCCTCCCTGAGGGGAGATAAAAGAAAAGCTAGAGGGTAGTAGAGAAAGATAAGACAATATTCCTCCTCACAGAAAGTGAGTCCCAAGACTCGTCACCCTAGAAGTATACTTTCTCTCAGGCAGAAAGACCTTACTGTGTTCTGAAAATCCCTGTAGAGCTCCAGAAGCCACTCAATATCTAGCTTACAGCCATCCACAGATCCATCTTGAGAACTTCTGTGGCCTTAGCAATGTGTGGGAAGAGATACACTGAAATGTTCTTAGTAATTATTTCCAGATGAAGGGATTATGAATGGTCCTGTTACCCCAGAGTTTTCTGTTTCTCCTTTTCCAGACATATATGTTTTGCATCTTGTAAATTTAAATATATATACGTATGAAATATTCATGTATCCTCAAACTCTTCTTTAGCCCCTAGTTACAATAAATACAATGGAAATAACACTTAAATAACATACAGTTGAAGTTACTCAGGAGTTAAAACAATGCTAGGAGATACTGTCTCAGGAATTAGTGTGAATGTCCATGTAACTACATTCTTTCAAACACCATGTTATTTAGATGATGTTTATCAGTGTTTACATTTTTTTAAAATAAGGTTTACTTTCCTAGCTGGGTTGGCTAAAGCTAACATCAAATTAATTTGCATTCCCTGAGCACACTGCATGTGAAATGGTACTGAGCACTTGAGGGAAATTGACCTTGGAAGAAACATTTGCTGCCAAAAAAATAAAGTGCTCAGTCTCCAAAAAGATAATGAAGAATGGGCAGTAGCAGTTATCAGACACCAGAGCAAACCGGAACCCATGACAGCCCTCAGGTGGTATCATTTATGAAAACTCCCATTTGCATCAGGGATAATAGCTTAAGGCTTAATGCCAGTCAAAATGTAAACAAACCTGGAGCAGGCAGAGTCCCTGAAAGAGTTCTCACCGTGATGAGAAAGCTGGCCGGTTAACATGAATGCAAACCCTGCGTCACCACCAGCCATTGTGTAATCATCTTGTGTAACCAGCCCTTTGTGCCTGCCGGCTGGCTGCTGCCAGAGCTACCTTCCTTCCTACATCTTTCCTTCCCTCCCAGCCATACTGTACAAGAAAGCTACTGGAGTTTACAGGGCATATGGAGAATGAATGGTGGGAATAAAGAGAGTCTGAAAATTAAGACAGCCCTTCCTCAAGTCAGAAGGGAAACAAAAGAAGCTCATTCACATCATACCTACTTCCATAAATCTAATCCTGATCTTGACAGCCAGGAGTCCACAGACCATTAGCATGGAATGCACAGCTCCTTAGGGCATTGAACTACCCCTTCCTCAGCGTTCTCCTCTCATTTCCTGGATTACATTTATAGCCATAGTAAACTACCCATAGTACAATCAGTTTATGCAGCATCATACACACACACACACACACACACACACACACACATGAATGTATGCACACATATGGGTAATCCCTATGTTCCAGGCTTTGTGATGAGCAATTTAAACACATTTTGTCATTTAAGTCTCATCAAAACAAAAGTCCTTATGATATGTAACAGTATTATTCCCATTTTAGAGATACTGCTTTTTAATTTAATGCTCAGAATCTATGATTTAACCTAAAGGTAGAAAGCAATAAGAAGCACTAAACATTATTCAAACCAGGCCGGTCATGCTTCAAAGTTCACATGTACTCTTGCCATTATTTAACAGAAAGATGTCTGAAAATAAACCCACACAATTTGCCTCTGGCTGGTAAGACATTAAGTGACAGTCTCATTATTGGTCTTATACATTAATTCAAAAATACACAAAGGCAAAAAAAAAAAACATTTAATTGTATACTCACCATCCAAACATTACAAATTTTAACCTTTTTCTAGACTTCTTTAGATTCCTTTTTATTTGCATATATAGTTGGACGCCCTCTGTCGTCCTGGTTGGAACCTGAGATGCAGCAGACTGCACCTTATTGTGGAAGCAGGAAATGTTTTGATTTGTCTTGTTTTGTTTTCCAAAGCTATTGATGTAGCATATCCTTAGGAAAGTCAAGTGCAATTCAAAGTGGAGTGTTGCCTACAGGATTCTGTAGAGCGTCCGATGGGATGTGAGGATGGGGGATAAGGTGGGCAAGAGCAGAGATGAAAGAGGTCCTGGGATTCTGGTCCAGTGATAACACTATGGTGAAAAGGTAAAGGAGTGAACCCTGTGAGCCTCGCCAATAACTGCCAATAACTAACCATGGATTTTTAATTTGGATGGAAGTTAGACATTAGAGAAGTTAGGGACAAATTCTCTGGCATGGACACTAGGGATCCATGTTCTCCATGGAACAGAGTATGGACATTTCATCTGGCTTTTCTCTAACTGGAAAGCTACACCATCTTAGCCAAGATGAAGTTAACAGATAGACTAACAGATCCCCCAAGAGAAAAGCCCTTCTTTTTTTTTTTTTTTTTTGAACAACTTTATTTTAAAAAACAAAGATAAATGTACAAATTTTAAGCATTTTTGCATAAAAGTATATGAATACATTTTTGTAAGTGCTTGGCTTTTTTTTCAAAGGTTTGATAGTGTGCATTAAGGTCTTACTAGTTACAATGAGCATAAAGTACATGTAAAACAGGATGTAACCTGGAATTAGTCAAAGTTTTCTTGGTGTGTAAGGATTGAGCAAAATGGTTTTTCGTTTCTTTCTTTTTTTTATTTTTCTTTTCTTGAACTTCACACAGTCTGTAAGTTGTTTCTGGGGTGTTCAGAGCCTTCTGGGGTTAGTATCCCATTATCAGTGAATGCATATTATGTGTGTTCTTTTGTGACTGGGTTATAAAAGGCATATCTAGGTCTTCAGGAGCAAGGAATAGCTAGGCTACTAAGTTCTTATAATGCCTCCCACACCAAAATCACTGAATCCTGTTTTCAAAAATAAATATGACCATTTCTTACCTGTTCTTATTAGCTGCTCAACCAAATCATATTAAATTAATTGCATTCTTTGCTAATTAAGCTATGGGTTTACTTAATCCCCAAAGTGGTGAAAGAGGCATTGAAAGCAACAAGAAGTAGCTTGTTAAATTCTATGACTACAAAGAAAGACACAAACAGTAGACACCTGTTAGACAGCGAGAGTCCTGTTGTTTCTAGACATTGGAACATGAGGACTCCTAAAACCACAGATAAAACTGAACGATATATGTACTGGCTGGTTTTGTGTCAACTTGACACAAGCTGGAGTTATCACAGAGAAAGGAGCCTCAGTTGATAAAATGCCTCCATGAGATCCAGCTGTAAGGCATTTTCTCAACTAGTGATAAAGGAGGGAGGGCCCAGCCTACTATGGGTGGTGTAATGCCATTCCTGATAGACCTAGATTCTATAATAAAGCAAGCTGAGCAAGCCAGGGGAAGCAAGCCAGGGGAAGCAAGCCAGTAAGTGACATCCCTCCATGGCCTCTGCATCACCAAAAAGCCCATACCTGCATGGGTGACAGCTCACAAAGCCAGGAAACATAGAGCTCACTGTACAGCCTGCAGGCAGCTCAGTGAGTTAGAGAGTGTCACTTCCAGGAAACCACAAGTTTCTTCCTCTTATCAGAAGCTCATCTTATCTCTGCTTCATCCAGGCAGTTTGGCTTCTCTGAACCCATTCAGAGTGTCTCAGCAGCCCTTACTGTTTATATATGCTTAGAGAGGGAGGGCCATAGTGAATAGGTCAGTTTCAGAGACTATCCACAGCCACTGAGTCATTTACTCCCTGATCCTACCCAGCTTGACTGTTTAATGAAATGAATGTTCCATCTTCATTTAGAATAGCACTTTTTAACCTGTGAGACACTACCCCTTTGGGGGTTGCATATTAGATACCTTGCATATCAGATATTTACATTATGATTCATAACCACAGAAAAATTAAACCCATGAAATAGCAACAAAATAATTTTATGGTTGGGGGAAGGTCACCATAACATGAACTGTACTAAAGGGTTGCAGCCTTAGGAACATGGAGAAACACTGATTTAGAAGATCCCGCTGCTTCACCTTCCCTTTCATCCAAGACTTATCAAGCTTTGCTACAAAATGGAAGGTTTTAGTCTCAGAGGAAGCAGCTATACAACACCTCCAGTTTACAGATGAGAAAATACAGAAAGGTAAGAAGTGTTCTAATTAACGTTCAATCCTTAGTATGACTGACTCCCAAGTCCTCGATAAACACTGGGCTTCATGTGGGTTTTGTTTTAGCAATCAGCAAAACTCTAAGAGATGTGAGCTCAAACATAGATCCCTCTAAGAAAATGATTTGGTTTAGTTTGGTTTGGGATTTTATTTGGGGGGTAGGATTGAACCAAGGGCCTCATGAGTGTTAAGGTAACTCTCTCCACTGACCTTCCTCTCAGCTCTGTCTTTAATTACTATTGAGCAGGTGCACATTAATAGGGCTCAGTGTGGTATTTCAGTGTTCATGTGTTATTTACTGATGAAATCCAGATTCTGTTTATTCAACCTCACTCTCCTCACTTCTCCCCACCTCTAACAAATGCTGTTTTATACCCAGACCAACTGTTCTTTGTGTTTTACTCCCATAGTTTAGAAAGCATACATAGTCTGTTCCTTTGTGTATCTAGGTTGTTTCCCTTATTTCTGGTGCCCTCTATTCCTGTTCCTTTTACTGTAAGTGACATGATTTAACTCTTCTTTATGCCTTATATTTTTTGTACTGCAATTTGGTGAAAAAAAATTATATTTGGTAGCATACCAAATTAAATCAGAGTATTCCTAGAAAAACTAAAATGTAATTAAATAAAAGAAAACACAATCATTAGATAAATAACTCATCCCAGGCCTCATAAAAGCCTAACTTTAATAAGCAAACAAAGCTAACAGGTTCAATGTTAATGTTACATCTTTAAATAGACATGAGAATCGCTCCCCATCTTTCCACCCTAGCATCCTTCTGTACAATAGTAGACAACCAGACTGAAATTAGAGACTGTATCACAAATGAATTATTCAAGAACCTGTACCTATATTACCCATGACCTCTCTGCCAGTAAAGAATACCAAAAGGCATATAGATATAAACACTCCTGGAAATTTTAATATGAGAAGTTGTTCAAACCTTTATTAAAGAAAATAACATTGTAACAGAAGCATTAAATCTTTTTAGGGGATGTCAGAACAAATAAAGAAAGTTGACCTAGCTAGCCTAGGGCCTTGCTCTTGAAATTACATTCACTGTAGCTTCTTCCCTTCGGCTAATTTCGTTTTCATCTAGTCTGGCTGATAAACTTGCAGCCTTGGTTGTGCACTACAAGCATGCTTGACAGAAGGGAGGCAATTGCAAGAATAATGATGAGCCATTTGAACTCTCTGATGACGCCTTCCCAGAGCACTTTACCCACTCACAGGCTCTCTGCTGGAGGCTCAGCAAGTGCCTCACTACTTAGCTTTCCACTTTAATGGAACACCAACTTATATTTAACTCTATGGAGAGTGTAGGTCAATATTTTGCTAGTTCCTTAAATCACTACAGTGGTTTGGTTCCATAGAAGACATCTGAAAAAAAAAAGAGAGGGGTCTCAAATGAGTTAGGAACAACCCCCAAGTTGATCTGCTTATGAATCTGAATTCATTTTTTTCTCCCCTGTTTCTGTTTATCTAAAGAAGCCTATTTACCAAAGAGACACATTCAGAACCTCGTGACCCCATTAGCTTTTGGGATGTCTCCCCTGATGTTAGGTTAGAATGTGGGTGCTTGGCCTTTTGAAAAGTATTTCAGGAAGTTGTTATTATTTAGTTAGAACTGAAAGTAGCTCATTTGGCTGAAACATCTCCAAAAAAAGAATTAATAAGATGTCAGTGCCTTCCTACCATATTGTAGATGTAAACCAGAACACAGCTACATCTAGAGATATGGACAGCCAATATTCAGAGAAGTTGCTAGAGGTACACTGAAGGCCTCTGATAACTGCTTGTGAAGAGGAAAAGTTCAAAGATGGTTGGAGACTGTTTTACTGCGCAATAAATGTCTCTGTTTAAAACCATATGAGGGAGCTGGGACTGTACCTTAATGGTGGAGTGTTTGCCTAGCATGAGCGAAATCCTAGGTTCAATCCACAGTATGTCAAAGTCAAAAGTATTTAGATTGCATATTTACCAATGGTGATGACAAATTTCACAGGGGACATCTGATTGGGTTATCTCTTATTCCTCTCTGCAACCAGCCTATCGTATGCTAGAAATTTTTTAAGCAGACCCATTTAAAAATTTTACTTATTTTGTGTGTGTATGAGTGTTTATGTGTGTGTGCAAATGCATGTGCATGTACATGTGTGAGAGAGAAACTTAGTGTTTTATGCACATCATGTGTGTGCATGACCTTGTGGAAATCAGAGGCAAGCATTGATCCACTGGATTGACAGCTGGTTGTGAGCATCCTTTTGGGTGTTGGGAAACAAACCCAGGTCCTCTTCAAGAGCAGTAAGCACTCTCAACCACTGAGCCCTCTCTCCAGCCAAAACAGACACTATATTTTGACTTGGATAAAATAAAAATAGCCAGAAATATTATTCTGTAAAGTCACTTACTGATTCAGAATACAATAAAAAGTAATCCAACTTCAATCAAAATGAACTTGAAGACATCAAATACATGTTGAGTATCTCCCCATGGATGAAGTCTAATGGACAGCAGTAAGTTTGTGAAACAGGAACTAACACACAGTGGAATGGACAAAAGTGTATTTTACCCTTAAAAATTGTATATCCTGGGAAAAATGATGTTTGCACACTCAACATGCCTTTCTGCTGATATTGGAGATTTATTCTTCCTAATATTCCTCTCAAGGAGGCTTTAGCATATTGGTCTTTTTTGTCACATAAATAATAGAAAAGAAATATGACAGAAGAGAATATAAGCAACTTGAGCTGGTAATAAGAACATATCACATAAAGCAACATTTCCCTCTTAGGATGGTTGGAGGCTAAACAGAGACACACCCCCCCATAGGTTGCAACTGTTGAATCCAAAAATTGTTACTAAGATATAAATAAAAAGGAATTCTTATGAACAGACTCCTCCATTCCATAGCTCTGTATTCTCTGGCAGTAACAGCCCTGTTTTCTTATTGCTAAAATCAGTTCACCTATTTTAATGATGTTTTATATGCAGTAAATGAAAATGTATGTGCAAAAATCTCTACAGTCCAACAGGATACTGGTAGATTGCTCCTTCTCTCTCCTGGGGTGGAGCATGTGTGCATTCATATATAAGTGTGTGTGACTGTGTGTGTGTGCATATGAGTGTGTGCATATATATGTGTGTGTGTGACTGTGTGTGTGTGTGCATATGAGTGTGTGTATATGTGTGTGTGTGTGTGTGTGTGTGTGTGTGTGTGTGTGTGCATGCATGCATTCATGTATGTGGAGACCAGAGCTGGTAATTGAGTATCATTTTCCAAGGTCTATTACTGAACCTGGAACCAATCGACTGACTGGCCAACAAGCTCCAGTGATCTACCATCTTTACTTTCCCATCACTGGGATTACAGACATGTTCCACATCTTTACCACGCTCTTTACTTGGGTTCTGGGGAGCCAACCTTGGGTTCTCATACTTACACAACATGCATTTTACCAGCTAAGCCAACTCCCCAGCCTTTTCCTTTCTCCTTCTTTCTGACTTTCTTTCTTTAAACCTCCTGTGTCGTTAAAGAATTATTTTGTATTAATTTTTAAGTTATGTATCATATGGGGCATGAATGTGTGAGCACATGTGCTTTGGAGGCCAGAGGCGAACTCCCCTAATGCTAGAGTTACATGCAGGTGCAACACCCCCACTGTGGGTGCTGGGATCTCAATTCAGGCTCTTTGTAAGAGCAGCACACATCTTGGTCACTGAGTCATCCCTTCAATTCTCTTCTCTCTTTCTTAAAAGTAAAATGTAACAGCTCTCAGGAGACAACAGTAGACAGAGCTCTGCAAATTTGTGGCCAGTCTAGTCTACATAGTGAACTCGAGGCTGACTACATAGTTAGACTCTGTCTCAAAAAAAAAAAAAAAAAAAGTTGCAGTCCAACCCATTAGGCATGCTGTCCACACCTAGCACAACCACATACAGAGTGCCTGCTGCCTCTGTGGGCCCCATGCAGTGCAGATCATCAGTCACTCAGATGGGAAGGAAGTGTCAATCCAAGCAGACATGTGGTGCCTTGAAGGGACAGAGTCACCCTGGGGACAGAGGAATGGGCCAGAGGAGACCCACAGAAACATTGCCTTTGAGCTGCTCCTTACAAGTTTCCCCGGAGACTAGCGGAGCACACTGTCTTACTTACCCCTTGCTGTCAGCTTCGACACATGTTCTTCTGTCTTTCATAAAAAGTATGTCAGAGAAAAGAACAAAAAAAGTCCTAATCTGTCATCCCCATCGGATCTGAAACAGGAGAAGACTCATGACGAATATGTCCATACTTCCAAGTTTTTCAATTTCTTCTCTAAAACAAATTCATCTGCAAGTGAATCATGAATGCACTATGGAGCTAGGCAGGGTCTTTATTCCTGCACTCCAGAAAACAGAAATAACACCAACAGTGCGTTTATTTGGCGGGTGCAATGCAATTTCTGATGTCAGTTCTCTCTCCTTCTCCAGGACACAGCCAAAGCTTCTAAACCCCAGATTAAGGGGCTCCTTTTATTTTTTTCCTCAATACACATAAAGTACATAAATCATCCCTCAAGAAAGAAGATAAGGCACCCGGATTCCTGTTTTGTCTATCATGAAACGAAAGTCCGATCTGTGAGACATTACATTGTTATATTCATCTGTAGTATGCTCAAACCACTCCCAAAGACTGTAATTCTCCAGGCTATTTCTTTTTTAGTACAATAGGCAGAGAGTGGTTGTTTCTTATGCACAGGTAACTGAAAGCGGGTTCCATCTCACATGAATTTATCTTCTCTCTGAAAAAAGTAAATGTATCTCAACATGTGGTCCCAGGTTCTGAAGGGTTGCAAGCTGCCCTAACACTCCAGGAGGCAGAGATCTGTTAGGAGAATGAGCACTTGGATGGACAAAAGGCAGGAGCAGCTCCTGAGCTTGTGTTAAAACGCCCTCTGCTGGCCATTCACCATACTCACTGAGCACAGAGTGGAAAACTGCTTGTGGTCTTCCAAATGTCCGTCTAATCGATAGCTGTGCCGCTGTTCGATTCTGATATAAAATGCCATGCCGGTGTTGAGATGTGACAGAGACAGAGGCTTTCAGTTGTATCGAAAGGACACGACTCTGCCTGCTCTGTATGTGCCCTGGGGACACAGGAATCCCATAAGATGTATTTTCTAGGTGACTAATTAAATAAATGGCTCCAGATTGTAAATAATGGATCCTGTGTGCCCACTGTGAGTTTGGATCAGCTGCAGGCATGTGGATTCTTTCTAATTTCCATGGTGTATTCAAGTCACATTCTTTCCCAGACCTCATTGCACAAACTAAAAGAATCACTCCTGTAAGATGAGGAAATGTAATGAGGCTACCAAAGACAGTGGTTGCCTTAAAAAGCCTTTCTAGAGGGGAAGAAGGTGTGCTCTGACAACCCACAGCAAACATCAGGCAGAGCTCAGAGAGACTGAACCACCAAAGAGCATGCAGGGGATAGGCCTAGGTGCCCCACACATTTGTAACATATGTGCAGCTTGGTCTTCATGTGAGTCTCCTAACAATTAAATTAGGGGCTGTCTCTGACTTTGGATCCCCTTCCCCTACCTGGACTGCCTGGTTGGGCTTCAGTGGGAGAAGATGTGCTTAGTTCTACTGCAACTAGATATCATAGGGTGGGGTAGCACCCAAGGGGGGGCTTCCCCTTCTATGAGGAGAAGGTGAGGGGGTAATGAAGGGAGAAATTTGTGAGAGTGGAACTGGGAGAAAGAGGCAAGGCTGCAATCAGGATGTGAAGTGACTAAGAAAATACGTACATATATACAATCATACATTCATACATTCATACATACACACATACATACATTCATACATACATCATACGTGCACCACAAAGGAAGTCAAGGGAAGGCCTGAAGGCAATGGTTGAGGTGGTTGAGGAAGTGGGTTGTCATGATTTTCAAGTATGCCATTACCTACAGCCACCAACATGTTACCCCAGAAAACCGGACTGTTGAGTGAGCTTGCTCCCTCTACCAACCAGACTACAGACCCCTGTAAGAACAGCTTAAGGTTCCAAATTGTCAACACTATGGCATCTGCCTCTACATCTGTATTTAACCAAGCTGAACCTCACATCGCACAATGGGGTAGTTTTGAAATAACCCACAGGAGTCTATATCCCCCAATACCTACACCATCCCTAGAAGGTTGCAAAGGATGCAGGGTGATACAAATCCCTAAGTGAACAGAAGTACATAGTGAAAACACAAGTCAGAGACTGTAGAGAATCCCTGCTTCACACCATTTCACAGACAGCCACATATTCAGTGAGAGAATTGTGCTAACCTGGCCCTACAATGGGGGAAGATTCCGCCTCTGGGCTGCCCAGTTCCACAGCGTAGACAATGGCATTTCATCATGTGCTTCTTCAGCTATAAAAGTGGGTCAGCCAGAGCATACGCCTACAGAATATTATGTAAATTTATTAAAATACTACATGTTAAATAAATACAGCAAATGAATATGACTTCCATTGCCTTTCAAAGTAATAGTGGATGCTGATAATTGAGGAGGAAGAGGAGAAGGAGGAAGAGGAGGAAGTGGACTTCTAAGGTATGAATCAAGTGAAATACATCCTCACAGGCTCATATACTTGAGCATTTACCCTATTGAGAGTAGTGACAATTTTGGATTTTTCTCTGGATATTGAAAAAAGAAGAGCTAGGGTGTAGGCATGATCCACAGTGGGTCTGGCATCAGGCAAGATTCGGGGTCTGCAATAGACTATGCCTTTTATGAAGTTGATTTCAGCATACAATGGTGTCCCAGGCCAAATCTTATAAGCTAATAATTATCCTCGGTTTTTTTTCATAGTTTTAAACACACATATTCTTTTACACGTACAGGCACATACATAAACACTCAGTGCATGTAGTTACACTCAGACACTACTACTCAAAAGAAAAGTAAATGGGATCTGGGAGGTGGCTCAGCGGGGAAAGTGCTCTTGCAGTGCAAGTATAAGGAATAAGTTCATATCCCCGGCAGTCAAATAGGAGGCATGCACAATGGTACATGTCTGAGAAGGGAAAGATGGATCTCAGAGCTTGTTGGCTAGCCAGTCTCACCAAATAGTAGGTCTCTAATAAAGACCCTGTTTCAAAAACAGAGAGAGCAATAGAGGAAGATACCTAGTGTTAACTTCCAAATACTGCATGCATTTAGAGTTACGAGTAGGCATGCGCGCGCGCGCGCGCGCGCGCACACACACACACACACACACACACACACACACACACACAGTAAAAGAGGGGAAAAAATGAGGAGATAGCTCCCCCTTCTTTTTCTCTCTCAGTAGAGGTATTTTGCCTGGATTTTGTTGTTGTTGTTGTTGTTGTTGTTTTTCATTCCTGGCCAACTCTACACCCCACCTCTTGAAACAGCTTCCAAACTTGGTGTTAAAGGGGAAGCTACCTTCTATGGCCAGCAGAACTAGGCATTTATCCCAAAGTCTCAAGCCACTTCCCACTGGAATGCTACTCTGGCACACCTTCCTGCCCTCCATGCAGAACAGTTGAAAGACATGATTCTCAGTCCTCTGGTGGTGACCATCCTTTTACTCCATCCTAAATATCATGCTTGCTGCCAAAACCTCCCAGCAAAATAATACAGATAGAGACACACTGGAAAGAATGTGTTTGCTGAGTTGGTTTCTTTTTAACATCAAGGACTTTAACTATATTACAGTTAAAATCAATAGAAATGTAGCCTTTTCAACCACATCAAATGAGCTCATTCGTATTGGTATCTCTTTCTACCATTACAGTATGGGGACTGCAAAAGGAACCAGGTCAACTTAAGCTTCATTGAAAGGCCATTAAAGAAACAAACTTGAACTCATTTAAATAGTGAAGGCAGTACATCTTAAAAAGATCAATACAGGAAGAACAGCCAGGTTTGCTTTACTTAAACATCCTACATATGAGAATCGTTTCTCCATCACAGTTTGAGCAAACCCATAAACCTAGGAGACCTGCCAATGTCAAAGCAATGTTGTTTCATTAAACAGATTTGGAACCATGTGGCCCTTAACTTTTGCCTGATCAGACTTACTGTGCCCCAGCTTTTCTCCCATATTTAAAAAGTCAGCATCTGGCAAAGACTCACTGATCAATGAACACCATTTGCTTAACAAAGGCATCAGTTCCCTGGGTTAAGGGAATGCTAATGGTAGAAAGTGCAGTTTTGTTCTTTAAGAATAGCAAACACAAGTTAAGACTCTGGGGGAAGGGCTCATGGAAGACAGGAAAACCCTCCCCTCCTAACTGTACTTAGCTTGGCATCTCTTTATCTACCAATAATAATGTATTAGACTCCATATTGACCAGTGACTGATTCCATGGACTCAGTAGATTTAGGTTGGACATAAACCCTTCTGTGCAGAACATTACAAGCCAGAGAAGCTACTCTGAGCTTCTGTGTGCAGAGTGCGTAGGGACTTAAATTATGTAAGTAGGATGTAGAGAGGGCTTGACCTCACAGTAGGAACCAGTCTCCAGCTCTTGTCTGTCTCCCAGGAAACAGGCTCAGAGCCCAACTCTCCAGTCACGTGTTTGATGAAGCAAAGAGAGAAGAAACACAGATACCTCCTAACCTGCCTCCCTAGAAAGATGGCCCTTTTACCAGGGCTTGTCACAACTTCTTTTCTAGGGAGTTTTCTCTAGACCCAAAGCAGGCAAATGGTTCCCTCAGAATGGAGAAGAACCAGTGTGACAGTCTAACCCATGATATGTCTGCTCAGTGTAAAACTTGGCACCATCTGTGGGGCAGAGTTGCCTGCAGTGACCTAGAGCATTCTCTGGTTCAGGGTTTATGGAAGGGACACAGCCTATCAATCATTCAGTATCACATATTATATACTCACTAAGCCTTTTAGTGTTCATCTAGAAGAATATCCCATAGCCTTTCAACCCTTGCCGTGCTAGGGTCTCTATCTTCTTCTTCTTCTTCTTCTTCTTCTTCTTCTTCTTCTTCTTCTTCTTCTTCTCCTCCTCCTCCTCCTCCTCCTCCTCCTCCTCCTCCTCCTCCTCCTCCTCCTCCTCCTCCTCCTCCTCCTCCTCCTCCTGCTCCTCCTCCTCCCTCTCTCTCTCTTTCTCTCTCTCTCCTTTCTCCTCTCTCTCCTTCCCTCCCTCTCTCTTTCTCCCTCCCTCCCTCTTTGTCTGTCTCTCTCTCTCTCTCCCTCTCCCTCTCTCTCTGTCTGTCTCTCACTTTCTGCCTCTCTCTGTCTCTCTCTGTGTCTCTCTCTGCCTCTCTCTATGTCTCAGTGTCTCTGTCTGTCTGTCTTCTGTCTCTGCCTCTCCGTGTGTCTCTCTGCCTCTGTGTGTGTGACTGTCTCTGTCTCTCTCTGTCTCTCTGCCTCTCTGTGTGTCTCTCTCTGCCTTTCTCTTTATCTCTGTCTCTGTCTCTCTCTGTGTCTCTGTCTCTCTGTGTCTCTGTCTTTCTGTCTCTCTATGTCTCTCTCTGACTCTTTCTCTCTGTGCCTCTCTGTCTGTCTCCGCCTCTCTGTCTCTCTTCCTCTCTGTCTCTCTTCCTCTCTGCCTCTGCCTCTCTCTGTCTCTTTCTGTGTGTCTCTCTGTCTCTGCCTCTCTTTTTGTCTCTGTCTCTCTATCCCTCTGTCTCTCTCTCTGCCTCTCTATGTCTCTCTCTGTCTCTCTCTCTCTGTCTCTCTCTCTCTGTCTCTCTCTCTCTGTCTGTCTGTCTCTCTCTCTCTCTCTCTCTCTCTCTCTCTCTCTCTCTCTCTCTCAGCTATGTTTTCCCAGTCACTTTAACCCAGTTTGCACTGTGTTCTTATTGACCACCAGTTTAACTTCTGGCACAGTTTACAAGGTGAGTGACAGAAAAAAGGAAGAAAAAGAGAAAGAAAAAAGCACCATGGAAATCCTGTGTAGCTGCATGAAGGTTCCATGAGGTTTGTTTTAAGGCTGTGTGGGGCAGATTGTCAAGGGCACATGGAGTCTCGTGTCAAGGTCTCTCTCTTCCTATGAACAGCCTGTAAAACCCCTAGCAGTTAGGATATCCTGTGACAATCATTTCTCTACACACTGGGTGGCATATGGGACAAGTGTCCTGCTGACAGGTACAGTGTTCTTGGTTTTTTAATAGTAGCTACTGATGTAACAACCTCTTCACTGTCCCTATTCAATGGCATTTTCCTGTGAGAGGCACATTTTCAAACAAACTCTGTGTCTAGATTAGTCTTAGCAAGAATGAGGCATTCACAGTTTGATAATCAAAGTAGCTCCCTTCTTCAACACAGACCAGTCTCAGTAGGGACACAGTGGGAGACCAGCAGTTCTCCATACCAGATTGAAACTGGATCCTACTTGATGTCCTTACTGAGGCTCCTGGAAAAAACTCACCCAGGAGTTTACTTGGGGACTACACTTCAACACCCTCCCTGGAAACTGTGCTAAGTAAAAGTCATAGAGATAAAGTGTCCTAATTAGCTTTAGCTATCAACTTGACATCTTTAGAGACACCTGGGGGAGTCTCAGTTGAGGCGTTGTGCAGATCAGAGTAGCCTGTAGTCATGATTGTAAGAGATTGTCTTGACTGATGATTGATGTGGAAAGGTCCAGTCCACTGTGGGTGGTACCATCCCTCTAGTCAGGTGAGTCTGGCCTATAAAGAAAACTAGCAGAGCATGAGCCAGAGAAAAACCTAGAAAGCAACACTTTTTCTCATGAATTTTGCTTTGACTTGCTGCTTAAGTACCTTCCCTGACTTCCCTGAATATGAACTGCAACCTGTGAGCTAAAATGAACCCTTCCCTTCCCTCAGTCACTTTTGGATAGTCAGCTCTATCCCAGCAACAGAAAGGAATATAAAGACTAAATGGAAAAGGCCCCAGTTATTCTTATAGAGTCTGAACTGTCTCTCCCGGCTTCCTTGTCTGGATTTCTTCATTCTTTTCATGTCACTCATGACAGTCAAACCATAGCCTCATGTAGTACAAGCAACGGCATATCTACTAGTTCCAGTTTTCATGAGCCATACCACCTCATTTCAGTCTTTATTCCTCTTCTGTGTTTCCTCACCCTTTCTCTTCATGCGTTTGTTTGTATTCCCAAGTCATCAAAATAGGTTTGCCTTGAGCTCCCCAGGGAAAACAGGAAACAGAAATAAATTCATTGGTGCCTCTATTAGTCATTGTCTAAAGGTCTTCTTATGTATGATAAGGTCGGTCAATAGCTATTGGAGTGAATTTAAATTCTAAGACGGAAATTTTAAATATACTAGACACTGGTCCAGACATCATTGCTTAAAACTCTGTAAATAGCTTCTGAATTTTCATTTGCAAGTCAAAGACACAAACCTAAAAGCATTCTTTTTTTTTTTTTTTTTTTCTGATTAAATTCTTTGCAATTATGTTTGGGCCATTCATGCTACACATGTCTTTGAAGCTGATACTATTGGGGAAATGCTACTAAATCAACTATAAAGTAAGAATTTCTCCTCTTGTTTATGAATATTTTTTTAAATCATACAGACTTGTTGATGCTAGACAGTCCTTTGAGTTTTTAAACTATCTGGCGACTTAAATAATATGTAGTGTTTCTCCAGTAGGTGGAGTGTTAGACTAGAGAAAGCAGAGCCACGTGTGAAACCTAATCTTTTTCTTTTTTTCCATTTTGAGAAATTTTTTATAGAAAGCATAAATCACCTAATGGGCTCACTAATTCTTTTAATTGCATCAATACAGCAGAATCCAATTACACTAGGCCTTAAGAGGCAGATACATTTTACTGATTGCATTACCATAATAATGACAGTACAATGACAATAGCAAGCATTTATAATTCCTCTTACTCTAAAAGAGCCTATCAAGCCATACATGGAGCCTCCTGGCATCTGTGAAAGAGAAACTATACTCACAAACAAAAAGGAAGAGCTGCCTCTGAAAGCCTCCACCTCCCAGGAGTCTTCTGCCTCATGGAAAAGAATGTCCTTCCTGACTTTGGTAATAAGCCAAAACCCATGTGACTGCTTCGAGTTGGGAACTGGTCAGATCACTAATGTCCCCTAGGGCACCAACTCCTGCTTTATAGTCATTAAAAGGTGATGAACTATATGTCCCTCAGGTCACTCTCTGCTTTAAAACCTCTGGTTGAACCTGGCCCTAAGCCCAAGTGCTGGGATCAGATTTGCTGAAATCACTGGGAGCATATGGCACAGACAACACGTAATACACAGTCTGCATCTCAAATCTACAAGCTGGAGAACAGCAGGGTAGTGGGGGAGATTCCTTTCCACCCTCTATGCACTGTCGGTTGGCTGCAGTGCAAGTGTCCTGGAAGGTCACAATTTAGGTGACAATCCAGAGCTAGGTCTCAGCATAAGAGTCTGCTCAAAGACATCAAGGGGCCGAGGAGAGTACTGCTCATGGAGAACATAGAAGCACAGCATTTGCAAAGAGCCCAGTGATAAGTACAGTCAGTCAGTCCATCTTTTCACTTTTCGACTGAGGAAGATAAAACCTAGGGAGGCATTGTGACTTCTTAAGATCACACAGATGCTCAGTGGCAAAAATGAGGATATCCCCAACTCCTCTCCCAGCTTTCCCTTCTTCACACTGGACATCAAGAGCTGGTTTTCAGGAGCTTCCTAATGGTCATCATAAAGAGGAAAAGGAGGCACAAAGTTCTGCCCATGACTCTAGAAAAGGGATGCTATTGTAGCAATCGAAGCATAGCCTTCTGAGGACTGGCTGACTGACTGATTTGTATTTTCATAACCCTCTGACTTGGATTTGAAGGAAGAACCTCTTTGCCACATATTTTCACCTTTAGAAATGCATGCATATGTACTTCATGCTTATGGTAACTAGTGGGGTTTCTATGCATGCTATCAAACCGCTAAAAGAATTAAGTACTGACAAAATTATTCATATAATGTTATGCCAAAATGCCTTTAAAAATCTGTAAATGTATCCCTCTTTTTTATTTAAATAAATCGGTAAGAAAGAAAAAATGCATGTATAGACTTAGCATAAATGATCAGATGTTTGGTCTACTATGACCCTGGCCACCTCTGCCCCCATTTAATTAATACAATAATCAGAATTTGCAGCATGCTGGAAGTATATCTGAGAAATCATAGTGCATGTGGGAACTCAGAGGACCCCAATCAATTGAGTCAGGGAGAAGGGGGAGACAGTCACATACCTCTCCTTACTCTAGAATAATGTCCATCTCCTTTCTAGCCCCAAGAGTCATTTGTTCGCTCCTGGCTTGTCCTCCTGTGGCTAGCTGCAGTGTCCAGTGAGTATTTCCTAGTGTAAGGCAAGCACCAGGGCATAATTGAAGCAGCTTCCTGATCAATTTAATTGTCAACCCAATCGCATACAAAGGCTCCGCTGACTCTCATTTGTTCTGAAGGTTCTGTTCCAGATGGAAAGAGCTTCTACTCCTTTCTTCTCTTTAAACATTTGTCTAAGTCTGCAGTACTCAGGAGCAGCTTAATCCCAAATCAAGTCTAGATAGAAGACAACGTGACTTCTCATTGGATCTGTCTCCAGGTCATTCCTGAGACTAGTAGCTGGTCAGAAGTTGCCATACAGTAAAGGACACAAGGTTCTCAGCTATGTGGTTTTGGGAGCTGTTCGTGTTGAGTTCAGATTTCCTAGGGCAATGAGAAGTAAGCCAGGGCATGAAGATATGGAGACCTAGGAGGAGTGTCTGATCTCTTTTTTTGTTGTCTTCAGTGTGGACCAGGCTTCCTCAGTCCAACCTGATGGTTCTGACAGTTTACAATGCTTTAGTCAACGGAACCACTCATACAACACTCCCTCAGAGAACAAAGGTTCTAAAGGAAGAAACGGGGTACCCACAGCCTCACACACATACACATGCACATATGCACACTCCCCACACTAGCACACCTACACACACTAGCATACCCACATAGTTCAGCCAATGATTCTTTTGATAATTCTTATGTGAACACCGTTAAATTATAAGTCCACTTCCCATAGATCAGAGACTGACAGATAAGGTTGCAGAAAAACAAAAAGACACAGGAATCTGGAAATCTTGTGGAAAGTCAAGGACTCTTCCATAACAAAGATCAACACATAACAAGCAGGAGTCATCCTCAACTACGTAGTAAGTTCAAGGCCAACTTGGGATACATAAAACCCTGTCTCAACTAAATAAAAAGCAAACAAATGGATGAATAATTGTATAGCTGAGTAGATGGTATGTTCTACTCTCAATATCTCTGATTTAATTCTGAGTATTACTTGAAATTTGACACCAGGAAAGGGGCAAGAATCTCGGACTTTATTAATACTTCCTTATGGTAGAAAGAGCCTGCAGGCTCTATTTATAATAGCCAGAAGCTGGAAAGAACCGAGATGTCTTTCAGTAGATGAATGAATACAGAAATTGTGGTATATTTACACAATGGACTACTACTCAGCTATCAGAAACAATGACTTAACAAAATTCTTAAGAAAATGGTTGCATCTAGAGAATATCATCCTGAGTGAGATAACCCAGTCACAAAAGAACAGACATAATATGCAGTCACTGATAATGGGATACTAACCCCAGAAAGCTCGGCCTACCCCAGAAACAACTCACAGACTGTGTGAAGTTCAAGAAGAAAAAAAAAACATTATACTCAATCCTTACACACCAAGAATACTTTGACTAATTCTGGGTTACATCCTGTTTTACATGTACTTTTTGCTCATTGTAACTAGTAAGACTTTAATGCAGAGTATCAAACCTTTAAAAAAAAGAAAGAAAAAAGCCAAGCACTGACAAAATGTATTGGTATACATTTATGCAAAAATGCTTAAAATTTGTTCTTTTATCTTTGTTTTTTAAAAATAAAGTTAAAAAATCAATATATATAGATATATATAGATATATATATGATAAAGACAATGAGAAGGAAAGAAAATAAACAAAAACTATGGTTTAAAAAAAAAGAACAAATTGCAAGATTTAGTTTGAGCTTCAGTGTAATAATTTAGTAAGAAACTGGGAGTAGCCAGATTAAAATTGTCAGCTCTGAGAAGTGTTTGAACCAGACAAACAGAGTTGAACCAACCATCCAGAGCTCAGAAAGTACTTCAAAGGGTGAGCTTAATCAGCAGCAAACCTCCACAGTAACAATTTAATCAGGTGAAAAAAAGGCACTTTAACAATGATCCGTGTCTTGATGGGAGGGGATGGTGAAAGAAACTGTAAATGTTTAAATAATAAAACAGAAAACAAATCGTAGAAAGAAAGAAAGGAAGGAAGGAAGGAAGGAAGGAAGGAAGGAAGGAAGGAAGGAAGGAAGAAAGAAAAAGATCCTGCAGCAGAACTGTACCCTAGCATCCCAGGAGAGAGTGCCAGGAATAGTCCATGGTTTCTAGGTTTTTCCTCTCTGTGCCTCCTCTAGCTTCTCTGGTCCATCCTTCAAACACAAACAGGCTGATGATTTCCCTTCAAACTCTGCCAATGCAAACTGTGGCTTAAAATGGAAATGAGCTGAAACTGCACACACTAATACCTGCAAGAGCATTAAAGCTTTACACTCCTGTAGAACATGAGGCCCAGGCAGCATCAGTATGCTTTCAATGACTTAATGGTAAATGTTGAACAAATTAGTGTCCCCTTAAGGTTGTCCTGGGGCACATGGAGTCACAGTCTTTAATTTTAATGAGACTCTATTACACAATCTCTTATCGCCTCTTAACTGCCAGGAAAATGACCACCAGCTTAATGTTCAGCAAAATAGCTCACTTGGACCTCAAAGAAATTACCTTGAAATTATTACACTTAACCGTGGCCAATGCACCAAGGGTTGATTTGAGAAGAGGCAGCCACCTGGCAATGCCCACAAAGTGAGACGTCATTTCTTTGGGTTTTTCAGGATTAGCTTTTTTCTGGCTTTATCTGATTTGATGCATATTCTCTTTTGAATGTAAATATTGAAAACACCGGTGATACTGTGTCCTCTTTCTGACTGACAGGGCCAGGCAGTCTCCCTTGAGGAGACTATACCAGTGCTGGCTGGTTCTATGTCAACTTGACCCAGACTAGAGTCATTTGGGAAGAGGGACCAGCAGATTGGTGTGTGTACAAGCCTGTGGAACATTTTCCTGATTGGTGTGTGTGTCCTGATGGTCTTGGTGCTTGCTGTGAGGAAGCAGGATAAGCTAGGCATGAGGAGCTTAACCAGTAAGCAGCATCCTCCATGGCCTCTGCATCAGCTCCCGCTTCCAGGTTCCAGCCCTGTTTGAACTCCTGTTCTGATGATAGACTATGGAATGAACATCTAGGCTTTAAAATAAAAGCCCTTTCCTCCCCAAGTTGCTTATGGCATTGGGGTTTTACCACAACACTGGAAATCTTAAGTAAGATAGTACCTGCAGCTGCTCTGGCTGCCTCTGTAGTCAGATGTAGCTGGCTAAGAAAGCCAATCCTGTCCCTCTTGACAATACTGGGCTTATAAAAGTAATAGCAGGGAAGTGAAAATCGTACTATTCCATACCTGTTAAATAAAACCATATAAGAAGAGCTTAGCACAAAGACTTGGGCACTGTCGCGGGCCTAACATCTCGCCAGCAAGAATGATGCACGGCAACAGGATTCTTCTGTGAACAACCTTAATTGTACAGTATTTTTGAGCAGGGGACCCCGAGGAAGAAAAGTGTACTGCTTATATATGCCCAGGAGACTCGTGTCGCTACCTGATTGGCACATCCTCCAGTATCTCATTAGCATACCCCGAGAGCGGGCTGTGACGTTCGTGGTACATGCACACTATGTCCCTCGGGCTGGACAACAGCTCTGTTTGCTGAATCATCGGCAGGAAGCCGGCGCCATCTTTGGGTGCAGCACAAACGGCTACCAACAGACCACCACAGTTGCTCAACACCTGCTAGTCTTTTTCTGCTAGTACCACAGCACCTCATTCCCAGTAAAGGCCTCTAGAACCAGGTTTTCTACCAGACTAGGGTTATCACACCTTGCCAGATAAAGGCACAGCACTCTGAGTTCAAATGAGAGACAGAACCCACATGGCCAGCTAAACAGGAGATGTAAACATAAAAAGGAACTCTGATAAAGGGAAGGTATAAAGATTTTGACACCCGGAAGGTAAGAATGCCTATCTCAGGGAGAACAAAGGGTTTCCAAATGCTGAATGCTAGGAATAAAACTTTCTTTGCTTCCTCAGGATTGCCACCTGGGCCTGAAAAGTAAGGGAAAGATTGCTTTGCTCAGCTTTGGGGTTGCACAGGATCTTTTACGATCTTGAATTCAACTTCCTACTACACTGTAGCAACACAAATTTATAGATTTAAACCACATAGCCTTGTAGTCTGGTGTAGACTGGCATCTGTGTGAATGGCTGAGGCCAAGGGCTTAATGGCGCCACCTTCTGGAAGGATGGACCCCTGCATCCCTACCTCTATTCTGAATGCATCAGTAACCCCTTGCTTCTTGTGTCTGGTAAGAAAACTAGTTCCCTTTTCTTGTTCTACTTCCAAAAGCTGCCCCATTTCTCAACCCTTCTAAACCACATCATTCCTGTTGCTTGCTTTAATATATCGTAGTGCCTTCTCTTCACTAAGCCTCCCTCCCACAGGGGCCCCTGTGATTCCTGAGATCTTTGTGGATAGTTCAAAACAATCTCCCCACCTCTTATATACATCTTTACAATCCTTCTTTCTGTATTCAGGTGAGCGGAGCTAGGCAGTGGGTGTCTCTGGGGTCAACATTCTGTTCGCCACACCTCTGTTCCAAGGTAATTCCAGAGTGGTCTCTGCCATCCTTCCATAGCCATGAAGAAACCTGGTGTGACATTGTTCCGCTGAGTTCTTCATGCTTGGCTAGGGACACCGTGGTCTTGCAGCAAAGCATCATCTGTCCTCCTGGAAGCTGCTGTTGCCCTTCTCTGTCCTGCCACAGCAACTTCTCTTCACCACAATTCTGTGCCAGCCCATCTCCCACCAGCTTCCTTCCAGCCATGGAGCAGGCCGGAAGGTGACAGAGTAGAGGGTGAGAAAGCAGGGGTATGAAGCAGGAGAATTCTCACCCCTGGTGGGAGGGAGAAGTGGGAAGAGTTCTCTTCTCTCCCCACTTCCCTTCTGCTGATCTTCTTCATTAAAGAACTACCTCCTGCCTTCTAGCCTAACCCCATGACTGTTAAAGGTCACCATTTGCTGTATTTTCCTGTTATAAAACACTTCCCTGACAGTGGCAATGTGGACTAGGATAATTTATCATTGCCCTTAGATTTCTGTCCTTTTTGTTGTAGTTGCTGCTTGCTTTGCTTTTCTTTAAAACAGGCTCTCACACTGTAATCCAGGCTGGTCTTGAACTCACTGTGTAATCTAAGCTGACCTCAAGCTCACTGCATTCCTCTGCTCCAGGTTCTAGGACTCCAGGTGGAAGCCACCATGCCTGGCCACTTTCTTAAATTATTACTTTATTAATGAATTAAAACTAGATGTGGTTTTACTATATCTTTAGACACATGGTTCTCAACCCTCCTAACTTTGCAACACAGCTCCTTGTGTTATGATGACCACCCAATCATAAAGTTGTTTTGTCGCTACTTCCTAACTGTAATCTTGCTGCTGTTACGGATCATACTGTAAATATCTGGTATGCAGAATATCTGATATGCCACCCCAAAAAGGTCATGACCCACAGGCTGAGAACCACTGCCTTGGATATATCAAAGCCTAGCTAAGTCACCATTATGTTAGTTGATTAAACCAAAACTTTCAAGGGAGCCATTATTATGTTTCAAAACAGGGGGAACAAAGTTTCATTTAAAAAAAAAAAATGTGCCACGTCACACCAGTCAGAATGGCTAAAATCAAAAATTCAGATGACAGCAGATGCTGGTGAGGATGTAGAGAAAGAGGAACACTTCTCCACTGTTGGTGGTGTTGTAAACTGGTACAACCACTCTGGAAAGCAGTCTGGCGGTTCCTCAGAAAATTGGACAGAGTACTACCTGAAGACCCAGTTATTCCACTCTGGGCATATACCCCAGAGAAGCTCCAACATACAATAAGGACACATGCACCACAATGTTCATAGCAGCCCTATTTATAGTAGCCAGAAGCTGGAAAGAACTCAGATGTCCTTCAGTAGATGAATGGATACAAAAAATTGTGGTATATTTACACAATGGAGTACTAGTCGGCTGTCAGAAACAATGACTTTATGAAATTCTTTTTTTTTTCTTTTTTGGTCCAGTTCTTTTATTTTTTTTTTTTTCATAGACCGTCTTTTATTGGTAAAAGGGCACATAGAAACAATAAAAACCACAATGGGGTTTCCTAGAAAGAACAATAGTACACAAAATATCTAAAGGAGAAGCACAGTGTTTCTAGTACACAGAATTGAACCAAACTCTTTCCACATGGTAAATAAGGCAGTGAAAAATTGTATTGACTTTATGAAATTCTTAAGAAAATGGATGCATCTAGAGAATATCATCCTGAGTGAGGTAACCCAGTCACAAAAGAACAGACATAATATGTAGTCACTGATAATTGGATACTAACCCCAGAAAGCTCTGAACACCCCCAGAAACAACTCACAGACTATATGAAGTTCAAGAAAAACAAAGGCCGAAAAAAAAAAAAAGAAAAATCATTATGCTTAATCTTTACACATCAAGAAAACTTTGACTATTTTCAGGTTACATCTTGTTTTACATGTACTTTATGTTCATTATAACTAGTAAGATTTTAATGCACACTATCAAACCTTTAAAAAAACAAGTAGGGGTGCGAGGCGCGGGCTGTTGTGCTCCTGGCTCTGCTCGGTCCTTCCTCTGCGGGGCGGCGGAGGCTCGACCCTTCCCTTCCCTGCTCGTCCTGCCCAGCTCTTCTCTCGCTGCGCCGTTCCTCCGACTCCAGACCAGCCTGGCCTGGATATGGCTCGTGGACAGCAGAAGATTCAGTCTCAGCAGAAAAATGCCAAGAAGCAGGCTGGACAGAAGAAGAAACAAGGACATGATCAAAAGGCTGCTGCCAAAGCTGCCTTAATATACACCTGCACAGTCTGTAGGACACAAATGCCAGACCCCAAGACCTTCAAGCAGCACTTTGAGAGCAAGCACCCTAAGACCCCACTTCCTCCAGAACTGGCTGACGTTCAGGCATAAAGTTGTTTACAGGTGAATTCATGACACCTTTGACTCTTCTACTGTCTCAGACGTTAGGTAACAAACCTGCAGCTGCTTTTTTAAACAAACTGTTGATCAGCAAAAAATAAAGGGGCTACAGAAACACTCATTTTTATGCTGTTCCCTTTGGGCTTCATGCAAAGACAATTCTGTGTAAATGTACAGCTGACTCTGGTGTGGAAATCTAAAAATCAGTCCATTCTTGTTATAAAATTTTTTTACAATTGTAATTATATTGATGTTCATATTGTGTAAAATAACTCATTTAATAAAGTAGTGCTTTGATTTTACAACAAAAAAAACAAGTAGTGACAAAAATGTATTCATATACTGTTATGCAAAAATGCTTTTAAAATCTGTACTTTTATCTTTGTTTTTTAAAATAAAGTTGTTCAATTAAAAAGAAAAAAAGAGCATTCGATGGTCTTTTAGAGGAGTCACATTCAATTCCCAGCACCCACATGACATCTCATAATCCTCTGACTTCATACCTAGTGCATCTGGTGCCCTCCTCTCTGTGGGCACTAAATGCACATGGCACACAGTCACACATGCAGGCAAAACACCCATACACATTAAATAAAATAGTTTGCTTCTACTCATTTTTAAATAAATGAAAAAATATAATTATCATTAATTATTACCATATAAGATTTTCCAGAATGTTTACATTATTATCTTTCTGTGATGGATATATATATTGGTTTATCTATTTTTAAAGCATTAGCAAAATGTATTACAAGGAAAATTGAGTGAAACCTATTCTATGTATATTAAGTTAAACTAATTAATTTTTTAAATCCTGGCTTTTAGAAAAAAATGAAGCATTTTGGGGCAGAGTTTCACTTTGTATTTTTAGAATGGGCTCAACCTCGGCAGTTTACAGTTAGTGAAGGGAGTGCCACAGTTCGCCATGGATGCCATCAGAGGACGCCAAAACAGGCCACTGACACAGAAAGGAAGTAGCTTGATCCCAAGGCACTTCTAGCCTACTGAAAACGGCAAAAATTTCTCTGGATAGAGTATTTGTTAGTGATACATTTTAGTACATTGTTGTCCACATACAAAAAAATTAACAATACCATTTCCCTAAAGGTCAGATTCTCAAAATTTTGGGAAATGCACTTAACCCTGACTTTTCAGAGATCACTCTACGTTACAAGGAAGGTTCTAGACAAACAGTAATTAAGAGTTCATTGTGGTAGCCTGTTGTCAATGGATCGTACTCGTTTCCAGCGAAGGGCACTCTTCAGACAACTCAGGGGTTCCCGTGTGCTTCCGGGAAGCTGAACCGTACTCCTTATGATCCCTACCTGTCTCATTGCCCTGAGCTTTCTCTTCCAAAGAAAGCTTATGTCAGGCTCAGTATCCCCACTACTAGGAGTCACTCTGGGGTCATCCTTGGTAGATTCCAGGGAGTTTGCACTGCACTTAGTTTCCACATTGCCCTTCCCCTCTCCAATTCCAATCAGCTCTTCCAATATTTTCTCTCCATCCATCCTACTGGATTACCTATCCAATGTTGATTAGAGGATTTGTGCCTGATTGTATTGTAACCTGTTGTGCTGTGTTCCGTTGATATCCCTGGAAAGTCTGATGTTTTCTGAAGGGAACCGGGATGTAATATATAAGAGAAATTTTTTTAAAAAGAATGAGTCACAGAAAAGCCTAGAAAGTTCTAAGAGCTCACTGCTGGGGAAGCACAAGGAGACCATAACTGTCTTTCAAAGATAGGCCAGATGGAGATGTCATGTGGGGATACAGGGATGTGTCATGGTCTATGAAGCTGTAACTCCACTGTTTGCACATGTCCCTGGGGAATGTGCATTGCCCCAAGTCACTTTTGAAAACGTTCCTTTCTTCCATTTGGGACAAACAAATTCTGCCAGATGACATGTGACATTAATCACTCTCACCCCCACTCTCACCCCCAGCCACTAGGGATGCTAATGATGGCAAAAAAAAAAAAAAAAATCACCTCCTTGTAAAATACAAGATGCCCATATTGAACTGTAGCATGGGGTGGGGGTGGAGAGCATCTGAGGGTCAGCATTCCTCTGTAAGCAGATAGCATCGGTTCAGTGAGAGTCCCTTTTAAACTGTAATTACATAAACAGCACTGTCCAGCTCAGAGGGCGTCACTGAAGATCAAATCAGGCAGGTTTCCCTCTATGGAAATGAGAGTCAATTCTAATCCAGCCAGCAATCAGGGTATGCACTCATCAAACTGTTTTCAAAGAGATAACTTTCCTATTCCTCAGGGTGAACTTTAGATCATGTGCTGTTGAAGAAGTTTCCAGAAACCAGGGATCAAAAGGGGACATCATCAGTCCTGGGATGGTGACATTCTAACACTGTATCTCCTATTCTTCCTACAGGTCGACCATTATCCTGCTGAGGGTTACCATCTACCCAGCTCCTCGGACACATTCTTCAATTCTCCCAAGTCGCTCTTCCTTGGAAAAGTCATAGGTAAGCCTTTGGTTCTTCAGGTATGAGTGTGAGAGCACCTGGCACAAGTCTTGCACTAAGTAGTGTGAATTTGCATTTTTAAACTATAGCTCTCTCTCTCAGTAACGTCAACCCTGAGCATCTTTGTACCAGGAAACCTATGTGGTGGTGAACAGTGACTTACAGGAGTATTATAAAATTATCTTTGGGGTATTGCTCATGTGATATATACATACATACATATATATGTATATTGCTCATGTGATATATATATATATTGCTCATATGATAATACATATATATATACATATATATATATGTATATACAGAGGGGGGGCTGCTAATTGCAGCCTTGATGTGAATTCTGACTAGCTCAGAGGGCATCTCAGGCAGTGCCAGAAATGGAAGTAGTATTAGTATAAAGCAAAATTCACTGAGAATCTCCCAGATTCCCAATGTAAAATCTGTTCTTTGGTGTATAAAATATTCTCTGCCTATGCACAACATTTAATTTAACTTCTTCCCTGTGAGTCACTACTAAGAAACTCATCTAATGTCATTTGCAGATTAGAAGGTCATCAGGTAGAGGGCTGAATTTATAATCACTCTTGTCCTTCTCTTTCATGTGGAAATGGGAGTTATCTAGAAAAGGCAGTGCTATTGCTCATGAATATTTTTAGTGTTTCACATAAAGCCAGCATGTGGTGAGGTAGATGTCAGTTCAGCATGAAGCACAGCCCACATCTCAAAGGGGATAAGAGATCGCTTGTCCTGAGCCCCATAAGAGCGACCATAGCAAGAGAGCATAGTTTAGATTGCCACAAATAACATGTTCCAAAGTAGACATTATTAAATAAGCCTTTATAATGACAGGACATGCCACAATTTGGAACAATTTTCCAACACGTTGGTAAGACATGAAGTCGGCAGGTGACGGAGGCAGGGGAAGTCTGCTTTTGGTTTTATCTGATGATATTCCTAGACTTGGGGTTGGTGGAAGACAGTACGATCTGCTAATATAGTTCAATCTTCCATCTGAGTGAAAAGATGTTAGGTGGACAGTGAGTAATTAGAGGACCAGGGATAATAGCCCAGATAACTCTGTCCTGGGTCTACAGCATTCCAACTGTTTCAAGTCACAACGTTTTCATCGGTCAATCAGCCTTTAAAATATTTGACATAGTTATGGCTTTTTGCTAGGCACTTCAGTTCACAGTGGTATCTTACAGACTGGGAGAGAGGTCACTCTGTCCAGAGGACGCTGCCAATGTTATTTTATCAGGATACTTTTTCTACTGTACAGTATGCCAATTTGTGAAGTTAGAAGTTTTTTTTTCCAAAATTGAATTTACTCACAAGCAGCTAGACACAAGGAAAAGGAACCTTTTAGATTTTATATGCCTACCTAAGATAAGGTTTAGGGGTTTTCATAAGAAAACAGGGTATTCTGGGGTGTGAGGGTAGTCAGAGGTGAAGAGATCAGTAGCTTGCACATGTCTACACTGTCTTCATAGCTCTTCAAAGAATACATGTTCCAACGCTGTTCCCGATAGTGTGATTTGTGGATGGAATCTTAGACCTTGTAATGTCAGAAGGTTGCATGTCAATCACGTGTGCAGACCCAAAACACAGGGCTTCAACCAATCTGAGGTAGGCAAGTTATCTGGAAAACACAACTTAAATTGGTCTTTACCAAGGTGACCCACTGGTAATCCCAACAATGAGAGGAAAAAGACCACTGACCCAAATCATCATGGCCAAATTAACTAAAGCAAGCAAATTAATTAAAGCAAGTTTTTTTTATTCATGTACATGTTCTCCCTTCCCCTAAGGCAGGTTGGAGAGGTCCCTGTGGTGCCATTCAAGAGGTCAACGTTGGGTGAGAGGAAGGCAAGGTTTCTAAACTCAAGGGTGAGGGATTTGGCAGGCAGAATAGGTGAGGTTACAGAAGCAGAACACAAGATGGTAAAAACAATGTAGTTATAACAAACAACCTTTTGAAACAAAGGTAGGGGGGTTGCAAGATGATCATTACAAGTTTATGAAACAAAAACATAATTGGTAAGGTAGTCATAATAATAGATGGTCATGACAACAGGGACCTATAATAACCTTTTGAAACAAAGGCATGGTTGACATATTCAGAAATAAGCAATATAGACTCATTTGTAGTTAAGGTTGCATGTAGAGTGTAGCCCAATCCTCGAGAAACAGAAGTTTAAACAGAAACAGGAATGAACCTAGTTTGTCCCTACTGTAAGATGGCTTTTAAAGCTAAGATGGAGGCAGGCTGGTTCATCACTACCCATTTGAGAAGAGCTCTTACTTGACTGTTTATTTAATGAGACTAACCAAAACTACTGGGTAAACTGTGAGCAAAAAGGCTGGAAGCTGCTTGGGGTTTGCTGGATTCTAAAGAGCCTTCACTTGAAAGCGAGAGTAGCTCACACCTCTTACAAGTGAAAAAGAATTGGTTAGCTTCATTACAGAGACTTGGCTACATCAATCAGAGAGCATTAATTAAAATATGGCTGTGTGGTCACAGAATATGAGGAACAAACAGGAGACTGAACAAGAAATGAAAGTGATAATGGACATTTGCACAGACTCCATTTTAAGCACTTCAGTTGTATTAACCCCTTTGACCTTCATCACAATTTCAGGAGGGTGTTGAGATTATTATTTCTCTTCACAGATGACAAAACCCTGGCACAAATATGTAAAGTAGCTTCCCACAGCTACCTGGCCAACAAGTAACAGAACCAAACTTGAAGCCAGGCAGGCCAGGCAGGCAGACACCAAGACAGCTCTTGACAACTGCTGTTGTAGTCTCTGGGACAGGTAACCCAGAAAGGGAGAGGGAAAAAATAGACAGCAAGAGTTGATGGGGAAATGCAAAGCTAAGGTAGAGAAGTGGGAGTTGAGGTTCTTTCTGGTTTTTGCAAGAAAGTAGCAAAAGCCTTTCCTTAGAACCATTGTTGAATGAGACAATTAGGCTGCCAGGTCATATAGAACCCAAGCAACAAAGGCTACATACTCTGGTCAGTAGAAAGTGTGATTGATAGCAAATGTAGAATGGGGACAAATGAACAAATAGTTAAATAGCTACTCTTCGGTCCCTTGCATCGTAAAAACAACTTGCTGACCAAATATAGGTCTAACTACATTGTCCTGGTTGCTTGCTTCTAGTAGTTTTCTGTATTTGAAATATTTTATCATAATTTTATGAAACAAGAATAGAAGGCAGAAATTTCATGACATACCATGCTGTATACATGAGCAAGACAGAGAGAAGATATTTACTCATAAATGTTATTGTAATTCAAAGAAACAAGATCTGTGATTATTTTCCCCTCTTACACATGAGACTGATGCTTACTCATCTGATGTGTGCATAGTGGTTTTAAAGTCATACCACCTGGAATGCCCTATCTCCTTTGAAGTGGGCCCATCAGAAATTGGCTCTCATCCTCACCAATCAATGAGATATTGCTGTAGATCAAGACAGGAGCAACACTGAATGAATGTTGAACTAATAAAAAATCGTGAGAAAAGAATCAGAAAGAGCATGATTAATGTAGCATATGGTGACACATGGGGAAATCAGCACAGAGATGACATCTGCAATCCTGACCTGCTTTGCAGCCTTGTCTTTGATTAAGGTTCTTACATTTGTTGGATTGCATTTTTTCGTCAGAAATCTGACAATAAATAAAGAAGAAAGAATGTAGAACTAAGAATCCAGCAGAGCTGGTTAGACTTGAAGTCAGGCCTGTCTGTGGGAAAAAAAAAAAAAAAAAAAAACAGAAAGAAAGAAAAGAAAAAGAAATCCCAGTCCTCTTGTTCTAGTACTTTGTGATTTTAACCTCTCAAAGTCTGGAATTTTTCAAATGCATCATGGAAAACTGATATGTCTCCTTCTAGATTATTAGTTCCCTGAGGATTCTGGGGGAATAAAAAACAATTTATCAAAAATACCCAGCCCAATATATTTAAAAGTGCTTAAAGAATATTTGTGGAATAAGTGAACTACCCTTTCAATATTAATCTGGCAACATTTAAGAGAGGGCTTGTCTAACACAATGCTTGATGCACCAATAGTGAAAGCATTACTACTGTTAAATGCTGCCTGTGTGCCCGCCATCCTACGCAGGACTCTCTCCAATCCTCCCAAGACCGCCC
The DNA here is from genome assembly GCF_963924665.1 of Micromys minutus. NCBI lineage: Eukaryota > Metazoa > Chordata > Mammalia > Rodentia > Muridae > Micromys > Micromys minutus. Next base: position 33,621,089 of record NC_137953.1, on the reverse strand, counting down.
CAGACCACTGCAGCCTCACCAGCCCCACTCACTAAATACAATGTCACCCTTAGACTGTGACAACCAGAAAAGGCTCCAGACACTACCGCAAGTCCCAGGATGGCAAATTCGCCATCAGTTGAGAGCTACTGGCTTAAAGTGGTACAGCTAATCCATGAGAAACTGGTGTTGGAAAAGCATGATGCTTGGCTCATAAACTATAGGCTCTGCTGGCTGGTACCACACTGAGGACACCATTTTGTGGCTGGAAGCAAAGAAGTCAGAACCAAAACAAGGGCAGATGGGTGACTGGCTGCTTTCTACCTCCTCCTCAAATCCTTAAATATGTGTTCACCTAGGACAGGCAGGACTGGTGAGGAAAGGTTCTAAGTTTTCCTCTGAACACAGCATATAGTTCAGTGAGAAACAAACTGTTTGCTTTCCAGATATGTAAATATTCTTCTGAAAAGACGTGTCAGGCTCCCAACAGATATCTCATGTACTCTAAAGGTTCAACAATCCCTAGGGACCCAGGCTATGCAGCTACTGCTTTACTAGGTCAACTGCTAATCAGAAAGCAATCCCATAAATGGAGATCTAAATAAATAAAGCAGCTTCCCACTGAGCCTTTTAATGAGCACTGCCAGAGAAAGGACATGTCTGGAGGATAACGTGAGCTTCATAAAGAGAATGGAGACGAAAGTAAGATCACTGCCTTAGAACTTTAGCAAGGCTGCTCCTGTAATCCTGAGTCTTCTAGAAGGAAGTCAGATCCCCAGCAACTAGCAAAGGCTCACAGAGTAGAAAACCCATCACTTGCTACCTAAGTGATGTCCTAGATTTTATGAGTCTGTTTCTTCTCAGCAAGTTGTCTATCAACAAATGTAATTTGAAACCTGAGAGCCACGGAGAAGGTCCTGTGTCTGTTCTCTATTCCCAGTAGTTCTATCATGAGTGTTTAATAACACATACCTGAGAGGGATGATCTAATATGCAGGATGATGAAACCCTTTCAAAAGTATCTTGACAAGGCAAAGAGATGGGATATGAATAATGAAGTGAAATGTAATAGAGATCAAACTTAATTCCTGCAGTTAGGAAAAACAAAAGAACCACTAAAGGAGATCAGAGATTCCCAGTCAAGGAAAAACTCAGGTGGGTGGTTTGATGTGAGTGGCATTTCAGGGTGATGGATTCTTAAATGAATCTCATACAGAGCAATTTAGGGATATCATGATATTAGCCTTCCGAGAAGACCAGGTAAATACACACCCATAAAGAACAATCAAAAGGTCTTGGAGTATTTGTCCAGAAAGAGTTATGACTTCAGACAAGCTGAAGAATTAGTTTTCTGGGGTCTCCTGAACTGGCTGGAGCAGATTCAGGGAGTACAAGTTTGAAGGGGAAAATGCCATTTCTGTAAGTGGAATGGCCTCCTCCTCACAATGAGCAGCCTCACAAATGAGCAGCCTCTACTTTGAGGTAGTCAAGTCTGTATGTTAGTATTCAAAACGATATCAATGGAAATTTTCCCTACACTAAGGAGTTTTCTGGAGTGAGTAAATCCAAACTAGATGAAGCCTTCATGCCTTTGAAACTTCAAGGTGTATGACAAGAATGCTTTTGTGTAAGAGTGAGAAATGCAGTATCTGACTGAGATTTGAGACGTTAAGTATATTCAGGGTCACTTAATGTCATCTTTGGTCTGAATATATCACAGGTATGAATGTAAAGTCAGCACACTGAGCATTATTTCACCATAAATTCTGCTACTGAACAGACAACCAGCATGCTCAGGGTAGCAGTATTCATTTTCATTTTAGAGAGAGATTAGCTTTCTTTTATTAATGTTTCAAATGATCTCGCTGTACCAGTATGACTCAGGCTCATATAGAATCATGATGGATTGGGTCTATTCTATTATAAAAGGACAATTCAGCCTCTGTGTGTATCTGAGAGGCCACCCTTGGAAAGAAGCCAACTACTCATGTAAAGTAGTCTCTGCTTTACTGACCAATATTGACTAGCAGCAGGATCTGGGGTGGCAAAATCCAAGGTAAGTGTATAAACAGAGTTTATTATAGTTTATAAGTCATACTGGTTCCAGATTCTAACATTCACCCAACTACTGTCCTGTTCAAAGTCACTCCTGATAACCATTTGTGATCTTCACTGTAATCCATACTATGAATGTGACAATCCAATTGCTGCCTTCTTATAATAAAAAACTCATATTCTGGAGCTTTCCAAGACTTCTAGAACTTTGGTAATACCTCATACATCAGGAAATAACATACTTAATTCTTTATCCAAAAATCATGGCTAGGGTAAGCATTAGACAGCTAATTGAATATTTCTGACCAAGGAGGGTTTTTTTTTTTTAAGATTTATTTTATCTAAGTACACTGTAGCTGTCTTCAGACACACCAGAAGAGGGTATCAGATCTCATTACAGATGGTTGTGATCCACCATGTGGTTGCTGGGATTTGAACTCAGAACCTCTGGAAGAGCACTCAGTGCTCTGAACCACTGAACCACCTCTCCAGCCCATCTAAGGAGTTATGAATTGAAAATGCATGTATCACTTCCATGATAGAGCATCCCATGTCAGATACAAGACCCTCTAAAGCTTTCTGTTTCCTTATCACTCTGGCATGATGACTAATAAATTTCAGACAGTGGTTGTTCCACCCACCCAGGTTCTATGACCACAATAAAGAAAGAACTCTATTTACTCAAGATGAATATATACCATGAAAATAAATAAATAAATAAATAAACAAACAAACAAATAAACAAATAACCTTTGTTTGTGAGCCACAATGACAACAGAGCTATTTGCTACTGCGGCACTGCCTAGCCTGCCCTGATTGGCACACAAAGATTGCCATAAAGAAGAGGCTTTGCTTCTTCACACCTGTACTTCGGGGCTTAACATTTCCATTTCCCAGCTATGTGACATTAGCGAGCTACTTCTATTTCTCATCTTGTTTATCTGTTTTCCTCTTGTGTAACTAGCAACAGCCAAGTCATTGCTTAGAATAATAACATTTAACAGGCGGCACAATATATGGCTCATATACGAACTGGTTTTGTTTATAAACTGGAAACAAGCTAGAGTTTTCACAGAAAACTCAGTTTGAGGAAATGCCTCTATGAGATCCAGATGTAAGGCATTTTTTTCAATTAGTGATCAGTGGGGGAGGGCCCAGCCCATGGGGTGGTACCATAACTGGGATGGTGGTCCTGGCTTCTATAAGAAAACAAGCTGAGCAAGCCAAGGAAAACAAGACAGTAAGCAGCACCCTCCATGGCTTCTGTATCAGCTCCTGCCTCCAGGTTCCAATCCTGCTTGAGTTCCTGTCCTAACATCCTCCAGTGATGGACTGTGATCTGAAAATGTAAGCAAAATTTCAGAAAAGTTTCCTCCACAACTTGCTTTTTGGTCATGGTGTTTCTTCACAGCAATAAACCCCTGACTAAATAAAACCCTGATACCCCAAATTATGTCAATAATACATATTAGTTATTTCTAGGCCATATAATTAAACAAATATATATTTATCACCTCCAGTTTGAGGCATTATGTAAGTCACTGGAGATTTCAATGCTGTTTAAGTCTCCCACAGTTTCTGTCTTTGGAGGGCTCTGGTTTTAGCTGGAAGAGAAGGAAAGATTAGGTAATTAGAAGGGCAAGTGACAAGAATAGGAGAAGATGAAGTCCAAGTGTTCCAACATAGTCTGGTCACAGATTAAGAGAATCAGCACCGTGGTATTCTGAAGTAAATAAGACAGCCAAGAGTGTGGTGTGCAGTGCTGGGCAGGGAGGTACATTCTTACTGACTTGTGCACTACACAGTCAGGGCAGAAATAAGACCAAGTGACGTCTTCCATCTTGGATCACAAGAAACGTATTTGTTAGCTAGGTCAAAGTGACATTATCTAGGCTAGAATGCACATGGCATATTGCCAGCTAGTATCAGAACATTATGAACATTCCTGGGGCCAGGGGCCATTTGAAAAGCCCCATGTGCTGTGGGCCTGTGTCTTAGAGGCCTCACAAGGAGATCTCTTGTCTGGCTAGGTGCATAGGTTCAGGCGAAGGGGAGAGAGCTCAGGCAGGGATGGGGAAACAGGTTCTGCTGCCTCCTTTCCTTGCTTCATTTTTCTTTCCTTCTGTTCTTAATATGATAGAATTCCATGGAGCCTGGGCTTGCCTCAAACTCCCTATGTATTCAATGATAAACCTGAACTTCTGATCCTCTTGCCTTCACATCGTGGGTAATACAACTACAGATATGTACTAAAATATAATGTGTACGTGGTGCTTGGGATCAAATTCAGGGCTTTGTTCTTGCTAAGCGAGTATTCTACAAACTTATGAACACACACACACACACACACACACACACACACACACACACACACACACCATTTGTTGTCTTTCTGTAAGAGGATGACCAGTCTATACAAAGGAAGCAGGCAGCGACACGTAGCTTATGTGTCTATATACTGTGGTGGTTAGAGAGAGACCTGGATTTTGCACAGCCTGGCAGCTGCTGGCTACAAGCCCAGCACTCCCCATCTTCTCTTATCACTGCACACTCCTCTAGCTTTGGGGGATAAGACTTGGGATAGGTGAACTTTGCATCCCATGGGGCATCTGTCTTCATCCCTATCATGACTGTTGTCCTCTCAGCTCCCATTTAGAACAAATCCATGAGTCTCTAACATATCCTTGATGTTCCCCCATGAAAAACTGCCGATATCCACAGGTCAGGTTCATGGTATATTTGATGGATTTTACTCTAGGATTTCTGCCCATATGGTTATACTAGCCTCTGTTGCTTTAGGATCTCCCTAAACTATCTCTCCCAAAGCTATAGAATAGGTAGTAATTCAGAAGCCCTCACCCTGAGTCTTCCTCACCCTTCACATTTCCAGACCACGATTCCTACTTGACCTGCTGTCAGCCAAGGGTGGAGTAGCTCTGTCTAGACTCTGCTTCTCTTCCTAAGACAGACTAGAATTATCACAAGTATGCTCATCCCAAGGTGCTGGCAGGCATAAGACTGTAAACCCATTTCTGAAAGTACTTTTCAACCCTTTTATTTTTGTCCCACCCACTAACCTCTATGGTCTGTACTTCTTCCATGAGAGGAATAGAAAAAGCACAGAGAAAGGGGAACGAGGGTTAAGAACCAAGGCCATCATGTAGACCTAACATACTTCATTGTCATCAAACTCTCCTACAGCTAAATGATGCCTGTGTTATGTCCTTGTTAAGTAGAAGGGTAAATACTATCTCTGAATCTCTCTGAAAAATAGTTTCTCCAAGCATTGCAAACTGAATAGAGAGACATGTGGGAACATAATTTATTTGCTCAAAAGCATATTGGGTGCTTATTGTTCTGTGTTGTCCAGACAATAGGTGGTAGCTATAGTTTTGGTTTGGAATGAGTAAGTGTAAGTAGACTGAGAGCCAAAGTAAAAGAATAAGCAGTAAGAAAAAGAAAAGGGCTCATGTACCAGAAACCAACTGGAAAAGTTGAGGTGATCACCTAGTTTTCTGATTACGCTTTCTCTCCATGGATGAGTTTCCATGGCTGAACTTCTGGATTTTCCTTCCCACTGCAGCCATTTTTATATCATGCCATCAACAATAGTAATAACCTTTGTAGGAAATGATTCACTTTTAAGCTGTTCTCATGGGCACAATGTTTTTACTCTTGAACTCTTGCTATTCTTTTCTCTTCCTGTCATAGAGTTGGTATGGAGGCCACCTAGCTCCAGATAAAGGTTGTTAGAAGACACTTTGAGATAAACATGCTTGGGTCTTAAATGGGGTGGAGAAACCCTACTTCCAGATCTAGCCTCTAAAGAAGCTCAAATAGCACATGACAGTTTAGTGATACAATGTACATTACATTTATGGGTACCAGGTGATAGATAGGTAACGAATAAAACAGGAAAAGCCTTTGTCTTTAAGCTGTGTTCATTCTGATGTGCCAATGAAAAGAGAATTAGGGAACAGAGTTTTAGCTAGCTGTAAGTGCTAAGAAGAAAGAAAATAAAGCAGGCGGCTAGTGAGAGAGAGAGAGAGAGAGAGAGAGAGAGAGAGAGAGAGAGAGAGAGAGAGAGAGAGAGAGAGGAGGCAGTGATGTCTAAGAAGTTCCCTAAATGAAATGAGAGAGGAGGAAGGAAAAGAGGCAGGGAGGGAGGGAGGGAGAGACAGAGAGACAGAGAGAGATTTTGATTTGTGGTCTTACATAAAGACTGAGGGCAATCAAAATGCGATATGAGACAGAGGCAAGCTTGGTTTGTCCAAAAACAACAAGAAAACCCATGATCAGTGGGCAAAGTGGGAAGAAACAGAGGAGTGAGAGGGTCAGCAAAAGCCAGATTATTTTGATGTAGACCATGCAGCATGTCTGAGCATATATGTGACATTATCTAATTTATGTATTAAGAAGAGCATGCCAATGGCCTGTACCATTTTCACCACAGAAAGGTCAGGCAGGTGGAAAAGACAGAGGAACACAGAAACCAGTCACACGACAGGTGCAGAGTTGAGATTCGACTTAGATGATGTGGTGTTTGGACTGCAGGAGATGCAGTGGTGGTGATGGGGATCCTTCATAGGACTTCATTCGGGGAACTCTAGCAGGTGTCTCCTGGGGGTGAGTGCCTGAGACACTAACACGTATGGTGGACAAGAAGAAGCATGCCACAGTTCACTGTTCTACTTCCTGCCTTAGTCAGTGCAAACTGGGAAATATACAGGGATCAGCTGCCATCACAGTTAATAACTCTATTCTTCTTTTCAGTTTCTTAAAATGGAGATAAAAAGAATGTGGCAGTTGAACTTCCTGCTACTGTATCCAGAGCGAGACCATGATGGGCACTTGCTGCTTCTGGTAATTCATCTCCACCTCCTAAGCATGGGAGGTAGCATATTGATAAATGAATACTTGGCAAGCAGTTAATTGAAATTTCTGGTCAGTTGCCTTGGGTTTTATTATAATGACAAAAGCAGTAGTAAAACACTGATGGAAAATATGTTTTAAGTGATAAGCAAGAAATAACATTAAAGTGAGTGAGAGGAGATTATGAAATTGAGAGAGGAAATAAATTATGAAATAGTGAGAGGGAATAAAGAAAAAATGATGCAACCTTCATGTTCAAAATCCTTGCAAGGCTAAAGGAAGTCTTTGCTTTAGATTTTATTTAGATTCTCAACCTGTGGTTTACAACCCCCTTGTGGTGGCAGATCAGATATTTACATCACGATTCACAATAGTAGCATAATTGCAATTATGAAGTAGCAACAAATAATTTTGTGGCTGGGGGTCACCACAATATGAGGAACTGTATTAAAGGGTGACATTAGGAAGAACCACTGATTTAAAAGAATATTACATGTAGTGATTTATCAAGATGGTTGACTGCTCATTTTTTTTTACTTGCATTAATTTCCACTCTTAGACACTTACTAGGCTTTGTTATGATTGCCTCATAAAATTATAAGAGACCCAAAGAAATGATTGATGGGCCTTTTACTGTCTCACAACTGAATAAAACAACACTTACCAAGTTTGAACCACTTGACCAAGTTTGTATACCCAGTATTTCAACATTGTGGCCAACATAATATTCTATTGTAACAATTTTTTATTGTCACTAAGATGTAGTTTAAATTTAAAAAATTAATACTTAATAGTCTCAGGGCCTAGGAGTACTTAACAGACATTGGTCTGGAAGTCCACCCGTCACACTTGTTAAATGGGCCTAAGCAGGCTTTTCTGTATCTAAGTTCTAGCTTTGTTGTAAAGATAGGACCTAGTATCAGGGATGTAACAGGCTTGGCATGGGTCCAGGCCTATAGCAAATATTGAGTACACCCATATTGTAGCATGAACAATCTAGGTCCCCTACCTCCTGATGAAGCCAGCAACTCAGAATCAGTGCCAATGAGGCAACAAGTTAAAAACAGGGCTTTTGTACAAACTCTCTCTTGCCAGGAGTCACAGACACAGTTGCTTATATGAGGTTTCACAGAGTCTAATTTTAGTTATATCTAGGTAGATCCTAGGATGACCACTGATTTTTTTCAGTAATTAATTTTCTTGATGGAATTTTGAGGTTAATCACAGCCATGGGATATGCTAAGAGTTCCCTGGTTCCTGTAAACGTGGAGAGAGTAACTGGCAAGATGGTTGCATGGCTGCTGGTGTTTTTGCTTTTCCTTTGTTCTTCTTTCTAAGCAGAGTTAGTTCTATCTGCTGTGTGGGGTGTGACACATAGAGGAGTGAGGCCAGACAGAGAAGTGAGAAGCAGCCTTACTAGTGTGGGTGGGGCTAACCCCTGCACAAGCCTCCCTGTCAGCAGGGAACATTTGCTTTTAACTTACATAACTAAAGGCAGCACTGACCCCAAGACGGGTCACTACCTACAAGAAACAGCAACCAGTGGGAAATTGAGAAAACTTTGGATTAAGAACAAGTTAATACTTATCTCTCCACCTTGCTTTTCAAGTTTGAATTATCTTTTTTTTAACTAACAAAAGCATGCAAAAAAAAGTCAGTTTAGTCTTAACACAGTTCTGTTTTAATGACATTTTTGGTTTAGAATTCAAACAAACATCAAAAGCAGGGAGATTATTGCTATCCCAGCACTTTACCCCATTCATCTTTGGCATGTGGCACATATTTGAATATTCAATTATTTTGAAATAAAGCATTAGGAAGCAAAACTCCCTTTATTACATCTCCCAGAAATGTTTCAGAACATGGAAAAGGTTTGCATATTTTTATATTCATCCAGTTGTCCATCACTATTCTGAATTTTATATTTGAGAATTAGCCTGCATAGTAAAAGTTCTTGGTTATATTAAAAATAGCACCCATTGTGCCTATGTGGTCACGTGCAGGTATTTACAGAGTGATACAGAATATGTGACAGTGTACATTCCCTGAGGTCACACAGGCTGTGTTCTGCCTTTTTCAGTTTCTGATACAATAAACTGATTGTATGATTGGCATAAGGTTATGCTTTTTGCATCTTTCTACTTTTTATTGATGACTTTGTCATTCAAAATGTCCTTAAGTCAAGTATTAAAATACTGTCTTCTGTTCCTACACACAAGGAGGTTATGACATGTTGGAGCAGATATACATGTTATCTATGTTTTGTTATACCATGAACTATAGTGCTGTTATCTACAAACTTGAGGTCAATGAGTCAGCAACATGGGTTAAATAAGGTGCTTTGTGACTGAAGCACACATAAAACAGAGCTCTCTATCAATAAGTTGATGAGCTGCTGTAACTATAAACTTCTTTGTATTTTCTTTAAGAACAGTATCAACTTTCTAACACAGCAGTCACAGTAAATACACAGAACATAACAACTGTGTTTCAGGGAACTGGTTACATTGTTTCTAACTGTGTTGTCACATATACCTAATATCACATTACATTATGTACTTACACTTTTAGATGCTCATCTAGAGCCATTCTTACCTACAATGCCTGTGGAGATAAGAAGAGAATTGTTATTTCCCAATTAAGTAGAGGGGTATATCAAGCCAGAATCTCTGAGGTAGACTCTGACCTTCTCCTGCTTCATCACTTCTCAGTGTCTCCTAGAACTCAAACCTAAGCTTTCACTCACCTCTACTGCATCTTAGGGTCCAGAAAAAGAACATGGAAATATTAGGGGAACCAACTCAGGAATCTAAAGAGTCTTAGCATGTTGCTAATGGCCTAGAATTTGGATCTTGGGGCCCTTGAGGGTCAACAAAGTGGAGTAATAAGAATTCAAATCACCCTTGGTTTGAATAGTCACCCTTGAAGTTCTACAGTGCAAAAACAGACAAAAGAATCATATTCTGACAGGCAAACTGATACCCAGAATGCCCCTCCAACAATGTCATGATCATTCATGTCTGGAAGGACTCATGACTCCATTTTTTTTCCCAAAATGGTTTAAAAAAATAGAACAGGCATAAAGAAAATAAATGTTCGCTAGTAAGAGTTGGTCAGCTCTTTAAAACCCATACTGTATGAATAATCTTTCTATTTTTGAAAGCAGTAAGTATTTGTAGCAAATATTTATATGACCATTGGATTCTGAATATGACACCTCTATGTTCCAGAAATAAAATAGACTCCAGGGTCTAAGGAAGATTGTTTCTCTGCTTTGACATGTAGCCATTAAAAAACTCAAGAAATGGTGATAACAACAATGGATAGGCCTTACCATCTTAATTAACAAAGTCAAGATAATTTCTCATAAACATGGCCACAGGCCAACAACCTATTCTAGACACTTTCTTACTGAGAATTACTTTTCAAGTGATTCTAGATCATGTCAAATTGGCAACTGAAACCAACCATAACATCTCCCACTAGATGCATGAAGAAGGAAGATTATTGAGCTTAAAGTGACATATGCTAAGTTACATACCTAGTAGAAGATGGAACTAGAAAAGGTCTTTTGGTGTTTGCTGTGTTTATTGTCTGTTACTTTATTAAAGGGGAAAGACCTTGGAAGCATAAACATAACCATGGCAATTTCTAATACCATTCTTCTCTCTCCCTTCCTCCCACCCCTCCCCATTGGTGCCAGAGGCTTCATCATCTTCAGTGAATAGGGCTATCTGGAACTCTAGCAGAGTAGTCTGCACACTGAAAGACATTACTTCAAAATGCTAGCTAATATGAAAGGTGAGACAGGACAGAAGGAGGAAAGAGGTGTCAAATAATGAATGACAGGGTCAGCACATATACACAAATTAAGTTGTGTGCACTTAATCACTATTTTCCAAAATGCCATAATCTTTATGGATGTTTCTTGCTACTGATCATATAAATGAATATCCGAAATAAATAAGATATTTTAGCCCCTCAAAATTTAATTCATTAAATTAATTAAAAGTAACTGATATCCAATTAACAGCAAAGAGACCTAACTTTGAAAATGATTTACTGTCATGTGGCTTAGTAGTTTGAAGGTTTAATATTTTTAAGACATTATATTTTTGAGGTACTTTAGGTTTTCAGAAAATAATTATGTAGAAAGTACAAAGAGTATCATCCATTTGCCCCCAAACTCCTGGTTCCAGGCATTCAGTTTCCCTGTGAGTGATATGTTACCACATCATAGTTAATTTTAGCATTTAGTATTTGCTACACATAATACATTTTGTAACTTTTTAAACACTTAGTATATGTATGTGTATGTTTTATGGGTATATGTGGGAGGGGTGGGTGTGTGGGGATTGTGTTTATGTTTGTGTTTATGTGTGTATGCATATTTGGAGGGTGGGGTATGTATGGGATGTAGGTATTGGAGAGGAAAATATGTTTATGTGTGTTTGTGTGTGTTTGTGTGTGTGTGTGTGTGTGTGTGTATAGAGTAGGGTATATATGAGGTATAGGTATGGAAGTGGGAGTGTTCATACCACTGCTCTTGTGTGGAGGTCAGAAGGCTACTTTCAGGAATTTACTCTTCTTCTACCATATGGGTCCTAGGATTGACCTCAGAACATGTGACCAGTGACAAGTGCATTTACCCTCTGAGCCATCCTGCCAGCCCTTTTCTAATCCATAATGCTGTCATTCTGTGAGTCTGAACAAATGTAAACTGACAGATATCTAAAACACTGCCTACAAACCCTCCATGTCCTGCATACTCACCTCTCCTTGTCATCTACTTCCTGGTCACCAGCCACCACTTCCCTGTTTCCTATTTTCTATTGCCTTTTCTAGAACATCGTGGAGTTGGCTTACAGTGTGGAGCCTTCCCAAGCTGTCTGCTTCTCTCCACAGCCTGTGTTTAAGTTCCAGTCTTCCTTTTCATGGATTAATCAAGCCCATTTCTCTTTATTGCTAAGTAATATTCCAACTGTATTTTCTGAGGAGAAAATAAAAGCATAAAGAAGCCATGTCTGAAGAGACATTATCTGGGGAAAGGGGTAAAAATCAGTAATAAGAACAGTTGCTCGTTTCTCTTGGACCTAAGCACATCACAGTTCTTTGTTTAACCAAAGGCTGCTGGTACCTCTGTGTCAGTTGTCACTGTTCCCGGCTCAAACTCATATTTACTACAATCTCAAAGCTGCTACTTTTTAACAGACATACATATATCCTCTGAGAGATCGTGTAATCATCTTAGAATCAGTTGTGGGGGAGGGGAAGCCACACCAGCGAGATGCTTGCTTTTGTATATCCACTGTGTCATTCTGCAGTTCATACCCAGAAAATCACCACAGCCCCTTTTCCTGTTAGTCCATCTGAGGTAGCTACAAAACCTTTCCAAAAAGGCTTTTAAGGTTTCCAGAAGTGACTCATAGCCACAATTCAATTAAACTTAGCAAACATTTCTTATATAACCACTAATATGCTTGAGGTTGGCTTTTAGGGTCTGTTATTTTTATTTCCTGTTTATTTTAGTTTTACTTTTAAATGTGATCCGATTAAAATATCTTCATACACCAAACTACAGAGGAAGAAAGAAGAGAAGAGTGAAAAGGGAGGAAAGGAAGTATGGATAATAAATTTTGAGTGCATGGGATTTCAGCTGGTGGGATTACTCTCTAGAAGTCCCACCACCAATCCCCTGGTGATTCCACATATTAAAGGTTTAAGTTTTTCCATGCCAGGCATCCCTGTAAGATCCTAAAACTTCAATCTTTTCAAAAATTCCATTTGCACTTGAGCCCTTAGGAAGGTTCCAGTGGTGGTACCACCAATACAAGCAGAGCTATCTTTAGAGGGTGGTGGGGGCCATTGTGAGCCTTTCTTAAAAAGAAGGAAGATAAGAGATGTACCATGCTTCTATGAGTTCTTTTACTCTGCCCAAGAAGCAAGATGGAAAATTTTGTTCTCAGCAAACACGGTTAGCCTCAACATATCAAGTGATGTTGATGTCTTCTGCGGGTGACTCATGAGACAATGCCCCAGGACAGTTCTCTTGGTGTTGGCTGTCTTGACTATTCAGCTTTGTCTCTGGTTCTCTGAAGGATGAGGTGGGCAAAGACAAAGGCTGGGAATAGCTATTCTCTCTGCCATATCTATAGAGCTGTTCACAGAAATGTCATGTAGGTATTTTAAAGTGGATCTTTTTTTCAGACATTTCTCTCTGAAAAGAATCCACATTATTTTTAAAGATACATTCTTCAATGATAGAAAGTGTTATCATGGTAATATAACTTGCATTATGTGTTAGGATCAGGACCTGTTTTTTATGTAATGTAGGATACAGATACAAAAAGCTTTGACTTCCGGTTCAAAAGAAGACAATACACCCTTAAGGAAGGGCATGGTAGTGAAAGCATATGACAATTGGTCACACTGAGCCCAGGACCAGGGAGCAGGGCCATGAATGTTGATGCTTTGCTCACCTGCCACTCTCACCCCTTTTTATTCAAGTCAGTCTAGCACACCAGCCTATACAATGTTGTCACCTACATTCAGGGTGGGCCTCCCTCTTCAGTTAAAACTCTCTGGAAAATCTCTCAAGGAATACCCTTGAGGTTTCACCTAGGACATTCTATCTTTCTTTGCACGTGTGTATGTGGTGTGCACACTTTGTGTATGAACAATGGCATGTCAGGACCCAAAACTGATGTTAGAGCAGCTACCTTGACAGCTCTCTACTTGGTTTTCTGGAGTGAGGTCTCTTGCTGAGCCTAGAGCTCTCCTTCTCTAGTGAGACAAGGCAGCTTGTTCTGGGAATTGCCTGTGCCAGTGCTTTACTCACTGAACCATCTCTCCAGCCCCTCCTAAGTGACAGTGACTAATACATTTTTGGTGTATCTAGCTTTAGTATTTCAAGGGATAAAAGTGTAAAGATTAAAGTTAAAATATCTTAAAATAGAGAAAAAATTAAAAAATTATTTTCAATGGAGATAAAATGTTTATTGATGTTTAAATCCTGAACTAAGGTTTCTACCCTCATCTTTAAAAGTCAGAGTTGAACCATCAACACTGTAGGGAAGATAGTCACACAAAGGGACAAGTTTATTACTCATTCTATGCTGTGCAAATTCCAACACTAAAATATTTCTCTATATTGTCAACAGAAAGAAAATAAATTATCAAAACATGTTTTTGTTCTTGAGGAAATTCCTTTGACTTTGATTCCCTCATGAAGGTCAAAGATAGGAAAACTAAATCCATTTTCCAAAGTCAACACTCAGTCCTCATTTTCTTTATGTGATCATTTAATTTTTAAAAAAGGAAGTCCAATTTTAAACTGTGCATTCCACAGGTGGAGGGGGGGGGGGGACAGTCCCATCACCTCCTTTCTTTCATGTGGACAGTCTGTGAGGTGAAATTACTGCTGCAGATTTATTAAATCATCCGTTCACTTTCCACTGTGATTAGGTCTCCCCTCTCTGCCTGGCTGGCAACACCCATCACTTGGCCTGCATCCAGACTGCCTTCCCTGCAAAGCCAGTCACTGCTATTACGGCTCTACATGCAGTGATAAACCTGCCAACTTCACGGGAATTTCCCATCTCTGGGGACCATTAATCACTGAAGACCAAAGAACCCTTTCCAGCAGCCTACATGGGAATATTATTTGTGTGGCTTTACAAAGAATTTTGATAACAATGATTTCTGTGAAGAGGTGGTTTTGGTGTACCCTTGATGCCTCTTTTAAATTTCTACTCATGTAACTAGCAGTATATGTTGGATTTGACATGTGAATGAATATACACTCCAACCCCTGAGTGATATCAGGTGAATTCTAAAGAAATGAGGACTAGAAACTGTCCTGTATTTGGGAATCTCCACAAAACACAAGAAGCTCTAACTGGATATTAAAAGACATTCCTAACCAAGCCCAGTGCTGTTACAATAGCCAGTACTTGATGAGGCATATTCTAATTAACTGATTTAGCCATTCCACGATGTCCAAGCACAGCAAAGCATCTTGCCACCATCATGCATGCAGGTCTCACTTGGCAGTATAAAATGGAAAGACAAAACATTAAAGAAGTATGTAAAGAACCTTAGGAAAGAGAAAAAAGATCCCAAAGGCCAAGAGAAAAAAAAAGAGGAGGGAGAAAAAGAAAAGGGGAAGGTGAAAAAAGAAAGAAAAGGAGAGAAGAAAGGAAGAAAGGAAGGAGGAAAGGAGGGAGGGAGGAAGTGTTCTAGTAAATATTTAGACTCAATAAGGGCTTTCTACTCCACCCATAGTTATTCCGTTCTTAAATAAAAGACACAAAACTTTTATATTTATAATAACTGTACTGCAGGTGGGCAGATCTCTACCCTCTAAGCTGTTATGTATACTTCCCTGAATATAAGCCCAAGTTATAACTTGCCATGTTCCATCTGGGCAGCTCTTAACTCCAACTGGCCAGCCCTCGTGGGGTTTTTTTCACAACTCACCTGTTCCATAGCATCTTCTCTTCTCTCCATCTTCTTCTTCCCCCCCCCCCCCTTTAGTCCAGGAACTGAAACCTTGCCTACCAGATACAAGCTGTCAGCATCTCTATTGAACCAATAGTTTTAAATTAAGGAGCAAGGTCACATAACAGCACTTTGTGTATGTGCAGATTCTCTTGCCCCTGGGGTCAACCAGACTTTGGGGGACTATTATTTAGCATTACAATACATACCAAAAGACCAACATGAGGGAGGGAGAGAGGAAGAGAAGAAGGGAAGGAGGAAAGGAAGGAGAGGAGAAGGGAGAGAAGGAGAGAGGAAAGGAAAAAGGCAAGTTCTTGGCATCTCAGAAGCAGTTGTGATTCATTTTATTTCATTCCCTTAGTCTCCAGAGCTGCTGTTTAATGAAGTAAAAGTTGACAACAATCACATCAGCATATTTTACCCTAAAAGCAAAGGGACAGAGTACAAATTGATGGTGTCTAAAACCACGAAATCATATCATGTTTTTCTTGTGTTTGTGTGTGTGTGTGTGTGCGCGCGCGCGCGCGCACGCGTGTAAATAACCAACTTAATACTTTGAAGAAAATAAAGTTTGCTTGATTCTATGAATCACAATAAAACTTCTACAAGTATTGGTTCCCAGCCAGTTCATCTGTTCAGAATGATTTGCTCACTTCTTCAAGTTCTCCATTCCACCTGAAGTCCAAGAGGTTAAAACTGACAGGTTCCAAGCAATCGAAACCATTTATTTGTAAGGACACATATGGATGTTCACCTGGTAGCTGAAGCTGTAGCACGCTAAGCCACTAACTAGCATAGTTTAGATGGCCAAGAAACTGGCTCTTAAGAAGGGGAAGGTGTCTAGTGTCCTAAGGACAGAGGGTTCCCAGGTTCCCTGTTCATTGATATTACTTTGTCTTTTACTGGACTCTTCCCTGGAAATCAGGAACTCTCAGTTCCATCTAGACTAAATCAGTGAAAGAAAGTATGCTAGAAATACCTCATGTGCACCAGACCCAAAGACAGGAGGGCTGGCTGTGCCTGTTCCCTCCGGATTTATTCCAGCATCTAGTCTCAGCAAGTGTCTACATCATGCCCCTTCATTAGCTGTTGTGAGCCACAGGACAGATGGGACAGGTTGAGCTAACTAGTAGCAGATGGCCATGGCTACCCAAGCCTCTTGCTGGTGTGAAAGCATGGAAAGAGAGCATAGTGCTTTAGTCATGATGATTGACAAAAGTATTTCATAGCAATGGTCAAAATCTGCTAACATAACTTGAATCAGGTTTTTTAGTACTACAAAAATCTTCATTGCAGTCTCAGTATGCATATACATGCACACACTACATATATTCTCTTACACCCAAACCTATCTTTAATGTGGTTTTCCCTCTGTTACATGGAAGGGGGCAAAGGTATTAAGAGTTAGCATTTGAATCAACTTATAAACCCACTACCTAACTAATGTAATGACTGCTGGTGTAAGATTAAGTGTATGAATTTAGAGGCCAGTTGTCAATTCTGTGGCACTAGACATGAAGAACCAGGTATAGTGAGGGGGTCAAAGCTACTCAACAAATTGAGGTTAAGTAAGGAACTGGCCTGTAACCAATCTCAGAAAGGTTTTACCATCTACTGGGGTACATCCCCCCTGTGATTGACCCAAAAGGGACAAGTACCATGGGCAAGATAAGGACATCCAGCACACCTTTGTCATCCTCTTACTCATGACAAGTCAAAAAAAGCCCAATGGCATCTTTGACGCTGGTGTGAGAGGAGAATTTGTGGCTTGAGCATTTCGATGATGTCCCTCCCTATGCTTTCAATTCTAAGTTGAACAAAGGTCTAAACCCCCATGGCTCTAACTTAGAAGAGCAGAGGGTGCTTACTCCTGCCCTGCATATCCATGCACCACAGCGCCCCAACAGGCTGGTCATCTAAGTGGCACCCTAACTATCACTACTAAAAGGCAGACTGTTCCCATCTCTACTGGAAGGCCTGAAAACTTACTCTGAGGTCAAAATAATGTTACTCCCCATTATTTACTCTAAGCATGTATGCTGTTAAATGTTTCTAAGCTTATATGTAATTAATTAAAAATAATAATTTATTACTTTTATGTACAATTAGCCTACTTAGTGAACTCAGTTTCTGAATATCGATTTTAGAAAATAGACTGCTTGGAATAATTTTAAATGAATTAAAATGGAATTATTTCACATAGGCATACACAGTAGCCTTCTCTTTTTACAGCGAATGAAAAGCTGTTTGTTTTACTTAAGGACAGTTTAGTCATAAAAGACTTCAAAGCCATTTTTTTGTTCTGAGATTAAGACCTAATTTTGATAATATGGAATAATAGTAATTGAAAGAGGAAAGATGGAATTTGTGAGTATCTAAAGATAAGGCCATTTTATGAGTGAGTTGCTAAATTAGAAAATGCCATAAAAACAATAGTTGTCATTGGGAAGTATTTTTAAAAACATTAAACATTTTCAAAATTAAAAACGTCTTTCCAGAATGACTTGAACATGACAAAGGAGAAGGTAGACTACGTTGGTCACATGAGAAGTTTTTGCCTTTTGGGATACAGAAAACTTTAACTGTTTGCAGATTAAAACCCAAATTCTAATTTTATTTTTTTTCAAACATTATTTATGCATTGACATTTTAGCATTTGAATTTTAATGTGTTTTATACATATATAAATATATAGGTATATGAATATATAAGTAAACATATAGATGGTAACACATGGATATATAAATATACATAACTTATATGCAGATATATAAATATGAATACATAAGTATATTATGATAAATGTAAAACTTTTATTTATAGCTTTTTAAAAATCTTAGAATGTATGATATGTGTGTATTTAAATATGTATATATGTGTACATTTTTGTGTAGGTGAATGTGGGTACACATGCATGTGGAGTCAAGGGACAACCTCAAGTGTGGGTTCTTGACTCCTGCCTTGTTGGAGCAGGGCCTCTTACTATTCACCACTTCACACACTATGCTGGGTGGTCTGTGAAACTGCACAGATGTTCCTCCTTTTCCCATCTCACTGCAGGAGCACTAGGCTTACTGGTGCAGGCCAATATGTGGGTTCATGTGGGTTCCGAAGATCTTAATTCACATGTCCTCACAGTTTTTGAAGCCACTGAGCCCAACTATATTCCTCTAGCCCAACTATAGCTTGAATGTAATTAATGTACTAAAGAAAACTATATGTATATACTAACTTTACCATTTTGATTAACTATAATAACTCCCAAAATAAACACACCAGAACCCCAAATCTATTATCTTATATTCAGTGTAATTATAGTGCCTACTATAATGAGCTTTCCATATTTTTATATTTAATTAAAGTAACTAGCTTCTGTTCTCTAGGCAAGAGAGTATACTCGAGGTAAAAAACATGAAGAATTATGTAGCAATTTCTGCTCTTTATGAACACTAATTTTATATCACTTTAACAGATTTGAAATGACAGAAGTGAACATCTGTACATTTTATCATCTAACATTTGTATGTTTCTAATCTATAGGCAATCTCAGAACTGAGAACAAGTTAAAATTATGCTTAGCAATTAGCATTAGTGTTGGATCTATTTCATCTTCATGAATCACCTGGACACAAAAATAGTTAACTCATTAACCATTTGTCTGTGGTCTTAACATTAGTTCAGGATAGAGGAAATACCTATTTTGGTCTCAGGCTTATTTTCCTGATGAAACTGACTTATAGTTTCTAGAAAACCTAGATTATGAGGTATGACTTAAAAGTTTCGTGTGATACAGAAGTGCACAAAATAGCCATAAGTCTCCCCTAGTGTGTGTTTGTCTTGTTTTGTTCTTAGATTCCTGTGTTCCTGTGGATACAAAAATCATTGTGAGCCATGGGTAGCAAACCATCTTTCCATTTGCTGACTAGGAAGAGTTAAGCCATTTGGGAACACTAAATAACAACTATCAGTGGCATCGATTGGATGCTGGATACAGGCTGTGCTGTAAGAGTAGACACTTCCCCTGAGCTTAACATCTGTGTCTTTCAGTTAACCTTGAGAGAACTGTAAAGAGATTTAAAAAATTTAGACATCTCCAGGTCTAAGGAAACCTAATCATTCTCTGATGTGGTGGGGTGGCACCAAATAGATTTTTTTTTCCAAAGGAAATCCTTGACCTTGGATTTATAAACACCTTATACTTTCAAAGCTTGGCATATCCTAGGAGTTCCCTGCATCAGTCTTACTTTACAGAGACGTGAAGATTTTGAAAACTTATTTTTCTCTTTGGAATATATAGATTCAGGAGTACAAGTGACTCTCTGTAGAAAACTCAGTGGCATTAAGTATAGTTTTGCTTGCTTCTACTATCATCTTTATCTGCCTCCATCAACTTTCAGAAATAAAGCACTACTGAAACTTCTAGCAATGGACACTAAATTGTTTCTATTTCAAGCCCCTTGTGAACAAGCATTGTTACTATGAATATGAACCATGAAGACATCTTTAAAAAGAAATGCTTCCATGATTCTTGTGTGTGCACTGCTAAAATAATGGTGGCATTTAAAGGATATCTTCACATAAATTAAATCACAGGATGGGCAGTCTTTTTGTTTTATTTGCTTATATATTCTCTCTTCAATAAAATGGAGGGCCAAGATAACAATCACCGTTGGTTGTCGAGGCTTCCTCTGAATCTCTAATGTGAAACCCACTCTGCTTGGTGCGGCTTAGGGGGCGTAGAGAATGGTGAGCCGGCCTAGAGGGTAAAGGCACTTGTTACAGCTCTACAAAGTAGTCCTCTGATCTCTATAATACATGTGCTGTGGCACAGTGCCCTCCTCCACATCACACATGTGCGCACTTACCCACACACACAATAATAAGCACTTTCTTCAGAAAGGCCCTGGGTTTGTTCATCATAAGTCCACATTCACAGCAAAAATGTTTGTTCATGGGGCTCAAAATAGAAACAATCATATGTCCATTGGTGGAAGTTCCAACAGTGTTTTCTTTTTGCAAGTCAATGGAGACGCTGATGAAACAAGCAGGTATAAATTTACTTAATGCCACTGAGTGGTTTGATGGCATATCCATATATTTTAAGATACTATACGCAAGACATCCTCTGGGCCTCAGTAGCACAATCTGAGAAATGGACATGTTAGAAAGGGGAACTCCAGAGATACCTTCAGCTCTGCAAGTCTGTGTGACTAAGATGCTTCCTCCCACCTCTCAGAGCTTCTCTTCTTTGAGGGAATGATATGCATGTCTGCAAAATAACAATCATACCAGTTAATATGCCAAATACCTGTTTAGTGATCAAGAAGAATAGCATCCCACTCAGCAACATGGGTATACAGAACTGGACAATACTCCCAACAAGTAGATCAGACTTAGAGGAGGTTACAGTCAGGAAAATACTCTTGACAAATGTGGGCAAGTATCTACAAAGCAGGGAATTCATCAGATAATGAAGTGGGTAGTGATATCAGAGTACCGTGGGAAACCCCTCACAGCACTGAGAGGCTGTGAGTAAAAGAGAGTGGCTGATGGGTTAGGACCATGGGAGCATTAGCTGATTGGCCCTAGGCCACTATTTGGGTCTCAGTGTCTTCTGCAACACCCAGGACTCTCTTGTTTACAAAATGAGCATTCGGCCCAGCTAACCTTACTGTTAGCACAAGCACCAGCACACTGCTAAAGCACATGTGGGACTCCCTTCTACAGGCCCCATGCTGGACGCTTCTGTATGTTCAGACTCCATCTGTAGCCACCCACAACGTGTCCTTGAGAAGTTTCCTCTCTTGGTTGCAGAAGTTGGCTCATCTCTCAAGCCATGGGTGTACAAAGGATGTCAAAAGGAAATGTCCGGCTGGAGTGAATTAAAACGACTGTTTTTAGCAGTGAGACAAGCCAAGAGAACACCAGCCAAGGTTAGGTGTGGACTGTGTTTGAAGAAGTGCAACATCCCGAATTCGGTTGAGGAGGAGAAAATGAACCGGGAAGCATAAGCCTGCACTCCATAGTTGCACAACCATCAAAACTCACAGTGCCGCGCTGTGCTTCCTCTCCCCTGACCTTCCTTTCAGACCCAAATGTGCTCTTTCCAGCCATTTTCCAGTGTTCTTCAAATGCCCTACCCCATGGCCTCTGAGCACTTGAAACATAGAATGAATATTTCCACACCTGAAATTTAACTTCATTCTGAGAATAGACGTTTCCCTCGGGCTCATAGACTGAGAGGTTCATCCTCCTGGTAGAGAACAGAGGGTAAGGTGAAATATTTGCATTTTCTCAGGACTTCCCAGAGTGAATCCTCACTCGAGTATAAAATGGCTCCTCTTGGAGAGCCATGACACCTGGTGCTGACAGTTCTGCCTGCCCGCAGCACTACCACACTCTTATCATAATCTACATTTGCTGAGAACTCTGACTCTTGTTTACAACCTTTTCTCTATTCGACAATCACCCAGATCAGGGCAAGTCCTTCAGAGCCACCACGCTTAGCCTTCAGTGTCCCTCTCTCCCATCCTGATAGCCCGCATGTTGGCCAATTACTTTTGCCCAGGTCCCTATATTGTCTCTGACTCTATCTGCCTTTGCTCGAAACAACAAAAACTACAAGAAACTCCCTAGTCACTTCTCACCTATAGCATTTTCTCACCGTGTCCCCGGTCGGAGGACCCTCATTTTCATGCATCTTCCCCAGCACTAATCAATTCCTCCACACCCCAATCCCCCGTGGACTGTTTCCCCTCTGACAAAATATGTCAGTTTCTCTCCAGACATAATCTGTTTATAAGTGCTGCCTCTCCTCCCCTCACACACTAGCACTCAATGTTCCTTTGTTCCTAAGCTCTCCTTAGTCCTCTTCCCTATTTCCTTTCCTCCATCACTCTACAAAAATGTCCCTTACTAATGTTCCATTTATGACCCCAAAACGACCTTATAACCACTGAACCCAGTGGGCCAGCTTTCCTTCCTATCTTCAGCACAACTAGAGATGACTTGAACCTGATTGGTCCCCTCAGGAGTCATTGCCTATGTGAACATTGGTTGGACCTCAGACTGTCTTGAAAACATCTCATTCTTGTTCTCTGATACTTCATCTCCATGGCTGTCCCTCCTAGTCTCTGTCCAGCACTGTCCTTTCTCCACTTATGCTGAGAGTCTGCCCATGCTTCCTCCTGGGTCTTCTTTCCCTTCACTCTGCTCGACCCCTGGGAAATCACATCTGCCCATGGCTACAGCCACCTTCTGCCCTCCACACCACTGAATGCCCCTCAGTCCTCATTTCCTAAGGCTCACCTCTTGCCTGCCAGCCTAAATGGCTTCCTTGAGAAATGTAAGAATGCATCTGTAGAACGACTGAGCGGAATGAATGCAGCTTATGATTTCCATATGCTTGGTAAGCCTGAGTGAGGCTCTTTGCTTCTCCAAGTTTCCATTGCCCAAGACGTTTATTGAAATAAGGAAAATAAAGTATATCCACTGGAGTGTTGTAAGGATCTACTGGGTAACATTGTATAGCACAGCATGCATAGTGGTCCTGTACCTCCCCCCATCCTTCTCGGATTTGCCTGGTTCTGTACATGTCTCTGGGACCATCCTTATCTTTAATAAACCTATATTGCGAGCCAGATCCATCTCAGCACAAACCCTGATTTTGACTTTCTACATGGCTCTACCCCACATCCTGTGGTGGAAGGGTTGAAGAGTCTCCAGTCCTCTTCCATAAGGGAATAAGATATCCCCTAAATAAGGGGAACTTGATTACCTCCAAAAGGCCACACCTCATGCTGGGACTAAGTGTTCAATATAACAACTCTGGAGGAATATAACCCTTCTGAGAAATCAAGCATCTTCCTTACCCCCAATCTGTGAAACTTCAACTGTGACCAGGGTTCATCACTCACCTTTATGTACCTCAACTCTAGAAAATCTACCTTCCCCCCTTCTCTTACCCATCCACATAGAGCTGGCCAAGATGGCAGTCTTCACGTTAGAGTCTATTTCTTCCCCTGGCCACTATTAATTCCTAGAGCACACAGCCTTTGACAGTTCATGTGGACTTATCAGGTCTTCCCAGTGTGTTTTCCTCCTAACCCTCTTTGCATCATCCACAGGAATTCACATAGGGGAGGGGAGACAATAGGTAGAAATGGATTTGGAGTCTGTAGAGAAACTTCAACATGTTACACCCTTAGGGGTAAGGTTGAATGTGGTAGATTAAAACAGTAAACCTACTTACTAATTGCATAAGGGGTATAGCCAAGCAGAGAGTAGAAGATAGACAGCCAACACAGGGGGAGCAGTGAAAGAAAGAATCTCCTTCTTCAAGACCTGGGAGAGCTAGCCAGCTAACTCAGCCTGCTTCTGTAAGCACAAGGGCCCCTCTGGGCCTATAGAGCTTCGGTAATTGGCAGTACTGCAACTTAGATTTCTGCTGAGTCTGGTCATAAATATTAACCTGAGAATATAATAGTGAAAGTGGCGCCTTGTTTTCACATCTCAAACCCAAGAACAGAAATATTTGCCGTCATGTCTACAGTATAATATTAATATATTATCAGATGCCATGCATATTTTAAAGAGCATACTTTCCGGAAAGTGTCCCTTATTGTTTTCCTTAAAGCTGTGGCTAGAAAATGACCTTTAGCGCTGCTGGGACATTGCCTAAAGAGTTCCTAAAGTGGAAACCTGTTTAATGGCTGAGGCTACTTACTTTCAGATTAATTATGGATGTCCTGCCACTTCAAGGCTACACGAGGAAGGAAGTGTGTCACCAACTTTGATCCCTGAGTGGAATACGAGTCTCAGCTGGTTCCTAACGAAATAAGCAAGTTGAGGTTTGAAGAAAATTGGACATCACCTTGGCTGAGTGAAATAAAATCTGCTTGGCTGGCTTGGAGTTGTGGGTTGCTGGTGAATCTCCAGCCACAGCTCTCCAGACACCATGAAAAGTGCAGAGGGGCCATTTAGAAATTGTACTTCAGGCCTTCCTTCTTACTAAAGTAAAAAACTAAAAGACAAAAAGAGAACAGATGGCTCAAAGAAGCAGGTTAGAATGAGCAAATATCTAAAGATATCAAAAGAAGAGATCAGAAAGAACAGATAATTAAACATTTTTATCAACTTGTAAAAAAAATTGTCTGGCACCTCTGATAATTCACAACACTTCTTTTATATTTTGCTGGTTTTTTACTAAAGTAATGCAAATACCTTGTTTAAAGTGTCAAATTAATTTTGTGTGGCTTATTAGAAGAAAATAGCCAATGAAGTTTCAGATTTTTCTCCCCCTTTGATGTTTGTCTTTAAAACTTTAAAGATGCCCCATTGCTATTCAAGGCTTCAACAAGTATTTCCTACAAGAAAAAAGGCACCTAACACTTCAGCTCTGAAAGACACATGGCCCATGTTACATTAGTCAACTCTGATGCTGAGTACAAAAGCTGTTCCATGTAAACCTGAGCACAGCTGTGTTTCAACAAAGCCTTATTTACAGTGCAGGTGACCAGACCATGGCTCACAGTTCACTGACTCAGGAGCTCTTCCTTGAACTTTTCATTTTTAGTCAGTCAGATGACCTGTTACTGTGGGTGTGGATAAAGATCTGCTCCTCTAACAACTCCTGCTGCAGCTCCACTTCTTCAGCAGCCTAGGTTGACATTGGTTAGATCGGTATGCAGTGTTCATCTTGAGTGACTTTATCCATAGTAGTGGCACCTGAACTATATGACAGAATGACATTTCTTTTTTGTTGTTGTTGTTTGTTTGTTTTTGGTTTTGCACAGGTTTTTTTTTTTTTTCATTAATTATTGCTAGGCATTCCAGAGTCTTATGCATGCTAGCCAAGTACCCTACCACTAAGCTACATCTTTATTTTCATTAGGTAGTCATTCGTGATTCATTTTCCATAAGGGAGGTATAAAATCAAACCAAAATTCTCTCTCAGCCTTAAAAATCTTTACTCGACATACATCATGCATTCATGACAGCTTCTCTCTTGCCTTTTCCTGGGAACATCTTTCTAGAGCATTCTGACTGGATGAGCCACTGTGGTCTATGTTATTATGTATTCTTTGGCCTCTGGATCATGTAAGCACTGTCTTTAATGCGTCCATGGCCTCCTCTTTCTAGGTATTTAAGTGAATTGCCTTTCTGTGGGTTCCTGGGAACATGGCAATAATCGCCCCTTCCACTGAGCTGAGCTCAGGCAGACCGTGGGACACCCAGGTGTAAGTCACTTCCCTTCACAGTCTTGAAGGACTTGTTCCATTGTTAGCAGCATTGCTCTGTCCAAGTTCAAGGCCATTCCAACCTTTGACTCTTCCATAAACACTGTGTTCCTCTCTCTGGAAGCTTCTTGAAGCTTTATATTCTTCCCCATTTTCTGAAATCTCAGGGATATTATTTTATGTAAGTCTACTTGAATACTTGGCACTGGATAATTTTAATGAGATTTCACCTTGGAGAGCCACTCTCTATAGCTCTATGACATTTCTTTGAGTTGATTTTTGGAAGTCAATTTTCTCTCTTCTCTTTCCACGACTTAAGTCCTTGAGATGCCATGCCTCTTGGACTGTCTCTGATTTCTTATGATTGTTCTCATTGGTTCGGTTTTCTTGTCTCAGTTTCCCCAAATTTCTGAGCCATGGCCTCAAGTTTCCATTTTGAAAATCTCCATTAATTTTTCTTTTCTTTTATGTCCTGAGATTCCCAAAGCTCTATTTCTGTTCTTTGAAAATTCCTCTGTTTCTTATTTTGTAGACATGATATGCTATTGATTAGAAAATACTAATGATGAGTTTGTTTTTTTTATTTAATTAATTTTTCAGTGACGGGAATTGAACCCAGAACCTTACATACTGTTGGTAAGTGCTATGCCACTGACCTGCTGAGGCTCCAGCCTTAGTGATGGTTTGCTTCTGTCTTTACTCAGCCTCTCTTTGCTTCAAGTAGCTCCACTTTGTATTTGTTTATACAAGGAGAGTGCTCTTGACACCAACCATACTGGGTCTTTCTTGTTGATAAAAAGCCCTACTAAAGCATTTTTCTGTTCTTTTGGCCGAAGGGTAGACAGCTGGATGCTCTTTTTCTACAAGCTAAGGAGAAGAAATGTTATTAATTGACTAACAGGATTTTTGACTGGTTAAATCAGTTATTAAAAACAAATTTTATATTTTAAAATGATGTACTTTTTCTCTTTTTCCCATAGTGAATTTTCCTCATATTTTAAGAAAGAAGCTTGGGAAAGAACATAAAATCACATGCAGTTGTATGTGCAATATATGTCAAAGAGTTATGCACAATTATATGTAAATAATTATAAAATTCATGTATAGTCACTGCAGAAAACTTGAAAACTTTTTTCAAAAGCAAAGTATAAGATAATCGTTAGAATGCTCTGCACATTCAGTATTAATAGGCTGATAGACCTCTGTGCTTGGACTTATTTCAAACTACCCTTTCAAATAGATCCAATGTTTAAAGATTGATATGTGTGTATCCTTTTTATGTGCCCATGTGTTTGTGTGTGAGAGAGTGTACGTTTATCTCATTCCTACTTAGTCTAGCTTACATTCTGCCCCATGTGCAGCCATCACATACAGCTCATTTTTCAGTAAACCTCGCCTGGATACACAGCACTGGCTCTGCTCCTTGAGGCTATGAGCTGGGAAAACATTTTATTTGACCTGAAATCTGCAGTTGAGATTCAAATGTTGGCAGCCTCTCTGGTTTTAGGATGGAACTGTAACAATAGCAAGCAATCAGAAAAGCCATGCGTTTCATTTGTTTCAGAGTTGAAACCGGCCAATTCTCTTGCCAGACAAATGAGAAGGCCTTAGTAAAACACCGTTCCTAGAAACCATGGTTTGCATAAATATGTGCACACTTTGTGAATCCTACTTTGCCTGTAACCAGGGAAAATTAAATATAGGATTTTATATATAAAAGCCTGTAGGTGGGGGGAAAGTATTATTTCAATAATATACAGCTTCTGAAAGTAAGATCTGAGCCAAAATACATTCATTTTTCTTATCTGTGCTTTCATTGACCAAACATGTACTGAGACCCTGCTTCTCCCCTGACATAGTACTCGCTAGTTCCTCTGGAACATCCATCTTAAAGCAAGAAGAAAATACACTGTTTGGGGGAAAATTGAAGCACTAAATATATGGTAAGACCATAGCAGAAACCTGGCAGTGTCACAAATAAGGGTTATAGGAGTAAAGACCTTAATCCATGTAGAAACACTGAGATTAGAAACATGAAGGAAGCCAGCCTTTAAACTGCAGAACTGGGTCAGAGTTCAAGCATGACCAGCTGCAAAGATCTCTCCCACCCATGCTCACAACTGATACAAAAGTCCTGACAGAATCCTGTGTGTATGTCTTTAACGAGGATGTAGGGATTTCAGAAGCAAAAAACTAAGTAGGTGCAGACAGTACCCACACAGAGCCTATTATAACGATTTTATGGGAAATTCTAAAGAAAACTGTTGTCTGCTTTTCTAGACCCTACAAAATTCATCCAACACAAACAAAAGACTGTTCTTGGAGGACACTGACAACTCTAAGAATAGACAATGTCTGAGCTAGTAAGCAAGAGAGCAGATAAACCAGAAGATACTTGTCAGATTAATTTTATTTTTGCAAACAAAACAAGAAGCCTAAATAGCTTTGGAGACACCAATGGATATATGTTATTAAAATTTCATCAAGAAAAGGAAATTCTCAAACAAACAAAAATTAAGAACAGCTATCTCTACCCAGATGGATGCCTGAGGTTAGGGTGTTTAATGAGATTATATTTGCTTTATAATGGAGAAACCCATTTATCTGGAATAGTTCTGCCCCATTTAGCAGTCCTGTGTTTATTTGTTTTTTTTTTTTTTTTTTTTTTTTTTTTTGAATCCACAAAAGAATCATTAAAGACCTCCAGTGATCCCAGTAAAATCGGGTGCTATTAGATGCCTTTTTCCTGCACAGGAGAGAAAGCAGCCATTGTAAGAACATGGTGTGGGTCTCCTAACGATGTGTCTGTTGAAATTAAGGAAGCATCTTCCAGAGGTAAAGTCCTATCCTGTCACTGAGCATCACGTTACAGCAACATCAGAGCCACTGGGGACCTGGAGCCCCCAGCACTGCCAGCACAATTTCTGCTATAACAGTAAATAAAGTATTGGTCTCCCCAAGCACACTTCTAAATCTATCTTCGGTGATGTAATGAACATTTCACTGGCAGGGGCAGGACATTTTTTTTAGTTGATGAAGCCTTCTAATTGGCTGAGATGGCCCTCTTCTGAGAGTCAGTTGTCTGTGAGACCTAAAAATCAATGCAGTTTCACGTTCAGTTCATGTTCAAGCTCACACAAAGTAGAGCCCACTGCAGTGGCGTAGCCCTGCTGTCACATGCTGATGGCTTACTTGCCCTGCCCCATTCTCGCTTCATTAGCAGTGTGAGTGTTCACACCCTTCAGTGTGAGGATGGTGGTGGGTGCTAATGAACATAACCCATCTGTGTGGCTCCTGCAATTTCCATTTTCCTACTAAATGCTGTAATCAGCAGAAAACAAGGCGGGGGGGTGGGGGTCATTCTCTGGAGACATCTGAGAAAAAGAAAGCAAACAAGACCCGAGTCCAATTAATTGTTCAGTGGCTCCGAAGGGATCAGGGTCTTCCTGAATCAGTTTGAATTTCTTCCTAAGTGTCTGGACATTTATCACCCCCACATAGCCTCAGTTACCCAAAATCATTCAAACAAGGCTTGTTTTTGACAAGGCAGATGGCATGGTTCGTAGACTGCAGAAATACGATTAAGGTTTGCAGATTGGCTTCGTGGTCTGAATGGGTAATTATCTATTTTCTTTCTATTAAGTCTTAAAATCTCATCCAGATTCCACGTCTCTCATTCCACTCTTGAGGTTGAACCTCCATATGACAAGAGAACAAAAGAGAAGAAAGACATTGTCCTCTTTCTCTGGAAAACAATAATGGTCAGGAAAAGAAAATCAAAACGATAAAATCTATCTTCCACTCATTCAGCTTGCTCAAGCTGACAGATACTTTCAAGAGTAGCCAGGACACTGGGAAAGGAGCTCACGATATAATTTCTTCAGAGAGGTTTGTCCTAACAAATTCTCTACTGAGTGGTGCTTTTGATCACACTATAACCTATCCTTCAAGAACTTATGGTCTTAGATATTATTTATCAATGTAGGGCATGTATCAATGAGTACATAGATTGATGAAGTGACTATTAACAGATTTTTTAAAAGCATATTGGTTAAATTGACTTTGCATCCAATAACACTACATAACAGCAATGCTTGGGACACGTGCCCTATATTTCCTTCATGTTTCATTAAGACTTGAATACTCTTTGTGTCAAAACAGATTACAGCCCTTACACGTGCTCTTATCATGAAGAGGAAAATTATTATAAATTTGCCCATGTAGGATAGTAATAACATCAAGACCCTTATGGTTGTAGTGTCTCCAGCGTTCGCCCCAGAGGCTCATCAGTGGCAACAGTAAAGGCTGCACATACAACTCAGGGGCCATGCATTTGCCTAGCACATGTGAGACAAGTAAATCATGGTGCCTGTGAGCGCCGTGCTCTTGTGGCTTACAGCTAAAGGTGCATGTTGTTTGTTTGCATCTGGAGATGATGGCTGCCTTGTATTCATTTCTCAGTTGTGGTCTCAGAGCTTCCCACAAAGTGCAGCTGCATTTCAGGTACTGATTGTGGACCTCCTTTATGGTTTCCAACTCTGTTTTAATGGGTTTTATATATGTCTATGTATTCCCGTGCTCTGTCTTTCTTTTTTGTTGTTTCTTTTGTTTTGTTTTATTCTGGTTTGTCTTTTATTTATCTGTTTGTTTTCTAAAGAGAGAGGGGAAGAAGGCATAGAGTTAGGCAGGTGAGGAGATGAGAGATGAGGGAATGGAAACTGTGATCAGAATATATTGCATAAAAACTTTATTTTTAATAAAAATTGTTCTATTATGTATTTTGTCACAGAAGGGACACAACCATGAGATACTGTATGACCCTCCCAGGGGCTCAAGAGAAGTTTCTATCTAGTCTGAGTCATTGGTGGCCAGGCTTGGGGGCCAAGTCAGACCTTACATGAAGGGTAAGCTCCATTCTCTCTGGAGATATAGATAGATAGATAGATAGATAGATAGATAGATAGATAGATAGATAGACAGACAGACAGACAGATAGATAGATTATACATACATACATATTACATACATACGTACATACATATATAGATAGATACATAGATGTGTAGATGCATAGCTATAGTTATATAGATATATAAAGATATATATATATATATATATATATATATATATATATATATATATAAAACTATATATAGTTATATAGATATAAAAAGAAATGTGGGGGGGGGGGGCTCTGGACCATGGGCAGCAGCAGTGTTAGTTCCAGAGTAGAGAACTGAGATGAAACAAATTATTGTACTTGTGTTTATTAGAACCCACCATAACAAAGGCAAATGCAGTGTGCTGTCACTCAGCTACTTACAACAAGAGTAAGACATATGCAGAGGCAAATTTAATATCCAGCGGAAAGTGAGACGAGTTTGTATAATTCCCTTGTAAAGTGCTGCCTTTGGTTGTACTGTAAGCTATCAGTTGTCCATCAAGGTAGGCCAGAGCATCAGTACACAGGAAGCCAGGTGAATCAGCACTTTATATATTATCCCAGTAAAGAGAAAGTTCTTCAAACAAAAAACATCTAGCCAGAGCTCCTAGAAAGCAGCTTTCAGAAAGTCTGTTATGTAGTTGCTTCCTCTCAGTTAAAATATTAACTCTTCAAGGGAGCAGGGAAGTTTGTAAGACACAGAAAGCTAAAGAAACTTAGTAGCTCAGAAAGTTGCAAAGTTTTGAAAGGCTCTTCCCAAAGTTTTTTAAAAAGATGAATTAATGAACTGCTGGGAAGAGGAGGCTACCTGTAGGTTGTATGGGGAGCGTCCAGGATGCAGCTCTCATGAGTGGCCAGCCATGCTGGGTTGATTGCCAGTGACCCACTTACCTTGCAAACAGCCTCTCACTTATGACCTGTAAGCATCCCTGGTAACTCAACGGCTTGCCAAGCTAGTCCTGGACGGGAGCTGTTCTCCCTTCTGCCATCAGTGCCCCATCTGTGATAACAGACGTCTGCTTATGTCTTTCCAGGAAAAGTCACGCTGCCTAGTCAGAAACAGCCCTGAGAAGCTAGTGTAAATATAAAAGGAATCTGTGAGAGAGAGCAGTAGAGTAAGATCAGAGGAAGGCATGGTATGTTTATTACTTTTCTACATTCCATGACGAAATACCTAATATAACAGTTTTTGATTGAAAATAAATTTTTCTCATACAATATATTCTGATAATAGTTCCCCCTCCCTCATCTCCCAGATCCTCCCCACCTCCCCACCTTGCCAACTCCATCCTTTCTTCCTCTCTCTCTCTCTCTCTCTCTCTCTCTCTCTCTCTCTCTCTCTCTCTCTCTCTCTCTCTCTCTAGAAAATGAATAGATAAATTTAAAAGAAGTAAAAAATTGAAAATTATAATATGCAAAAGACACCTAAAAAGATGGAAGACAGGAGAGGAAGAAGAAAGCCAAAAAAAATTATGAGACCAAAAAAAGTCTTCAAATAAACCACTTGGCCCTCTTTTGCTGGGTACAGGGCCTGTCCTTAGATGTAGTTTGTATACCCAACGAGACTCCACTGGAGAAAACTATTTTTTCCTTTGTGAACATTTGACACTTGGAGATAGCTTCTGGGTTAGTGACAGGGACTCATGTCCATCTCCCTTCTCAGTGCTAGGACCCATCTGCACTTAAACCTGTGCAGGCTGGACTTATAGAGGCCCTATGTATACTCTGTGAGTTCATGTGTGTGTTAGCCCTGTTGTGGCTGAAAGGCCTTGTTTCCTTGATGTTCTTGATTCCCACTGGCTCTTACAATCTATTTGCCCCCCACAAGGCTCCCTAATCTCTGAGGGGCAGGGTATAATTGGGAACATTCTATTTAGAACTGAGTGTTCCAGGGTCTCCACTCTCTGTGCATTATCCAGTTGTAGGTCTCTATATTAGTTCCCATCTCCCATGGAATAAAGTTTCTTTAATGATAGCTAAGAGAGAAACTGATCATATTTATCCAGAATAGCCTACAGGAGACTGGTGGAAGGGAGATGTGATGAGGAAGAAGATGGAGATTCTTGAAGATGAGTTTTCAACATAGCATATTATCATGGTCAAATATATCAAACATGATTATCTGTCAACAGACCTCAATTATCTCTCGTTTAAAGGATCAAAAATAAATCTTTGAAGTACAGCCCAGCTCGTACATATGTTAAGCCCATCCTCCAGCCAACTAGTAACATCTCTTGACAGGGAGCTGTGGTTCAAGGGGCCATGTGTTTATGCTCTACCTGGCTGCAGGTTATTTGAAAACTGTCTTGAAGCACTGAGAAGAAACTCCCTTGTATCTCATTCTAATCTTTGCAATAAAAGGAAGCAGAGAGGAGAAACAAATGTGTGATATTACCTGAACCCCAATGGAGTCCTAGCCAAGTTCTGCAGAGACACTGTAAATCCTTGATATTTGGGGGTGGCTATCACAAAAGTAGTCCAAAAGCTCATCTTATCTACAGATGAATCATCATCACTATCACATCTGACTCTGTGAAATTACCTCTTCCTCTGCTGTATGTGAAGGAGATGGGTATATGGTCGGACATACCAAGGACCCATATATCTTCTAGTAACTTACTATCTAAGGCTGTTCCAAAAGTAGAAATGGCCTCTACTTTTGCCTTTGAGATTCTGTATTGCATGGCTCCAGATTAAATACCTTTATCCTTCACTAATTATACTGACTCCAGAGAACCTGAAATAATCTACAGAGGCCCAGGTGCCCAAAGACAGACAGAGCTTGTTTTAATAGGTATCGTGCACCCACATGTCCACACTTGTTTTAAAGTTTTCTGAGAAAATATTATGTACAGTTATGATTAGAACCATCACAATAGTCCCATGAGTCTGATCCTGTCTTTAAGATACTTTGTAAGAGTGCACTTGGAGCTCCAGACTGTCCTCCAAGGACCTTTTCCAACATCCAAAATGAAGCTGGATCTAGTCTTTAATGCTTTAATCATGTGTGGTCCCTATGTTCACGGATAGAACATACATTTTGTTTATATGTCATATTTAATTCTCTTTTTCTATTTCCTGCCCCTGTACTATCTGTGCTACCATCTTGCTCTCCAAGTTCTAAGGTTCTGGCCAAATCTAACCAGCATTCTTCATCTTAATGGAAAAAAACAAAATGGTGGAAGTCAGATTTTAGGAAAGTAAACTTTACAAAGGCAATGGAATCAGAAGCCTGATAGAGTTGTATTGATGAAGGCAGATGGACCATGTTAGCACTCACACCCATGAAACAGCAGTCCTCCCACCTCCACAAACCATTGCTCTAAGACAGTGGTTCTCAACCTGTGGATCATGACACCTTTTAGTATCAAACAATGCTTTCACAGGACTCATCTAAGATCATTAGAAAACACAGATGTTTACATTGTGGTTCATAACAGTAGCAAAATTAAGGATATGAAATAAAAATAACTTTGGGGTTGGTGGTTACTATAACCTGAGGCTCTGTGTTAGTTGCAGCATTAGGAAGTCTGAGAAACACTGCTCTAAGGTGTTCTGTGTAACCATGTGGCTCTCTTACTATAGCACACCCTCTGCTAAGGGGAGAGCACTGTGTCTCTCACAAACTGTGCTGTGTATAACCCAGTCCTCACCTGCTTATGTTACTTGTAGAAACCATTGTCACAGAAAAGAATACGATCTCAGAACTTCCCTCCCTCTTGTACGTGTGCTTAAACAGGACAGCTCCAAATGTAGCCAAACACATCCGTAGATCACAACACAATGTCACCATGCCAAATGGTTGGAGTCCTCTGAGCTGCTGTGGTCCCATGGCTAGCATGCATGTGACTGTCCTTACAGGCACCTTGTTGCTGCTTACTCTTTACCTTGTTTTAATTAGCCACCCAACAGGAAACAGCCTATTGCCTGCTACCTATAGAAATGCATAGAGAGTTATTTTAGCACTTCAGAATTCCACTTAAAAGCGTGAGGATTTCTCCTTAAGTTTTGCCAAGTGTGTGCCTGAAGCCTCCTCTTGGCGTGCTCCATTCCAGACATCCTCACCCAGCTGATTCCTGTTATCACCATGTAATTAGAGAACAAGACTAGGAAGTAATATTTAACGTGCCTTGTTTAGTGAATTCCTTGTTTAGTAATAAATTGCCTCATTGTTCCACAACCTGTCACATCACATCCCTACAAACAGGGAAAAAAAAAATGCATGCTGCACTTGAATGTTTAAATGCTGAGTCCCAAGGGTTAC
This sequence comes from Micromys minutus, assembly GCF_963924665.1. Taxonomy (NCBI): domain Eukaryota; kingdom Metazoa; phylum Chordata; class Mammalia; order Rodentia; family Muridae; genus Micromys; species Micromys minutus. Next base: position 33,586,240 of record NC_137953.1, on the reverse strand, counting down.
CACTATTCAAAGCCCTAAAGAGGACTACACATCTCTTGGAACTGGCATTAAGCTAGATTCTCACTGTGTTTGTTTTTGTTTGGCAAATGACACCTAACCTGGGCAGAACATTTTGTGTTAATTGCTTTGGGCTTCTAATGTCTGTGTGTTAGCTTCCCATCTCATGGGAAGATAATTAATAACTTATAAAGAAAAAGGGTTTGTTTTAGCTCAGAATTGGAGATTCTTCCCCAAGATCCCATATCACTTGCTTTGGGCCTCTAGTGGGTAGCTATATGACATTGACTAGGAATAAGTACTACTTACTTGATAGCATGAACCAAAACAGAAAGAAAATACACTAAGGTCTCACAGTCCTCTTCAGTGACCTAATGACTTCCCACAAAGCTTGCCTCATAATGATTCTACCAACCCTCAGTAGTATAGCCCTGGAGACCAAGCTTGTATCATATGGACCTTTGAGGACTCATACGAAAACCACAGCAACCTTAGAAAGTCAAAGATACTTCACCCTCATCTCCACTTCTCCTGGAGACCTCATTTCAAACACATTCAAGGTAATTTACTTCTATTTTTGCAGAACACTCCCAGGCCTTGGAATGTTATGATAGAGCAACATGTCTAACAACATCCTAAGACATAGTACGTGTACGGAACTAAACAAAATTTACCCAAGAGAAAAAAGCAAGAGCTGGCAATTGATCCTACTACAGCACAAGTCAGCCTCCATCACTTATGTTTGTCAGAAACCCAAAGGCAAGTTCAATGGAGGGAATGAGAAGTCTCATCAGAGCCCACATGAAACATTGTTGACATGGGGAGGCTAGATATGACCAAGTGGTAGCCCAGTATCCTGTGTTGTTGGTCTTCATGGTATACTGTGCTTTCTTTGGATTATGTGAAATTGAATATGGGATATTTAAAGGATCTGATACTTACTAATGAATTCCTAATCATTCTTTGGAAACTTGGATCTGTCTGCTGACCACTGTGCATTCAATCCCTCAGTATTTAGTAAACCTTGAACTATGGATTTATGGGGACTGTTTTGTGAGAATCAGATAGCAAAGACAGAACTAACATACACAGAGATCATGTGTACTCTCAAATGGAGCACCTGGTTCAGGGTTGTTTTTTCTAAAAAGACCCAATGGAAATGAATTTGATCCATTTCTCCAAATGCATTCTTTAGACTACTTGAGTCAGGGTTACCTTTAAAAGCATGGATCTTGGAACTCTGATCTAGGACCTAGGGCCACAGAGTCTAAGTGACCCTTTGGATTTTCTGTTATTTCTTTTTTTAAAAAAAAATGACTGTGCAATTGACTAGTAGTTTTTATAAATTACACTCCATTTTTATATGAATTGGAAGAGAGGGAGGCAGATTCTAGAGGAGTAACAAAAGTTTAAGAACATACCTAAAAGGAAGCCAGAAGCTTCCAGAGAGTCTCGGGTTGGTTCAAGCAGGTCCAAGATCTAGTCATTCCATAGCACTTGAGCACCCACCAAGGGCATGGCGGCAAGCAGCAGATCCTCTTCCACTGATGGAATGGAGAGAACAGCTGGAAAATGGTGCAAACCGTGAGTCACGGTGCCATACGGAGAATGGAAAGGAGGAATGATGGCCCTAGTGTTCAAGAGTTGGAAGTCTGGAAGAGAATTTTCAGATGAGTCAGGAGCTGGGGGGACGCATCCGTAGGTAATAGCACTTGCTGGTCCAGCATGAAGGGTCGAGTTTAAATCTCTAGCCACCATGTAAAAAGCCTGGAGTGGCCACCCACCTACACCTACCACCAATGCCGTGTGGTGAGGAGAGAGCGTGAGAGGTGGGCAGGCTGTAATGGTTGTATCAAATCCAGGCTTTACATCTTAACACGTGTATACAAAAGGAGTGGGGTTTAGCTGATTAGATAAAGACAGGCTAAAGCAGGATGGCAGGGGAGCAATTGTCTTGGCTTCTTTTTCTGCTATTGAGATAAAATATTCTGACAAAAAGCTATGTAAGATGGAATTTATTCTGGGTCACAGTTCTGCTCAGCTTCTTCAGTCTACCCTTATGGTTCACCTAGACAGTACAGGAAAGGGTACCACCCACAGTGTAGAGTCTTCCCATCATAATTAACACAACCAAGAGAATTCTCCAGAGGATCTTCTCCAAGGTGATTCTGGAGTCTGCCAAACTGACAGTCAATACTAATTGTCACACTATTATATAAACACTTAGCTCAGTTCTTAACCATTATGGTTAAATTCTTAGTTATTATGGTTATTTTTAAACTGAGTAACTATAGCATAGCACTAAATACATGTGGGTATATTTTTATACATATAGCTTATAAGTAGTATTTGCTTATGACACAAAATGCTAGCTTTCCTGTTCCATGCCTTCATAGTTCATGCTCCAGATAATAGGATGTAATTGAGGTTTTGCTCACAGTAAAAGGGAACATTATTTGGAACAGACTGTTCAGAGAGAAGAGAGTTATTTGCTTTGCCCAGAAGTGGGCTTCTGGATGGTTAGAGAAATACTGCAGTCTCTATAAAAATTCTGATAATGACCAAGCCCATCCCTGAGTTCCCACGAAGTCCATACTTGGTATCATATTTAAAATTCTGCTTAACTAGAAGCAAAATACAGTGCTGTGTTTTGCATATTAAAACAAACTATTTCTCCCTGCAAAATAAGGTAAGTCCCACACATTATTGTCATCCAATTCAGACGTGTTCCCCAGCAGAGAGAGAAGCAGCATTATTCATGCTGTTTAGAACTAAGCCAAGCCATCGATTGGTCTGCCTCTCAGACTGCTGATCCCTTTCCAAAGATGCATTAGGGCTCATTACCAGAAATGGGGAGGATTTGTTGAAATTGTTTTACTACAAATCTCCAGGAAAAAAAGAACTGAGGCCTAAATCAAATATGAAATAAAATCAGAGAAACTCCTAAGGGTACCTCTATAAAGTGGTGCTTGTAATTACTTGTGTTTAATGTGTCCTTTTAAATGCTTTGATAAAGTGGCCAAAAGAGTTGGAGAAGCATTGTGTGCTTGTAAGAATCAGATAACCCTGGGTTGCCATTCCTGCTCGGCTACCTATTGACCTCGTGTCCCTGGGAGCCCTCATCCATAGCATGAGAAGCAATCATCAACTTGCCTGGTGATTGAGAAAATTAAACAGAATGAGGCACAGGGCAGTATAGTGTAATGTTCACTAAGGCCCAGAAGGCATGGACTGTGCCTTCTTGCTTATTCTGTTCACAGCACTGGGAAATGTTTCTTAGGCGTATAGATTCACGAACCTAGCCAACCTGATACCATTCTTCCATGGCATTATGTTTCCATGGCTATGTGGCGTCCCACGGTTAATTCTGTTAACCATGTGTCTGCGTGTCTCCAGGTGTCTGGTGTTGCTTTCTAATTGTCGGCCCGTGCTGCTTGCTTTGAAGTGACAAGGCTGTATAGCGAGGGAGGAAAGAGGGCCCCTGACATCCAAACACCTAGAGAACACAAAGCTAGAGGGCCTGGCTTTCCTCGGCCTCTAATCTCAAAGCACATCTTTGTTTAAACTCTGTATATCAGTAAAAGAGGCTGAAGCTTGGAGGCCTGAGGCAATAGATAAAGTGCAAGCATTCACCTCTTAATTCCTCTGCACACTGTTTTGTTTTGAGTGTGTGTTTTTGTTTTTGCTGTTGTTGTTGTTGTTGTTGCTGGAACAGTATTCATTTGTGCTGTGTGTGTGTGTGTGTTTGTGCATGTATGAACATATGTAGCATATATGTTTACACTTTGGCTACTTACGCTAGTTAGCTCGTATCTAACTCAGATTACAGATGGCCAGGCTCATACTACCAGGCCCCTCAAGTCGCAGGTAAAGCTGTGCGACTGGAAGAACTTTATGGACCATTTTGGTGCTTTTTCTTTTTAGTGGACCTTGAATCAAAGTGCATGAGATAAGTCTTAAAAGACTACCAGAAATGCCATTACAATACATACACACCAACTCGTATGCTAAACACACACCACCTCACACGCTGTCTCACATATCACACCCCATTCTACCTCACACATTTCATTACACTTCACTCACTCACTGCACCTCACACACCACCCCACACACTACCTCACAAACCAACCCACACACCACCTTACTCCACCACCTCACATACATATTCAAATACCACCTAACACACCACCTCATTCCACACACCACCCAACACACCACCTCACCTCACATACCACCCTACACAACACCTCACATACCATCCAACACACCACCTCACCTCACATACCACCCTACACAACACCTCACATACCATCCAACACACCACCTCACCTCACATACCACCCTACACAACACCTCACTTACCAACTGACACACCACCTCACATACACACACGACCTCACATACCACCTTACACACACACACCACCTCACCCACCATCCCACACACCACGTACACACCACTCCATATACCACCTCATAAAGAGCATCTCTTACCAGGAGAGATTTCAAACTTCATTCCAGAATTTCAAATCAACAATGCCTCTGCCTCTGGGTTCAGCAGAATGGAAGAAAGTGATTTATATGAAGACAAATTTGAATCTATTAGCCTAAGCAAACAAACAAAACAAAACAAACAAAAATACAATTTCCCTGTAACCAAAAGAGATGCCATAAAGTCAAGACTTGGGGTTTATTGGAGGAAAAAAAGAAAAACAGAAAACAAACAAAAGATAAGACCTAATTTTCTAGCCTATGACATAAGGTGAATATGGGTCATGAATGGCAGCCAGAACCATGGTTGTTCCTGATGAAGCCACACACAATAATAATCAGGGAGAGACCTGTGAGGCCATCATGAAAAAATTTACCCTCAAGAGTCTAACTTAGTTCTTATGAGTAGATAGTGTTTAAGACCTGGCTTCTCTAGAATAGTCCCTAATGTTAAGTTTTTTCCACCCATGAATGTTAGCTGATTAGTCTTCATCCATACATTACCACTGTTCACTGGAATGTGGGAACTCTTTACAGTAATGGGCACCATAGCCGAAGTTCCAATGACTTCTGAAGTCTGCGTGTTCTCACTCTAAAGAATAATGCACCATGCTCAGAGTCAGTGTTCTTACTGGCAGAAATTCTGATTTAAATCATGCTGGGCCTAACTCAGGATCAATATGTCTGGGGAAAGGAAGATCTTAGGTCAGATGATCTATGTCTATGAGGGGTCCCAAGGTTTCTTGGGAAGTATTGCTAGGGAGTGGCCAGATTAAAACCAGAGATGGCTTAGCAGTTAAGAGCACTGGCTGCTTCAGAGTGCTCAGGTTCAATGCCCAGCACCCACACAGCAGCTCCGAACTGTCTGTAACTCCAGTACCAGGAGACCCAACATGCATGCGTGCAAGCAAAACAGCAATTCAAATAAAATGAAATCTGAAAAACAAACAAAGGGAGCGTGAATGTTAGGCATGAACACTGGGCTCAGCATGGTGACCTCACACACAAGAATTAGGAAATAGAACAGACATAATATGCAGCCACTGATAATTGGTTACTAGCCCCAGAAAGCTCTGAATACCCAAGAAACAACTCACAGACCATATGAAGCTCAGAAGAAAGAAAGGCCAAAAAGTGAAAGCCTCAGTCCTTTTTAGAAAAAACAAATAAGTGTATAGCACCTTCTTGGAGTAGGGTACACCCAGACCTTGGATCATCGATGGTTCAGGGGCTAAGAATGTGGCTTTGCGGCAATTCTCGGTATTGTGTTTGATCTTTGCACACCAGGAAAGCTTTGACTGTTTCCATGTTGCATTTTGTTTTACATGTGCTTTGTGTTCATTGTAACTGGTAAGATTTCAATGCATACTAGCAAACCTTAAAAAAAATCAAATACTGACAAAAATATATTCATATAGTTTTATGCAAATAATGCTTTTAAAAATCTGTACATGTATCTCTGTGCTTTTAAATAAAGTAGAAAAAAAACAAACAAACAAACAAAAAGAATTAGGAAAATGAGCCTTAAGCCCAAATCAGGATTTGCTGAAATTAACCAAGCAAGGCTAGAGATTGTAGACTTTGGTGAGACAGCTGAACACCAGGAAAGTCAGAGATAAAGACTATCCCATGTCCTAAGGAGCCAGCTCATACTGCTGAGCATGCAGTTCTGCAGACAGCTTCTGCAAGACCCATGAGCTGTGCCAACAGGGATTGTCCAGGCTCTGATTCTCAACATTATCACAGAGCTCCAAGGCCAGTACATCTTTGCCAAGCCCACAAAGTCTGCCAGTGCCTAGACCTCCACAGAGGAAGAAAGTAACAATTATTGTGTGTCAGAAGAAGGTGTGCAAGGCTCTGCCAAACAGAAGCAATTATTTGGGAAAGTGTAGCTGGTCTTTGCTACTTTGTGGGTTCTTCTTTTCCCATCTTTATTCCTTTTCCCCTCCCCATTTTACCCCCTACCACTAGATAGAAGAGAAAGGAGAGGAAAGAGATCACTGAATCTAATTTTTCTTCTAGTTTCTTTCTTGAGCATGACTACTAATAAACTAATAAATCATATCCAACCCCCTGAACAACCAACAACTGATCCTGCCTCTTGGGGCCCTCGAATTTATAGACCTTCTAAAAAGTTTCCAGAATTCCAAACATCACACAATCACAGAAACAGTCTGCAGCTAGCAAAACCTCTGTTAGAGCACGAGGTAGATCCTAGTCAGCAAGCCGTCCCAATTTCACTCCTGGAATGAAAATAAAAACATATAATATTTCTGTGCTTAAAAAACAAATCCAGAATTCTTATTATAGGAGAGAGTTGGGGAATCTGCTTAAAAGACACAGGCAGAAAAGGCTGTTGCGTTGAGACTATAGTTCTTCTTTTAACTTCAGGCCAGTGTTTGTAGATGGTAGCATCATCCTCTTGTCTTATTTGGAGCAGATCCCCTGAAAGCTGGAGAAGGTGCCTCAGGACCAGGCACTTCCTCTTTGTGTCTGCACATAGGCCAAATTCCCTCAGCTGCATTGCGTCTGTGTGATGTAGAAACATGACTAAGCTGATTTGTATTCTGCCAGCCAAGGGAAAACATAATTAACACAGCAGCACAAGGCTCTGCAAAGCCCATGCATGGGAAAGTCCCAGAAGGAAAGGACTCCCACTGTGCCGTTGGAAGGCAAAGGGCTGGAAAAGCTACTCGGCTGAAATCCCCACAGGGTCTCAACTAAAGCCCACAATCAACAAAGGGAAATACCCTATCAGGCATTAAGAAGAACCTGCCACTCTTTGAATTAAGTGTGGGAAACCTGGCAGGCCTCAGTGAGTTTTCTGTCTTCCTGCAGGCCTAGTCTGCCAATTACGATTCAGACCTTTATCCGGGGCAGCAGAACTCTGATACACCTTCCAGCAGAGACAAGTTACCTCCCAGGCTCTTCATGACTTTAACAAATTAATATCCAGCTTCTCCTAACTTGAGACTCTGTATCTTTTGTGCATCTTGTGAAATAAAAGTCTTGGGCAGCTGCTTGCTTACCACCCGCCCTTCTTCTGACCAGGCATTGGTGTCTGCCTCCCCACACTAATGGGTATATGGCATCATTACCACCCAGTTTAAATATCTACCTATTATTTATAAGACTAGAATGTCCTGGTCATCCATACTTCAGATACGTAAAGAATATCAGTGTCGATTTCAATCCAGAGTCAGAATTGTCTCTGTTTCTACATTGTGTTGCAGATCTGAGGTTAGAGTTCAGTGAATGTAAATAGAATTCTATGGAGGATAATAGCTTGATATCAGCCTTTAATAGAATGGTGATTTTAATGAAACAATATGATGCAGTTAAGTCAGTTTTATATGAAGGAACAAAATGAGCTGAAAACTTCAAATGGTCATAGAAGTCTTGCAAGAGGACAGAGTCTGACTGGCATGCCTCTCCAATTAAGTGATAGAGATGGCTTTTTTTGTTTTTAAAGTAAAAGGTGCAAAATTTATACACTCTAAGGAGAAACTAGAGTATCATGACTTTTTTATTAATAAAGTATCAGTCGCTTTTTAGAAAAGATTATTCATGTACTATTGAGTCTAAATCACGCTTCCTGTTAGGTACTAAAAAAGAAAGATAAATCTGGGGCTGTAGCTCAGTGGATAAAGCACTTGCCTAGTGTGTATGAAACCCTAAGTTAAATACCCAGTACCCAGTAATTGCAGCACTTGAGAGGTAAAGGGCAGGAAGTTCAGAAGTTCAAGGTCACCCTCTAGTATATAGCAAGTTGGAGGCCAGCCTGGGCTACATATCATCGTTCCTCAAAAGAAAGATGGAAAGGAAGATGGAAAGAAGAGGAGAAGGGAAGCAATAAGAGTCAGAAATAAGCACATTCTAAAGCAAGTATCAAGTCATTTAAAGAAACCCAAAGATAAGAAAATCTGGACAAGTTTTCTGTTGCCTTAGTTTGGTTCTGTCATTAAAGGCTTTATTGTCACAGAAGCTGTGTACAAAACAGTTTCATTCATGTCCCTGGAGAACACTTAATCATTATTGGTTTGACCATTAAATTTCAGGAAATCAATCATTTCTGTTTGTCCAAATGTAAAATGCTCAGGTTTGTCATTAACATTCTATCAGTGATAAGAGAAACCTACGAGGTTTACCCTTGTTCATCCTTTGTTAACACATTTGCTGTATCTTTTAACTATAACTCAGGGTCAATTATTTGACTTCTCTGGGTACCAGGAATGTCCCCAAGAAGAAAGAGTACCAATCTCTCACCCACAATGGCTATTAGAGTCAAATGAGGTAGATACTGTATGAGTGTCTAGCTGAGTGTTTCTCATTAATTCATTCAAGAAATGCTGGCTGCTTGGGTGTGGTACCCAAACATTAGGTACAAGAGAGATGCTGCAAACAACAGAAGACCTTTTGACATTTATCCTCATTCTTCTCTGACACTGGAGCCTAGAAAACACACTAGACCTATCCATCCTTGAACTTCCAAAGGGTTTGACCCAGCCCTGGGGAAAGCCTTCACCACATGAATCCAAGTGGTTTCTTCTTACCTTGAGCACCTGCCTATCTCTAGACAAGGAGCATCAGTCTATCCCCCCCACCCCCCCCCACACACACACCTACAGAATTCTTCTCTCCTAGGAAACTGTGTGGCTCTGGGTTTGGTAGTCCCCAGATCAGTGGTTTTCCACCTTTCTAATGCTAAGACCTTTTAATATAGTCTCTCATATTGTGATGACCCTAAAATTATAACAACCATAAAATTATTTGGTTGTTATTTCATAACTGTATTGATATTTATAATACTTTTATGAATTGTAGTGTAAATGTCTGCTTTTTCCAATAGTCTTAGGTGACTCCTGTGATACCCAAAGGGGTCACAACGCATGGGTTGAGAACAACTGCTGTAGATACTACCAGAGAATAGAGTCTCTGATCCAGCTCTGGACATATTGGACACTGAGTGATATCCATGTGAAGAGAGACTGGGCAGGCTGAAAAGATTGCTCAGTGGTTAAGGGCACATATGTTCTTGCAGAGGACCCAAGTTAAGCTCCTTACACACACTCTGGCCAGTTCACAGCTGCCTATAGCTCTAGCTCCAGGGAATCTGATACCTTCTGAAGTCTTTGGACACAGTGCATATAACTACACAGAGACACATAAGGATCTTAAACCTTTTTTCAAAGACCTTTATGAGAACTGTTGGCATTTGTTCCTTTCAGCAACCTTTTCCGTTTGGTGTCTTCTTCTTACAGGTGCGTCCCTCAGCTGCTCTGTCCAAGATTCACATACACTTTCTCTTCTGCTTCTCCATCTCTCTAAAGCTCTGCTGCAGATATTGCTTATCTCCTGCATGAAAATACCTCTCGCTACATGGAAACTGAAGTAGGCATGAAGTATTGCTAGGCCACTCTTGGCCCCACACCTTGCAGTCTGTGCTGGACATTTACCCCTACACACCCACACTTTCTTATGACTTTCCAGACTCGTGTCTATGGCTTCCTGATGGGGAACAAGCTATAATATGGTGCCTGTAGAACATTCTGGGGTGATGGGAATGAGAAACAACTGATTGCAGGGACAGAAAGTCCTTAAACATGATGAATCTCATCATTAGTGTGGCTTTATCACAGCTTTTAATTTGATAGGCTAAAAAAAAATCCCCTTTCATAGTATAATTTTACTGAATTTTGATAATTCTATATATCCAGGCAGCTTCTGTAATATAATATAATATAATATAATATAATATAATTAATATAATGAACAATACAACCCCCCCCAAGTTTCCCTTGTACCTTTGTAACCAACCCCTGTCCCCACCAGCTCCTTTGGTACCCTGAGAGACACTGTCCTTGTAGGCTTGACTTTTTCAAAGTATTACACCCAGCATCATCGCCTAGCGTGAACATTGTCTTTACAGTGATCGTGTGTTTGAACAGCTGTTACAGACAGGCTGAGTTGCTTCTCATTTTGAGAATTTCTAGCACCTGGAATCTGATTTCAACTCTATTATTTTGTGGGTCCTAATTCTTCCAGCAGTACATGGCAGTGACCACAGAATCCTCATGAAGCCAGCACTATGTCCTGCTCTTCCTTTCAGGAAGACAGCGGAGCAAGGATTTTGGTGAAAGGCTCGCCATAACTAAAGCTCTCCTCCACCCACCCTCCACATCACCCACTGCCCTTTCCAAACTCTGATGCTTCTCCAGTGTGGGAGACACGGGAGACATAGCTCCTGCTGCTGTTCCACAGGAAGGCAGAGTGCCTTCTCCGAACTTCCCTGACCTTCCCTTTCTTTGAGAACAGGCACATGACAAAGAAAGACTTGACTTCGGGCTAATAGCTCACTGGGTAAAGGCACTTGCTGCCAAGCATGATGACCTGAGTTCAAGATCCAGAACACACATAGTAAAAGGAGAGAGAAGACTCTAGAAAACTGTCCTTTGCCCTCCATGCCATCCAGGGTCCATGCACTATAAATGGGGAGGAGGTAGAAGTTAAAACACACACCAATGTAAAAAACTAAAAATGTAATTCCAGCAGTCTAGCAGCTAGTAGGCAGAGGCAAGCAAATCTCTCTGTGAGTTTGGTGCCAGTCTGAGCTACATACTGAGTTCCAGGACACCCAGAGCTATAGTGAGCCCCTGTCTCAAAATAAATTTAAAAAATTAAATTAAAAAAAAGCAAGACCCGGCTTTATGGGATAGTAAAATATTCTAATGATCCCCAAAGCCATGATGGAATCCTTCCTAAATGAGGGAAGGGGAGGCAGAAGCAGCCTTTCCACCATTGTAGTATGTTAGGCAGATGGCAACCCTGCTCTAAGAATGAGGGGACCCAGAGCTCACTCTGAGCTCAAGAGTATCAAATACTGTATTTTCTTCCCCACTCAGAATACCCACTCAGGAACATCACATGATGCAGCTTCTGTGTGTCATTCCCTTCCTGTAGAGTCAGCAGAGCCTCCCTTTCCCTGCTGAGCCCACTATTAATTCCACCCACAGCAAGACTAGAACTTTATCTCCATAGAAGTGAAAGCTGAACTGAGAACTAAGTTTCTCCCCCAAAGCCCAGGTCCTGCACGTTCTCCTTGAAGCAGAATCAGGGGCATGTATGAGAGCAGGTGGTCAAACGCCAGATGACCCCACACTCACTACTGTGCTGTGTGCATTGCCTGTGTTTGCAAGCAATGGGTAGTATTATATTCAAAATACAATAATTTTACACAACTCCAGTCCACATATTAGGTGTTTCCTTGGGTACTTCATTGTGGTTTTGGCTCCTCTGTCAGATCTGCTACCAATAATCCGGGAATCCACTCCGTGTTTTCTATCCTCCCTTCACCTGCCTTTCAGTAGCTCAGAGTTTGATCTCACCAGTGGTGGGAGCAGCAGGCAGAAATTCCAGCATCCGGCACAAAGGGCTGTACTAGGCTGAAGCGTTTCTGGCCAGTGGGAAATCCACCTGCATCACAAGGCAAGGGCACACCTGAGCAAGCTGAAAGGAAGAGGCAAGTATGGCCAACTGGTGGGCTCCTACTTGGACATGAGCATCTGTGTCCATGTAGTAAATAGTGTTCTGAAGTCCAGGCAAAGAGGACATCCGTGACAGTGATAGCGTGGCTGGGTCTCAACCTCTCTGTAAAGCAATGTTTTTAGTTAAGGGATATCGCACTGTAGATAGGATGATCTCGGCAAGGTGCGTGTTCTTTGGAGAGCAGAAATGCTACCAGACAGTGTCACATAGAATGTCTGGGTTTGCATTAGCAGACCAATAGTTCTACGCCGAAGGAAAACGTGCTGAGTACTGCCTCATTCATTGCCGTGTGTACGGTGCACCGGTAAAAGCTGAGATTGCTTGATGTCTTAGGATTTTGTTCATATTTGTTTAAAATGAAGGGTTTTTCTTCTAGTTTAGAACAAGTTAATTTGTTGCAATAAGGATGCTAATAAATAATAATAATAATAATAGCAAGTTCTTCTATAAGCTTAGAAAGATAACCATACATATTCATACCAAACTGTAAGGACACATGCTTTCACAGTTCTGCAAAATACAATGTTCCCTAAATAATTAGCCACAGAATTAATACATTATTAATTAATTAATAATTAAGCACCAGAATTAATAGAAAGCATGTAGGTTGCTCTGATTGTTATCATGAGTTTAAGTGGTTCTGTTTGTTTTGCCTCTTTCTAAGGGATTGCCTGTTGGTTCCCCTCCCCCCACACCCTTTCAAAACTTAGGTTTGTGTTTAGTTGTTCCTAATGATGGCTTGAATCTTTCACCCTCACATTTACAGAGAACTCTTAGGATTTGTTTCTCTTCTCCTGGTGACAGGATCCCAACTGAGGGTTGTCAGAACATTGACTCCCTGAACTGATTTCAGCATTTTCTTTGCATAATAGGTCATCAGCTCCTTTGGCACTTCAGAAGTTCACAGTTCGGTACAGTGTGAATTTTCCTTCTGTGCACTAGTGATTTACACCCCTTATGTCTGAAAGAACACTCTTCTTTTGAATAAGAATTCGGCAACCTAGAACTCCTTCAGCTTGTTTACTTTGAGGATTCTCCAGGTGGTATGACGGGGTCAGCTTGCCTTTAGCAGGAAGACGGGAAGTGTGATGACTGCTTCTGTACACCCAGCTTTGTTCTTTGCAGAACCAGAGAGAAATAAAATCCTCC